>NC_134865.1:51898754-52219692 GCF_049852395.1 Peromyscus maniculatus bairdii | reverse complement strand
TTTAAAGGGAAACACGGATGGAATGAGGAAAGACTCGAAGATACAAAATAAGAACCAAATGTAACTTCTAGTTATGGGATTAAAAGTAAAATGGAAACTGCAGGATAGAAAGAACTGAAATTGAAAACATATAGCAATGGAAACTATCCAGATGGAGGCCAAGAAGAAAGACTTCAGGAAATAAAAGTGTGAGTGGAGAGAAGGGAGAATGAATAGATTCTTGACAAAATGATGGCCAAAAGTTTTCCAAATCTGTTGATAAGAATGATAAATACCATTGATCCCATCCAAGAATTACAGTGGATCCCAGCCATCAGAGACAAAAGCACATTATGGTATATTGTAATCAAATTACGGGGCTGTGGTTGATATTGAACTACTGGCTTGCTTGATAGAGTGCTTACTTAGCATGTTGAATGCCTGTGCTTAGTTCCCAGTATTAAATAAAACTGGATGTGATGGTAGACACCTCTAATTCCAACATTTGAGAGGCAGAGGCAGGAGGATCTCTGAGCTTGAGGCCAGCCTGGTCTACAAAGAGAGTTCCAGGACAGCCAGGACTACAGCCTGAGAAACCCTGTCTCGAAAGACTAAATAAAGCTGGGTGGTGATGGTGCATGCCTTTAATCCCAACACTTGGGAGGCAGAAGCAGGTGGGTCTCTGTGAGTTTGAGGCCAGCCTGGTCTACAAAAGCAAGTTTCAGGACAGCCAGGATTGTTACACAGAGAAACCCTGTTGGGGGGGCGGGGCGAATAAATAAATAAAATAAATAAAAATTAGGGATAAAGAAAAATCTTTTTTTTTTTTTTTTTTTTTTTTTTGGTTTTTCGAGACAGGGTTTCTCTGTGTAGCTTTGTGCCTTTCCTGGAACTCACCTGGTAGTCCAGGCTGGCCTTGAACTCACAGAGATCCACCTGGCTCTGCCTCCCGAGTGCTGGGATTAAAGGCGTGCGCCACCACCGCCTGGCTAAGAAAAATCTTAAATGTAAACTCAAAAAAAAAAAACCTATTATTTTATGTTCTAGAAAAGAATAAGAAATATTGCAGACTTTTGACCAAAGTTAGGCCAGCTAGAAGACAATGGAACAATACCTTGAATTCTCATAAAGAAAACAAGAACTCAGCCTAGCATTCTGTATCCAGTGAAAATGCTCTTTATAAAAGGCAAAGGCATAATAAAGACTTTTCAAAGCAAAACTAGAGAGTTTCACTACAAGTAGATCTGCACTGTAAGAAATACTAAAGGAAGTTCTTTAGGCAGGAAGCTTAGATCCACACAAAAAGAGTGAAAAGTGCCAGAGGTTAACACAAGGGCCACACAAACATGAACGTGAAAGGCAATGATGCAGATAAAATGAAATATAGAAAGGAATGCTCAGTCCACACAAAGAAGGGAACAGTGAGGGGCAGACAGGACAATAGGAAAACAAACTGTAGACTATTCTATTTACATGTGCTTATAGAAGAGACACCTTTAAGAATAAAAATGAAGATAGTCTCCAAGTAAAAGAATAAGATGCTGAACCATGCAGCACTTTTTAGAAATCTGGAATGACTTAATTACTGCAAAAGGAGACTACAGAGCAAAGGATATCACTAAAGATAGAGAGACAATCTTATAAAGATAGAAAGATATAGGAAGACATAATAAAACTCAACATTTGTATATCCACAAACAGAATTTTATAGCACATGAAAGAAAAATGGATGAAATGTAAAGATGAACCAGACACACAACTATAGCTTTAAAAGAAATTCTCAAGAATCAATAGAACATATAGAAAAATAAGAATATAGAAGATGTGACAGCGTGGTCATTTGACTTGAGCTGAGACTTATAGAGTCTTCCACTCAACAACAGGACACCCATTTCTTTTTAAGTTTACACAAGACAGTCAACAAGGTAGCTTATAGTTTGGGGCAGAAAAACATAAAAAAAAAAAAAAAAAGACTACATTTGAGCTGGAGATGGAGCTCAGTGGTAGAGTACTTACCTGGCATGTGTGAAATTCTGGGTCCAGTGTCCAGCCCTGCAAAGAAAAAAGGAAAAAGACTACATTTTCTTTTAAAAATTGAAACTTAATCACAAGATAATTAAATTAGAAGCAAAACCAGGAAGATATTTAGAAAACACCCAGATATTTGCAAGAAAATTAAGTAAATGTGAGGATAGTTTAGAATTTTTGTTTAGAAATGAATGGAATAAAGACAATTTTTGTTTTGTTTTTAGAGACAGAGTCTCACTGTGTATCCCTGGCTGTCCTACATAGCCCAGGCTGGCCTCGAACTCACAGAGATCCACCTGCCTCTACCTTCTGAGTGCTGGGATTAAAGGCATGTGCCACCATGCCCAGCCTAAGACATAAATAATTTTAAAGTGTGAAATTCACTGGTTTTAATTACTCACCATGTTATACAGCAATCACCACGATTTAATTCTAGAACATTTCCAGTATCCACACCTGTTAGCATTTAATTTCTTCTTCCTCTTTCCATTATCCCCCAGACAGTATTAATCTACCACAGGCAGGTCAGTTCCATCCTAAACTCATCTATCTATGCTCTAGACCCATTCATTCCTCCAAATGTTCATTTTTGTTTTGTTTTGTTTTGTTTTGTTTTGTTTTGTTTTGTTTTGTTTTGTTTGCAGACAAGGTTTCACCTTGTAGCCCTAACTGGCCTAGAATTTATGTGGACCAGGCTGGCCTTGAACTCATAGAGATCTGCCTGCCTCTGCCTCCCAAATCCTGGGGTTACAGGCGCTCTCCACCAGTTAGGTCCTTCCCCCAAATGTTCATTTCCTGCAACAATTTACTACGTTGTCTACAGTCCTGCCTTCCTGTGTTCTATGAAGACAGATGTGTACGCAGCTCTGCCTATCCGGGCTGCTGGTAATCACGCTCATGGGATTCCTCACCATCCAAGTTAAATATGTGTGTGCTGTTTTCTCTCGCTAATCTGTGCTATTAGTTCACTCCAGTGACCCTCCAGAGGGCAAAGGGCAAAGGGGACATTTTTTCCTTTTTCCCTACAGTACTAAAACCTACTGGACCACATACTTTAAAATAGTGGATTTTAATCACATGTGAATTACATCTCAAAGAATATCAGAATCTGGTAGAGTCTACGCTGTGTCACACCCTCATCTGGCCTGATTCAGGTTGACCCTCCCACTGTGCAGAATCTCTTTTCTCAGGGCTCAGCCTCAAGGACATCTGCTTGGTTCTCAGCCGTGGGTCCTGCGGGCTGCTACCACGGTCTGCAGTGGAGGCTGAACTTTGTATTGTAGCAGCCATGCTTATTTTCCTATGGTATTCGCTCTTTAGTGTCTACTGCTAACTTGCTCCATAAGCGGGCGCGATGAAAAGGACGGAGGATGATGGAAAAGCACTTTGCGGCTCCCAGAAAGCATCTCCACACTCTCGTTCTTAAACACTTAAACTGGCTGCACAATGGCAGGCTCTGAACTCTGGCCCCAAGTTCTCTGGCTCCAAAAATTAGAGTCTCACCGAGAACAGCTAAATGGACCATCTCTCTGGTCTGTGTTTCAGCCATTTTAAAGTGTGCAGTTCTGTGGCCTTAAGGACATGCACACCGGCTTGCAACCAACACCACCATTTATCTCCAAAAGTTTTCATCTTTTGGAAAACATGAACCTCTATTCCCACAAACTGATCATTTTCTCCCAACTCCCAGTAACCACCATTATACACCCTGTCTCCATGAATTTGAATAAGCTAGATACCTCATATAAGAGGTATCTTACAAGAATATAATGCATCTTATAAGAATCACATGCCACTGATTCTTTTCTACCTCTCCTTCTACCTCTACCCCTCTCTCTCCACAACTGGGAGTTGAAGGGCCTTGTACCTCCTAGGCAAGTAAGTGCTCTACCACTGGACTATATAATGTATCATACATACTATGTCATATACAGTATTATAACACCATTGGAATATATGCGTGTTTATGTATTTTTCCCCCACCCTCTTTTTACTTCTGCTAAATTGTCCAGACGAGCTTTGAACTAGAGATTCTCCTGCTTTGGCCTTTTGAGCAGCTGTGGTTAGAGACCTGCTCCCAGGCCTGGCTGGCTTGCCTTTCTTGGCAGCAAAGGGTCATATGGCCCTGGAGCTGACCCCTCTGGGAATCTGATGTGGTAGCCACACCAGGAGGAGGAATAGGAGAGCCTGCAAAACACACACACACACACACACACACACACACACACACACACACACACACACACACACAGAGAGAGAGAGAGAGAGAGAGAGAGAGAGAGAGAGAGAGAGAGAGAGAGAGAGAGAGAGAGAGAGAGAGAGAGTCCCAGACAGAATCAGGACGACTTTCTGCGCCCTAATGACAGCTGGAAATTCTTTCTGCTCTTCTGTGAGTCGAGTGCTACAAACAGGGGACTTTTCAAGCCCAATTCCAAACACAGGAATTCTTCCCTAGTCAGTCTGTCTCCCGGGCCCCACTGAGACAGCTGGCCTTCCCACGCAAGCTGATGCACTCAGCTGTGACTGCCTGTTCCTGGGTCAGCCCGCTCCAGCTCACCCTTGACGGAGAACACCGGCTCCTTGACAGCTTGAGCTGCTTTCTGTTCCAAGTTGCAGAGAGCAAATCGCGGGGCCTTTTCAAAATGCAGGTTAGCTACTTACAGCAGTTCCTGCAGCCCCGGCTGCCATGATCTTTTTATTTATTTAGCCAGTTCTTTGAGATTCATGGCAGGATTTGAGCCTCATAGACATCCTTCCCCTGGCTTTTGTGGAGGTGATTAAACAAATTACTTCTTCCAGAGTGAGTGAGAGAGAGAGAGAGAGAGAGAGAGAGAGAGAGAGAGAGAGAGAGAGAGAGAGAGAGAGAGAATCTTCCATTAGATTCGACATAAGAGCACAGCAAAGCTGAAAATGAGGAGACTAGAAAACAGAGGTGGCTTCAGAGGGCCCTGGGATGTCCCATGCCAAATGGGGTGGGGGAAGGCTGAGAGTGAGCCGCATTGTGTGCACCCAGGCGTGAGGACACATGGAGCCCTCCTAAGTGATAGAGTTTGGCTTTCTTCAAATTTCTGTGTGAGAATACTGTGTGGATAGTCACAGTGGGTTGTGTCCTACTCACCTTTTACAAAAGCCGTGGACCGATGTTTTCTTTCTTTCTTTCCAGGAGTTGCAAGGCTTTATAAGCTTCGGAAATCCTCTCCATTAGAGATGACGCTGACAGGAGGGTGAGAAAACCTCTTCCTCTGCAGGAGACCCAGCTAGAGGGCATGGGAAAGAGAGTGAGGACCAAGGCTTGCAGGGGCAGGAGGAAGGTCTAGGGAACAGGAAAGAGAATGCCCACCACAGAGCCTGTAAGAGGGTGACATCCATCCGGGGCTGAAAGTCAGAAGTAAGCAATTGCCCTAGAGGTTCCGAGAACATGCTCCCCGGGGGTAACTGGAAAAAGGCTAAGTGAGCCACCACTGCACATCCGAGGTCTCTCTCTCATCTGATTCCACCTGGTTGGCAGGAGAAAGATCATAAGAAATAGCGTACCTGCAGACTCGGGGCCACTGAGTCAGGGATTCCTTAATTTTCTGGGTACTGAATCAGGGATTAGAAGCTGTTGCTATCTCCCTTCCTGACTCTGCCTACAGTTTGAGCAACTAGGAAGTCATGCTAAATCTGAGAATAAGACCCAATTCAAAAGCAACTGGCTTTAATTAAATATGTGTAGGATACATACGACGTTGAGAATTGTTCTCTGGTCGGGCGGTGGTGGCGCACGCCTTTAATCCCAGCACTTGGGAGACAGAGGCAGGTGGACCTCAGTGAGTTCAAATTCAGCCTGGTCTACAGAGTGAGTTCTAGGACAGCCAAGAGTGGTACACAGAGAAACCCTGTCTCGAAAAGCCAAAAACCAAACCAAATCAAACCCTCCCCCCCAAACCAAAACCAACCAACCAACCAAACAAAATCCCTCAAAAAAGAACTGTTCTCTGGTTGGCCAGGGCTGTGCAACCAGGGAGATGAGAAGAGTCAGACATGTTTGTCACAGGGGATGAAGAAGGAGGGAGCTGGTTGTTCCTTTGGAAGTCTGCAAGTGTCTTGGAAGGGCTAGGCCTTAAGCAAGATTGGGAAATATATGCAGCACACAAGGAGGAGGAGGCATCCAGTCCACTGCAGACAAAATCAGGTGAACAGAAAACTGGGCATGTGGGGGAACGGCGGGCTCTTGGGAAGTGGGAAGGAGGCGGCTCTTGTCTAGACCCAGGTACTTGTTACCTAGTAGATCCCGAGCCAACAGATGCTGGCAACAGGGGGTAGGAACCGGGCTGGCAGCAAGGCAAGGCCCTGTCCCTGGCTGGGGAACCACGTGCAGTGTGGAGTCCATCTGGGTTCCCGAGAGGGAGACAGGTTGCTATAAAGGGCCCTGTGTCCAAAGACAAGTAGACCATAAGAGGAAATGCTCAAAGGCTGAGAGAAAGGTCTAGGAGGAAGATGGGAAAGGCTTAAATTTAGATGATAGAATTGGAGCATGTGGGATAAACACACATATACATATACATATACATATATACATACACACATATATACATACACACACACACACATTGAAGAAGATCATTTGGGTTTCTGGACGCAGATACTAACTTCAGGAAGGTGAGATTTCAGCCTTGTCAATGGGAGGCTGGGGCCGTAACATGGTCAAGCCGTCTCAAGCAGAGACTTGAGTCTGAGATGGTTGGATTCGTTTTTTGTGCAGTTCCCCACGGTGTCTGTGCTGAAGTAGCCAACAGCAGGCAGACATGCGGGTATCTCAGTAGCTAGAGATCTGGGGTTCACGGAAGCAGTGGCGGGAGACATGACTCTGAATGACGGGAATTGGGGGGAGGGTGGGGGAGGAGGCCGAGCTGGCAGAGGGGTGGCTGAAGAGCATGTGGACAAGGAAGAAAGCGGAAGCCTGGCAGAGAGAAGCCAGGAGAACCTAAGGAGAGAGTCCCCGTGTTGGTCTTGAGGCCCAGCACCCCAAGGAGGCAGCTGTGGGAACTACTGAGCCGCCATAGTGAGGAAGGCGTGTAGGATGGGTCTGAGGGAAGAAACAAAGGCAGACAGTGTGCAGGAGGGACCCTGTGGGAAGTGTTGAACAAAGGGCGAGAAGGGTGGTGAGCAGAGAGGAACAGGTCTGGGGGAAGCCATTCCAGCCTGAGAGAAGAGTCAGCCATGCTTTGGGTTACTGCTTCTCCGGCATGAATGTGCCTTTGAGTCTCAGCAGAGCCTGAACATGCAGCTTCTGATGCGGGAAGGAGGATGGATACGACGCCATAGCCTGGAAGGGACAGGGCCTGTACTAGGCCAGGTCTAGTATGCAGAGGATATGGGGACATCCGCTGCCCGGGCATGAGGGAAAGGTGGCACTATGAAGGGACTTTGAGGTGAGGAAGCAGAAATTAGAAAGGGCCTGAGAAAAGACCAGGGCCCTAGCAAAGAGGGCCGTGAGGAGTTCTGCAGAAAGCAGGTGGAGGTTGGGGGACCTGAAGAGAGTGAGAGTCTCAGGGTCAGTCAGTGGCCCAGTGGCTGAATCTGCCACCAGCACGGTGCTTAATCTCTCCCTGCAGGGCCGGGCCACTGCAGGGGCAGAGAGAAGGGAATGGTTGACTTAGGTGGCTCCTTCAGGACAGCCCAGGGAAAGCTAGGGACAGAGGGACTTAGGGAACAGGTCAGGCTGGGGAGGGGACCCAGAAAAGGGGACGGAGTCCAGGGCCTTCTGTGGTGAAACGGCCGTGGAAAGTGCTAAGTGCTCCTCACGGGCGGCGGCGGCACCTACTCTGCCACCAGGGTGCTCGCAGAGGCAATGGGTGGGTGGGTGCCCTGCTCTCTCTCACTCACCCTATCTCCTGGGCTCCTTGGCCCAGAGGCTAAAGCTCTAGTTTTTGTGTCTTGGGTGAGGCCCAGGGGAGGATGTGAAAGGTGAGTCTTCTCACCTGCTGCTCACCGCCACAGCCTGCTCCAGCCATGTAACCCTGAGTCCGTTCTCCTGGCTGGGGTGTGTGTGTGTGTGTGTGTGTGTGTGTGTGTGTGTGTGTGTGTGTGGTGGGTGGATATCAACCTCTTTCCCCTCCTGACCAGGCTGGCTAGGACACCTCAAATGTCCCCTGCCTGCTCCGGAGCCCGAGAACTTAGGCAAGGAAGGGACAGGCCCTGCTCAGGTCTTGGATGGAGCCACCAGCACAGTGGGACTTCCGGTTCCTAATTTGTTCGGCTCAGTTTGACTCTTTCTTTCCCTGGTGAGCGTCCTGCGGAGTTTTTTGCTCTTCAGCCGCAGTTTACAGACACAGTGGGGTTTGGGAGGAAGCTGGGAGACCCAGGAGAGGGTAGAGGCTGCCAGAGGCTGTGCTGGTCCAGCAAGGCCCTGGGCCTGAACCCATGGCCCAACTCTCAGGCCCTCAGCTCTTGTCACACCAACTCCAGGGAGGTTCCTTTCCAGGCCTCCCAGGACCCTTGGCCTCACACCACTTCCTGCTAAAAACTGCCACAGGCTCCTTCTTCCCTGCAAACCAGAGCCCTCCTTTGTTTACCCTAGCCCCTCAGAACTGGGGTTTCTTTGGGCCTGGCTCTCCTCTCCTGTTAAGGTCTGGGAAAAAAGGGGTGTGAGGGGGCTGGCAGGCAGGGGCTGCGGAGGCCTGTCCTCCCCCGGTGAGCTGTGGTTCTCTCGTGCTACCAGTCCCGGGACGGCTCTGGCCCTTATGTGTGCCTCCTCCATATCTGTGCACGCCTGTCTTTTCCTGTGTCAACTGGCATTTGTCCTCGGTGCGGAGAGAAGCCCTCAAGGGTTTGTGCTGAGACCCCGGGCAGCGGGAGATAAATGGAATTTGCAATAAATCCGGGAGCAAAGTCGTAACTTGACTTGAAAACAAACAAAAGGGCCAGAACTGCACTTAAGCTCGGCAGAGGCTCATCTCCCAGTGTAAACAGAAAAGGGCAGCGGGGTTGGGGAGCCTCCAAGGGCCTGGGACAGTGCAGCAGGGAGAGACGGGCGCACTTCCTCCGGAGGAGAGGGCTGGGGCAAGGTTTCTGGGGCCTTGCTGAGCCTGGAGGAAGACAGGCAACTGCTGCTGTCTGCCTCTCTTTCCCATGACTCTCCCGTCGAGAAAAGCGGCCCTAGGATCAGGACCAGAAAGTCTTCAGGAGAAACGTATCCATGATCTGTTGCTAGGGCCGGACTGGGAGTTCTACCCATCTATACCATAGTTCCTGGGCTAGATACCCAGGGGCTGACTCTATGTTCTACCACAGAGATACCTGCATGTCCGTGTTTATCGATACAGCGCTCACAGTAACAGGGAACTAGAACAAGTCTAGGTGACCATCAGCAGAGGACTGGATGGTGAACATGTGGTACATACACACGCGGTGGGATTTTATTCAGCTGTAAAGAGAAACAAAATTATGAAACTTGCAGGAAAATGGGTGGACCTGGAATTTACTCTATTCCATGAGGTGACCCAGACTCAGGAAGACAAAACTGTTTGCTCTCTCTCATACACAGATCTCAGCCGCTGATGTTTATATATGTGTATATGTGGGTGTGAGTGGGGATCTAGGCTGTGAAATGAAGAGGACCACGAGAGTGGGAAGAGAGGAACTGAGGAGGCAGGGAGGGTAAACACTCGTGGAAAAAGGCAGGTGGGAGAGCTGGGGAGATGGCTTAGCAGATTAAAATGCTTGCCCATGCAAGCCTAATGACCCGACCCGGGATCCTATGTAAAGAACTCAATGTGTGCATCTGTAGTCTCAGGTTATGGGCCCATTGGGGGCCTTCTCATTCAAACCGCCACACTCACCGAACGTGTACCCAGGGATTTCCCACAACAAGAAGGTAGAAGGAAGAAGGCCTGAACCAGATCCTTCCTCAGGGTGCCTGGAAGGAGTCCCTGCTACCAGCACCGTGTCTACAGAACTGTGGGGGGAGCCAGTTCTGTTACTGAAGCCAAGTTCACCAAGTTGGTGGGAACCAGCCCAAGACTGTCCTCCGTATACCTGAATTTGGATGCTCTTTCCTTGGAGTTCTAAGAGAGACTGTGGCCTGACCCTGCCACGCCACAAAGCCGTCTGAGGACCGGCGTCACTATTCGGTTCTGCCCGGCGGCACTAGTGACTTCACACCCTAGAAAAGCGCAGAGAATTGGCGTGACCCATTTGGTATCACTCTGAAAAAAGATAAGAACAAGGGAATTTCTCATTCATTCATTCACTCGTCACCGGGTTATGGAGCCTACCCTAAGCCAGACTCTCAGAACACAAATGTACCCAAGGCTAGAGCCGGCCCTGTCCCAATCACAGGGGGCTTGGGCCATGAGGGCCACTAAAGAGGCTGGGTCGATGTGTCTGGGATTCCTCCAGCTCTGGGATTCAGTGACTTGGAAGAAGAAAGAAGAGGTGGCGGGGGGGGGGGGGGGGGGGACATTTTCTGTGGTCATAGATGTTGAGCGTCAGGGCTGAAGCAAGGCTGCCAGTGACATGAGCCAGTGAGGAAGAGACCCCGTGAGGATGAGGCATGCTTTACTGGAGGGCTGAGGTAGGCAGGAGCCTGGCCGGGCAGCCACTGTAGGAGGTGAAAAGGGCCTCCTTGGCCATCGCTAACCGTATAAAACCCCAGGTCTCCAGAATAGTTTCAGCTGACTCGAGCTTATCAAGTATCAGGCTGGAAACACCAACGGTTTGTGTAGGAGCCTTTTCCAGAACACCGGGGATTTCACAAACTTGGCTACGTGAAGCATACGTTTCCTGGAATTCTGGCCTTCTGGTTCTGGGATCCCCCACGTTCCCACAGGCCTCCTGCTCCTGCTTTCACACACCTGGCGTCTCAGTGAAAGGCCACTTTCTAGATGGCCTCTCCAGCCACAGGACATCTGTGTTCCTCGGCTCTTTGGTTTCCTCTCCACATTTTTTTGGGAGTTATATGACACTCGGTGGCGAGTGATGCTGGCAGTCTAAGAAATACAAAGTTCAGAGCCGGAGGCCGCTGTGGTTTTTCTGAAGCTCCATTGCATCTGGGCTAGAGGTGACGGCTTCCCTCCAGAGACCCCAGCGGGCAGGGGCTGTGGCAAAGTTCAAAGAACAGTCGTGTCCACCATGGCGGCGTGTTTGGCGCACAGAGCCCGACAACACACTAAAAGACAGCCTAGGACCAGTGGGCAGGGCAAGACGGACTAAAGGGGTGGCCTGAGGGGAGAGGCAGGGTCCCTGGATCCCTGGCTCCTTCCTAATGATGGCTTACAGTGGTGGCATCATTAACTCTCCAAATGCTGTCATTGTAAGCCCTACAGTTACCTGACACCGAATGTAATTAAAACCTAACGGTTTGCAGTTAACTTTCCTTTTTATGACCTCACAGATGTGTGCAAGCCCTCCATCCCAGATCATCTTATTTTCAGAGAGAAGCAGAGAGGTATGCTGAGGGGAGGGCCCGGAACTCTTCAGATTCAGAAGTGAAAAGATGAAGGAAAACAAGAAAAGCACAGGTTGCATTTTTCTGATCTTAAAAGTAGTTTGTGGCCATAGAAAGCAAGTTAAAAAATAAAAAATAAAAAATAGCCGGGCGGTGGTGGTGCACGCCTTTAATCCCAGTACTCAGGAGGCAGAGACAGGCGGATCTCTGTGAGTTCAGAGTCTAGCCTGGTCTACAGTGCAAGATCCAAGTCAGGCACCAAAACTATACAGAGAAACCCTGTCTCGACCCCACCCCACCCCCCAAAAAAAAAAAAGAAAAAGAAAAAATAAAATAAAAACACAGCAAAGTATATAAATAAAATAGAAGCTACTCCAATCCACTCCTACCAACTGCCATCAATGTTTTGAGGTCCAAATACTATTCCTGATTCTGAAAATCTCCCCACATTTGTACTTTCAAAATAAAAGTGGACAGCTAGCCAGATGGCTCAGCAGGTAGAGGTGCTTGCTGTCGAGCCTGGTGGCCGAGTTCAATTGATTCCCACGACTTTCATGGTGATAGGAGAGAACTGATGTTTGTAAGTTGTCCTCTGACCACACAACACACACACACACACACACACACACACACACACACACACACAGAGAGAGAGAGAGAGAGAGAGAGAGAGAGAGAGAGAGAGAGAGAGAGAGAGAGGGAGAGGGAGAGGGAGAGGGAGAGGGAGAGGGAGAGGGAGAGGGAGAGGGAGAGGGAGAGGGAGAGGGAGAGGAGAGAGAGGTGTGCACACACGCATATATGCATATAAAGAAACGTAACTTGAAAATGGAAAGAGATTTTAATATCACAGTTCATGACTTTATAGGATTTCATAGTTCTCAGACCTTAATATCTCAGGTAAATTTGACACAGGTATCAGTGAAAAAAAAAATTAAATCGTGGATGGAGAGGTCCCTTGGTTCATAGAGTGCTTGCCACATGAGTGCTAGGGACTGAACTCAGGTCCGACTGTATAGCAGGCACCTTCTTGGCTGAGCTGTATCCCTAGCTCCTTTTTAGATGGATCTTGAGATCCATGCTCTTCTCCGGCTTTAGCACTAAGATGCCCAGGATGGCCTTGAGGGCTTGAGTTTGGGCCCCCAGCACCGAAGTGAAATTCTGGGCCTGGTAACCAGCCCCTGTAACCCCACTGCTTGGGAGGTAGAGACAAATAGAAGGATAAGGGATAGGCCTGCTGGCCAGCTGGTCTAGCCAATCAGTGAGCTCCAGGTTCAATGAGATAGTCTGTTTCAAAACATATGAAGGAGACATATTGAGGAAGACACTTGACATCCATGTGTACCCATGTGCATGCACACGTGGACTTATATGCGTACATGAACATCCCCCTCCCCAGCAAATCAATACACAGATAACTGAAGGCCCACTTGTGAAAGGCCATCCTGGGCATCTTAGTGCTACAGCCGGAGAAGAGCATGGATCTCAAGATCCATCTAAAAAGGAGCTAGGGATACAGCTCAGCCAAGAAGGTGCCTGCTGTACAGTCAGACCTGAGTTTGGTCCCTAGCACTCATGTAAAAAGCCAGGTACGAGCCGGGCAGTGGTGGTGCACACCTTTAATCCCACCCAGCACTTGGGAGGCAGAGGCAGGTGGATCTCTGTGAGTTCAAGGCCAGCCTGGACTACAGGGTGAGTTCCAGGATAGCCAGGGCTGCACAGAGAAACCCTGTCTCAAAAAAAACCCAACCCAACCTAACCAAACCAAACAAACAAGAAAAGCCAGGTGTGGTCCTGCGAGGATACAAGGATACTCATGCAGACGGAGACATGCACGGGTCCCAGGAGCTTGTCCAAGGTGGGCCAGATGAGCCTCATCAGCAAGCCCCAAGTCCCAGTAAGAGACCCCGACTCAGAAAAACAAGGTGGATAACTCCTGAGAAATGACACCAGAGGTTGACCTCTGGCTTTCACATGCGTATATACATAGATGCACATATGAATACACACAAATAATACACTCATGCCCGTGCACACACACACACACACAAATATAAAAAGAACTGAGCATGTACCCAGTGGTAGGGCATTTGCCTAATTTGCAAGTCCCTGGATTCAATCCCCAGTACCACCAAAATAAAAAGACATTTGAGTTTGAGGAAACCACAGAACTAGACTGTTGAGGGCAAAGATTGACTCATGACCAGAGTCCCGTTGCATAAAGGACAAAAGAAACAAGAATGAGCAAAAGTCATTTGGTGTAACAACCCAGGCGGGGAGACAGTGGGTAGGCAAGGGGGGAGGGAGGCAATGCTTGCTAGCCCCCCGTTATGATCATATGGAAACAGAAAAAGAACAAAATAACCACTGGAGTGGGCGGCAGAGTTGAGAGATGGGAGCCCTGTGCATATTTGAGTAAGGAATTAAACTCAATTGTCAAGATAGTCAGGCTTGATTCCATTAAATATTTCCTCTGAGAGCTAGCCAACTGGTAGCCTTTAATCATGCTTTATATGTATAAGGGCCTTTCTCCAAAGAACTTGAAGTGCTCACTAAACGTTAAATAATTCGCTTTCCCAGGATCCTTTAGCGGAAAGTTGGTGGCTCACATTATGTTTATAGACATGAAAACGGTTGAAGGATGAGAATGATACTGTCAACTAAGGTCGCCAGGTGTCTATAGTGAGGGAAATCTACCTGGCCTTCCCTCGGCTGTTGGACCATTCTTGAATCACCCACAGCTTGCTAATACTCTTGCTTGCCCTGATGTTTCTGTCCCTCTTTGGCTATGGTCAGTCACAGGATCTGATGCATCAGCAGATAACCACAGGGTCATGGCAGAAGGATCCTGGAGCCAGCTGTGGGTCTTTCCTATGTTTGGTGTTGGACTACAAAGGGACCCCAGCATCTTCTTTCTGATTATTTATTTTCTTATTTGGTTTTTCAAGACAGGGTTTTTCTGTAGCCCTGGCTGTCCTAGAACTCACTTGTAGACCAAGCTGGCCTCAAACTCAGATCTCTTCCTGCTTCTGTCTCCTGAGTGCTGGAATTAAAGATGTGAGTCACCAGTGCCTGGCTCTGATTATTTATTTATCACAAGCAGATGCTGAGGTCAAGGATTAACCTAAATATCAAGCCCAAGAAAACAGATGACTGCTCAGATTGTGATCCGTGGGAACCCTTTCACAAGAACCTCTCCAGAGCTGTTTAGTAGTATCCCAATCCTTATGCTCTGGGCTGTGCATGACCCAACCAGGTGCTTAGAAGTCAAACTCCTGAAGGCAGAGAAGATCAGGGCACGCCACTAAGAAGATGACTGAGGGACCAAGGAGATGGCTCAGCATGTAAAGGTTTTGCCTTGCAATCATTAAGGCCTGAGCTGTGCCTCTACACCAGAAAAAATAAACAAGGCCTGGTAGCACATGCTTGTAGTCCCAACACCAGGGAAGTAGAGATAGGTGGATACTTGGGGCTCACTGGACAACCAGCTTAGGCTAATTGATAGGCTTCAGGCCAGTGAGAAACCCTGTCTCCAAATAAGGTGGATAGTATTCCTGAGGCTATCCTCTGGTCTCCATGTGCACCACATACATGTACCATGCGTCTGGAAACACATGTGTAACTGCATATATATGGGAATGCACAAATACACACGAAAAATGGGGAGGAGGAGAAAATGAAGACAATGACATAATTGGTCACTCTGATGTTGAGAGTGGGCTTTACTAGGCTAAGAAGGAAAGGGGATGTCAAAGGCCCCACAGTTCAGAGCCTCTGCTGTGTCTGCAAAAGGCACCTGATGTAAAGTTACAAGCTCTTCCCAGGTCTTGTTGAACTTAGCTAGTGAGGACTAGCTCCTTTGGGTTGGGCCAAGCAGTTCACATTCCAGGCCTGCTACTTAGAAAACTCAAGGGGGCCACTGGCACATTGGCACTAAGCTAAGGTTTTGCAGGCAACAGGAAGTGGTCTAAGACACTGGGCAGTATCTTGAGCATATATGAGCCTTCAAAGCCTGCCTCCACAGTGACACACTTCCTCCAACAAGCCACACCTCCTAATAGTGCCACTTCCTGTGGGGGCCATTTTCTTTCAAACCACCACAAGTGCTAACTGAGTTGAGAGACCCAGAAGGCTCAGACGCTCTAAAGGGCAGAGTCTGGGGACTGTAGTCTGAGATCTAATCTCTGGGGGACCCTGGAAGGGAAAGATGATGAGAAGCAGTTTTAATGGAGACTGTCGTGGAGTATCTGTCTTTTCTTTCCTGTCTCCATTCAGCTTCTTACAGTCAAGGCCCAGTGGATCCATTGCAGGACGGGCAATCACAGTACAGACCCACCTCACCATCTGGGTCACAGGGGAGAGGAACATCTCCATAGGGTGATGGAGAATGGTCACAGGCCCAAGTTTCATGGTCTACAGGCAGGGTGTGGAAAGAGAGCTCCTCTTGCTTTGTCTTTCCCCGACCTTCCCTTTTCACTTGAGGAGGGCGGGATTAAGTCCTGGGGTGCTGGAGCCTGATGGCTTTAATGTGTAGCCTGGAAGAGACCACTCAGTCTACTGGCCATGGCTCCTCTACAGGACCGAAGCAAATAGATTTCCCGAATAGAGTGGGGCCTGCTTGCTTCTCCCTTCTCCTGGACCCGGGAAGTAGCACGCTAAGCTCATGGGCACGGAGGAGATGGGTTGCCCTAGACGCTCTGTCAGAACAGCACCCAGCACATAGCAAGTTCCATAGGGTGGGATTCCCCCTCCTGCCCTCCTCTTGCACCTAGGGATGGTTCGATGTGGACCACGGTCCGCTCTGCTCTAACCCCTGGCAGTCTCAGTGTGTTCCAGGAGTGTGGGAATGGAGCACTGGCCTGTGTCCTGCAGTGGGCTGTAAAACAGCGGCAGAGGGAGCGGCTGGTGCAGATAGGCCTGGAGATGAAAGGCGGTGTGTTTTCCTTTCCAAAGTGCGCCTGTGTTCCTGAAGGCCTGCAGCTTCCTCTGCCCTGCTGGCTTTTTTTTTTCTCTTCCCAGTTCCCCTCGGTGATATCTTAAGAGGCAAGCTTCCAGCACTAACAGGAGATCTTTTGTTCTCTTTTTTCTCAGAGTGGACTTTAACCTACTTACTACAGTCTGAGTCACCGTGAAAACAAACAAATAATAATACTTGGTTTTCTTAAAGGCTCTTCCATTCCTGTTGACCAGAAACGGGGAACCTGACACTGTCTTGGGCCAATAATGGGGCTCTTCTCCACCCCAAGGTGCAGCCTTGGAGAGGCTTCCAGAACATGCTGGAGCTTGGCACTATGGCTTCTTTAGACTTCCATCTGTTTGGGGGTGGCCCGTGGACTGTGAGGAATTTGGGGTCTCAGCATAGCCTTGGTAGGATTTATCCCAGACTGACAAGCACTAGTTATACTTCTGGACTGGACATACGCTCAGTCCTGGACTAGCCTCCCTTGGCCACTCTTTAGAGTCTTTATATGTGAGAGTAAGGCATGAAGACATTCTGGTTTATCAGGAAGGCCTTTGCAATTGACCCTGCTCTGTTAGAAGACCAGGGCAAATTAAAGTGCTGTTCATTGTGGCCTCAGTCCAGTCAACAAAAGCTTTATGGGCCCTTACAAGTAGGGTGGGCGTCAGACTTGAGAAAGACCCACTTCCTGCCCTTGGGAAGACACACAGGTAAGTAGGTAAATGCAGAGTATTCTCATGAGGATAAGATGGTTTTGTGCTAAGGGAATGGGATGGCCATTTCTCTGGGGAGTGCATTGACATTTTTCCCTGGAGGACATGGCATTTGAGCTGAGATGCTCAGGGAAAATTAGGGTGTTTATGACAGATAGAAGTGGCAAGATTGAACTCATTATCATACAGGCTCTCTTTAATATTTCTTCAAGATTTTTTGCTTATATCTTTTAAGCAGACCTGGACCTTCTCATTTGCAAAAAGAGAAATCTCTGGAAGAGCATGCTACTACTGGCTTTGGAACTGTGTGCCAAAATGTTTGACTGCATCAAACATTCAGACATGCTTTAGGCCACTAGCCCACTGGACATACTAGTAGCCCAGGGGCATATGGCCAGGGTTTCCAGTGAATGGAATTCACATTCCCTAGGAGCTAGTCACCCTCTGTGTTTTTAACTCCCTAGAACTCAAGGGCATCATGCAGCACACTCATGCCTACCATGGAAAGCCAGTTCAGGTGTTTGGAAAACTGGCTCACGTTAGCCCCAATGTCTAAGCCTCCCTTTTGTGTACCTCCCCAGAATCCGTGGGTGTACTAATGGCCCTTCTCCGTATTCTATGGCTCATTCTTTGCACTGTGATTTAAGCTCCATTCTTGAACACCCACCCTCACCCTCACCCCCACCCCTGGGCTGTGAGCTCCCCAGAGGGAACAATACTAATGTCCTTTTTTGGTTTATTTGTTTGTTTGTTTGTTTGTTTGAGTCAGGGTCTCACTCTTTAGCTCTGGCTGTCCTGGAACTCACTATGTAGACCAGGCTGGCCTCAAACTCACAAAGATTCCCCCTGCCTCTGCTTCCCAACTACTGGCATTAAAGGCGTTCATCACTATGACTCGGTTAGCACTTTTGAGTGGTTGATCTTTCCCAATATTTGTTTCATAGATGTGATCAGGGATCAGGGACATTTGTTAAGTGAACACATGCTTGAGAGAATGATGGTTGGGCGGATGGGTCTTGTTCAGTCTGACAAAAAGCATCAACAGGAAACCTCACCTTCATCACGACTGATGATAAAATGGCCAGGCCTAGGAATCCCCACCAGTCCCGACCTGGGATGGAAGAGATTCCTTCTTCTAAGAAGCCTACTGCACTTGATCATTTAGATTTCAAATCTGCCTGATATGACAATGGGAATCCAAGTCAAAGACACTTGTTTTTTGTTTCTGTTTGTGTTTGTTTGTTTTAAGCTGATTTCTTCACTTTAGTGAACCCCAACAACACTAAAGAAGTCAGCATCAGGCCCCTCCCCCTGGATTCAGACCCCAGTCTCCTTGCACAGACCCAGCCTAGCCAGTCGGTCTCTAAGCTGGGGAATACCAGCCTTGGTCTTGGCCTGCCTTCCCTGGATTGGCCTGAGAGGATGAGTAAAATATTCCGGGAGCAGACTTGCTCTCAGTGACAGTAGCTGGTTGATTTCTTCTGAGAAAATGGAAATCTTGGTCTTCTGATGTGGGCAGTGACAGGCACAAGAGGAATTTTCCAATACAACCGGAGAGTGGATTTTCCAAGGACAGGCTGACCAAGAAAAGCCATCATTTGACCGTGCTCCAGAATTAGGTAACGTGGCACCCCCTGGAGTAGAAGAGGTGACTGGCTCTGGCCGGGAGGAAAGCTGTGTTCCCTCCCCTTTCTGGCGTGTCTGGTGATCTGCCACCAATGGGATTAGGGACTTCAAGACAGCTGGCTCATCTCAGTGCCATTTCCCCGTGGTGAGAAGAGACGTGATGCTGATTCTGTTTGGGAAGGAGGTGGCGGTGAAGAGCAGCTGAAAGCTAGATGACTCTCTAAAATCTGTGACAGAAATGGCACGCACAGGGCCTCGCTGTGCTGCAGTCGATCTCACAGTGGCCCAACTGTACCCCTGCATGCACTCATTCATTATTCCATATGCTTACCGGGCTCCACTCTATGGCTAACCCTGTCCTATGAACTAGACAGACAAAGCCGAATTGTTCCCGGGCCCTGGTTGGTTCTCTCTAGAGCCCTTCATCATCCTCTGCAAGAGGAGAAGGGCCATTGTCTGCCTCGGCCCCTTTCTTTCTCACAGCCATGGCAGATTTTTTTTTCAAAGGTCTCGGGGGAATAGATGCATGAAAAGACCTGGGAGAAGGGATGGATCACACTCACATTTGAAACCCCACCGAGGAGCTGTCAGGGGTTGCAATTGTCCTCTTGGAACCCCTGGAAATACACTTAAAGATTCCTCGGAGATGCTCATTACAGGCAGGGAGAAAACAGGGCTTGGGCCTGATGAATTCCCAGCGTCAGGTCAAATTCTCCAAACCTTCCAGGGCCCTGACCGTAGCAGACCATTCACCTTAGTAATGCTGAAGATGTTGGCGTGATGTTCATAGTGGGATGGGCTGGAGAATTCAAGAAAGATGTGGGATAAAAAGCAGGGGACACATCTGCTGGCCCCTCACATAATCTTTCTTTAATGATTTCCCCCACTGACTTTGGAAAATACATGTTCATGGGAGAAAACTGGGAAAATGGAGCTAACACTTCCAAAGAAATAAAAGTAAAGCAGAAACCTATGACCCAGAGACAGTACTGTGACCATTTTCGACAGGATTTTGCAGTTAAAAAAAAAATGTACATAATGCTTTCCTTAAAAACTGTTCTGTTTTGTGCAGGGTACTTCATAATCCACTTTCCCCTTTAATGATATGTTATGTGAACGTTTTCCCACTGGGTTAAGCTTTTCTACTGATACAATTTTAATGACTACCTAGTATTCCATCTCACAGATGTTTAATTTAACTAACACCATATACTTGTGTCTGTTTTTAGTTTGTGTATCTTTTTCTTTGGCACTATAAATTACTTGATGTAGACATTGGGGAGGCTGACTCAGGCTGCTCTATTGTTCTGGTCAGAAGTCACTTATTTCTTCCTCAAAAGCCGCTGGTCTCTTTGGAGGCCAGAGACCCTTCACAGGCCTCTCTCAGAACAGAAGGACGAATTTAATCTATTCAAGCCAGGCGCAGCCAGAATGTGCTTATAAACCCACAGAAACACCCCCCAATGCAAAAGGACAGCGGACTCAATTCAGCACAACTCTATTCACAGATGTGTTAGTTCGGACAGGACTGGTCCCCTTGACTGGTCTCCTCAAGCCCTGGCTGTCTTTTCGGCAGGAAACACAAACCCAGTACTGGGTAGCAATGGAAGCTGAATGCCCAATGCAAGGTCCACTTAGAGAAACAACTGCAAGCATGGGTTGCAAACTGACGTGTTTAAGATTTTCAGTGTCTCTTCCGCTCCATCAGAGGAGACAATCAGAAGGGGGCTGGCATGAAAGGTCCAGGCTCTGAGCATGCTCAGAAGTCGTGGCTCACCCAGGCCGAGAAGGGAAGGCATGTGGGCTTCCAGAACTGGGCGAACTCACACCAGAGAATCTGGAGCAAAGTCCAGGCTGTTGGTCTCCAGTGCAGCTCACCTGCAAGAAATCTAGCTGCATGCGGGATGGATGAGCCTCAGGACACCTCCTGTTTCTGCATTGTTGATGGTTTGGCTCAGTGCAAGCCAGGGAAGCGTGCTCTGGAGTGGCGGCGGGGCAAGGGCTGTGTGCGGAGGCCTTAGAGGTCACCTCCTACTCTGTTGCCCTCTCCTTCCCGACTCTGTTCACATCTTTAGCAAGATGCTGGATGAGACCGCTAAGGAAGAAATTCTGCTTTGTCCTTTGCGGAGGCACGGAAGCCTGCAGAAGAGGTGGCGAGGGGAAGGTTTAACGGAGGGAGGAGCCAAGGGGACTGGCATGAGAATGTATACAATAGCAGAGGGCAAAGAGGAGCGGGCGAGGAAGACAGGGTGGCGCGTGCGTGCGTGCATGCGTGCGTGCGTGTGTGTGCGCGCACACTTCGCTCACTCACAGTTTAATGGAGTTCTGAGAGGAAACCGTGGGCTCAGCTGCTCATGAAAAGCCATGGGGCGGGCTCTCCAAAGCAAGCAGGGGTGGGAGAGCCAGAGGATCATAAGCTTCCCTTTAGGCCAACATTTTTGTCTCGACTCCAAACAGTCTTCTCTTCTCCGCTGCCCTCATATGTCATCAGACACCCCTGCCCAGACTGACAGCCCCGTATACACAAACCCAGGGCCCAAGTGAACCAACCGCTCCTTTCCCAAGCCGCTGAGGGTCTTCTGGGGGTTAGGAAGGATTCATTCTGAGCAGATCCAGAGCTGGCTGAAGAGCTCAACTGTCTCATCCCCCGGGAAAGATTTATTGTGCCAGAACATGGCTGCCTTCTGCAGCCCCACCCCCCACCTCCTCTTCCAAGCCTGAGTTTGGGATTGGGGAAGTTTATAGAGAGGCTGAGAATGGATCAATATTCCTGTCCTGAGTGACAAGAAGGAACTGTTCAGAGACAGAGGAACCCTCTCTTCTTGTCCATAATTGGATGACGGTGATGCTGTGATCAAGCCAGACTGGAGAAATTCCAACCTTCAACCAGCCCAGGTACACAGGACCTCCCATTTGGCCTCCGATGATGAGGAAGGGAGAGCCTGTGCCTGGCTGCCAAACATTTACACCCAGGATGTGAATTCCCTCTCTCTCCCATCAGATGTCATCTTTCCTTCTCGACTGAACCTCAGGGACAGGCTCTCACTGATTCCTGCCATAGCTTTCTCTGCTGCAGGGATGAGCTAACTTCTGGCTGCAGCTCTGGTCCTTCAGCGTGATACCTTGGAAGCAATGTGAGGCTGATGCGAGCTGGAGAGGCACCTGGACAGCTGGCCGTAGCAATGCTGTGTTTGGGGGCATCAGATGTACTATTTTACTTAGTGCCACAGGGTGGGCACTAGCCATTCCTGCTCTATAGACAAGGTCTTGATATCCAGGGTAGGTTCATAAACTTGCCCAAGGTCACAGATAAAGAACGCTGGAATGAGAATTTGAGTCTGGCAGCCTGGCTTTGCACTGTAAGTAGACAAAAGAAATGGTTTCAGTCTTGTCAAGCCTTGTTGCTAGCTTGGCTGCGATCTCACTTTGGTGGCAAGATTCTATCGTGTTCCTTCTCTGGAGACCGCCTGAGGTGCTCATGTTCTCAGCTACTACCAGGATGCACTGTTTTTACATATACTCCCACCTCTAGGCCACCATTACACACCCCCATCTCTAGCCCACCGTGGACTCATCACAAAGGGCATGGCGAGGATCCCACATGACGACAGCCGCCTTCCTCAACTCTTGTCTCCACACAGAGCCCTAGTGAAGTCCCAGTGCGCCTTGCTGCAGGAAGTCAATGCTACCACGTTGAGCGCCCTCATTTCTATGACGAGGTAGCAATAACAAATACAGAGCTTTGTGATGGCTGAGGGAATCTATGTGAGGCATTTAGGATTGGGCCTAGCACGTTGCACATGCTTAGTCCGGGCCGGCAGTTCTTGATAATGTTGTAGGTGCCCTTATTACCACCGGGCTCACAGACAGGAGAGCCTCGTGGGGGAAGACTTTGGGCTCTGGCACTTTCACTGCTCGGTTGATCTAGGTTTTGGTACTTGTGGCTCAAAGAGTTCTTTTGAGAATTAAATGAAAAAATATGTGCCTAGCATGGAAAAAGATCTTAATCAATGTTTGTAAAAAAAAAAAAAAAAAGACTAGTCTCTCTCTCTCTCTCTCTCTCTCTCTCTCTCTCTCTCTCTCTCTCTCTGTGTGTGTGTGTGTCTGTCTGTCTGTCTGTCTCTCTTTCTCATATAGGGTCTCATTTATACAGCCCTAACTGGCCTAGAACTCACTAGATAGATCATGCTGCTTTCACATTTTGATACCCCCCCCCCCACACCGCCTCTGCCTCCCAAATGCCGGGATTAGAAGCTCGCCTGGTTCATTTTTCTGCTTATCTCCTCTCCTCTCCCTTTTGCAGTTCTGGGGATTGAACTTAGGACCTTGTATATAGTTAAGCTTTCTATCTCTGGCCTATATTTCTAGCCACAGTGTTCCTATTTTAAAACTGGGATACATATCTTCAAAACATCATGGGCCATTGCATGCTTCTCCTGTGACAGATTCATCCTTCTCTCTCTGTCTCATGCTCTGCCTTTCTCTGTCCCTGTCTCACACTCTGTCTGTCTCTCTATCCCTGTCTCACACTGTCTGTCTGTCTGTCTGTCTCTCTATCTCTGTCTCACACTCTGTCTGTCTCTCTAATACACACACACACACACACACACACACACACACACACACACACACACACCTCTATACTTTCCCTCACATTAGCAATGCTGTTGAGTCAGCCATCCTTCTACAGGATCTCCTGGTAAGAGAGGGCTTTGGTACTTTGGCTATTCCTTCACTCCCAACACTGAGGAATATGGTCTGGTCACTTGGAAACTGAGGCCTTCAGAGAAAAAGGAGAGCTGCTCTGGACCATCAGAGTGTTGCTTGTCACCAGGATGGCATGGGGCCTGCGGATGGCTGGAGCATCACTTCATATGCTGTTAACTCAGAACGGCAAGTCCAATAGTGACTCTGGGTCTCCAAAGACGTGCTCAGTAGAACCAGAGCACCATTCGGCAGCAACAAGAGGAGCAACACTTGGTGGTTTAAGTGCCAAGGCCTGGCACTGGCATATGCCCAGGGAAGAGGTGTGTTAGACCCTAAGGGCTCCTGGGGCAGACATGATTTTGGCCATCCATAGGATCTCTGATTATGATATCAATAGTGGTTTCTGGGGAAGTGTCTGTGTTGTGGGTGGGGGATTTTGAAGGGATTTATTTGCTGATGGAAAAGCTGAGGGGTAGCCTTCCTACCTCTTCACTGGTAGACAAGTATGAAGTAGAGCCAAACGCCAGGGCCGAGACTCTAGGCATGGCTGTTGTTCAGCACATCCACCATCCCTGGTAGACCATCATGCTTCTCCTGCTTCTGAGTCTTGTTCCAACATCCCCTACCCACCGTCCCTATATGTGACATCAGGCTATGGGGAATCTTATCCATTTTACTGTGGCTGCCTTCACCAAACAGATTCCTCCATGAAGAAGGATGTATAGGTCTGCTTCCAAACATGGACAGGCAAGAACTGTAGTTACAATGTGTTTCCACAGGAAGGAGATAAGAGAGGGTCACGGGTTAGGTGAGTGTGGCGGTACCATGGGAAAGAACAAAGGACAGGAGTGTGGCCTCCTCAGGTGGGGTAGTCACCTAATAAACACTTCAAAGGGCTTGGCCAGCCTCAGGAGAAGGCATTGAAGATGGACACCCAAAAGATTTTGCCCCACTTCAGCCCCATGGCCAACATCAGGGTGGATCTGGACAGCCCGGGGCAGTTAGTTTCAACAAGACAGTATTCTGGGTTGCAAATCTTATACAAAGGATACAGTAAGACACAGGTCTAACCCCAGCTAAGCAGTCAAGTGAGTCAACATTTAGGACTCCAGGTAGATGAGCTTAGACCCCTGTGGGAGCCTAGACAAGAAATTCTGGTCTGCTCATCAGTCTTGGCAGGTAATAGACAGGCCTCAACCCCAGGCATACACAAACCATAAGCCGAGGTCCTGGGATAGGTCACCCCAAGGCCTGCAGGGGAGGTGACTGGGAACACCCAGTCATGCCAGCAAGCAAGAGGGAATTACAGGTGTGATCTGAAGTGTGGTCGGACTGGTTTCAAGCCTGCGACCTGCCCATGGAAAACTGGTTCCATTTTTAACAACTGTCAGCTTGGCCCCACTTGAGCTCAGAGAGGCAGGCTGGCTAGACAGTTTGAGGAGAAGTGTCACTCCCGTCGATCAGCTAAAGCCTCCCCAGACGCCAACAGACTGCGGGGCTCTTTATGCTTTGTTAGAGGAACAGGCTGGGGGCTGAGGTCTATATAAACCTTCAAATCAGCATCATGGCAGCCACCCCAATAGTCCTGTGGTAACCTATGTGGGATGGACAGGCGAGAATATGAGGTATGGGTAGAGGTAAGAAAGGAGGCTTTGAAACGGAACACAAAAATGTTGCTGCGGTACTAATATACACATGAGCACAGACCTTACTGCATATGGAAATGTGTGTGTGTGTGTGTGTGTGTGTGTGTGTGTGTGTGTGTGTGTGTGACTTAAAGAGCTAAGAAAGAAGGAAAAACTGGGGAAAAGAAAAAAACAAACAAACAAACAAAAGACCAAAACTAAAACCCAGCCTTTGCTATCCCTGTAACCATTACAAAGAAAATGAAGTCTAAATTGTGTTCAGGGTTGCTGGGACAGAGGAAGAGAAGCAAGAATGGAAAAAACAGGCCATAAAGATGCCAGGACTCCTTAAGCAGAAACATCTGTTGAAGTCATAAGACGCAGGGCCAGTCAGGCTCCTAACAAACCCAGGAAGAGGAGAGTCTGCGCTGGATCAGGATGCCCCTGGTGTCCAGCGCAGACCCCTGGGACAGCATACGTGCATGTAGAGGGGATACCTTCTCCAGAGCTCCTCCAGGCCTGGCTCCTGGCAGGAGAGGGAAGAAGAGGGAGGGGCCTGGGGCGGCCAAGGGGCAGGGACGTGACAGCAGTGTTGAGTGTGTATTTATTTAAGGCTTTAACTTACTGGGGTAGCCTGGAGAGCCACATGTCTCAACTTCTGTAGCTAAAGAAGTTGGGGGGTGGGGGGGGTGGGGCCTGCTGACCTGTGCTCCCTGGGAGCTGGGGGCTGGGGGCTGGGGGCTGGGGGCTGGGAGCTGGGAGCTGGGAGCTCTGTTTGCTTTCTGCAAACTGCAGCCCATTCTCTGATGTATGCTTCCACTCTGAACCAACTATCCAAGGCTTGCCCGCTCTCCTAAGCGGCAGGTCCCATTTCTCAATCAGATAATACTCTCAGAGCCACATTTCCTGCTAAGTATCCCCTCATTTAAACTCTCTGGCAAATGTATCCTTGCTGTTGGGTAGAAATACAGAAGCCTGTCTTCAGGAAGGTTCTAACATGAATTTTACATTCCCGAAGAAAACTGAGGCCAAACACTGCTAAAGGACACCCAGGTCACCTGGTCGTATACTCCAAGGACCATCGGAGGAGTTGTCTCCTTCCTCCCACAAAATGAATGTGAATCAGCCAAGCACTGTGCAAAATCACCTCAGCATTCATGAAAACCTCAAGGGCCCCCCTACTCGGGGGGCTCATTCATCCCTATGTTCCATCTCATCAGCCTAGGTGTGCAGATGGGACCACAGCTACAGAACATGCCACCCCGAAAGGGAAACTGGCAAAACCCCCAACCGCTGTCATGGCAACAGAATCCTGCTGTCTCTCAAGAAAACACAGGTAGTGAAAGAGATGAAAAACAGACCCTGTTTTACTTCCTTGTGGGAAATGGGGAAGGTTCTGGAAGACTCCATCGTGAAGGCTAGTTTTGTCTCCTCCTCTAAGAACTCCTCCTTTAGCCTGGCCAGGCCTGGAACTTTCCTTGACATAGCTATCTGGTTTACATTAGATGGCTCCATCCTTCCCACGGCCCTGGGACCCTTATTTCACTCGGGTGGATATACTTGAGATGAAAGGTGGTCACTGTTGGCAACAGGATTCATGGTGAGGGGGTTAAAAATAGCCCCCCCCCCCATGCAAAAATGGAACAGCTAGAGGACAAGCCAAAGCCCCAACATCAGGGTAGTAAAAGCAATTAATAGTCCTTGAGCCATGTTTAGGCTGCTATCAATCATGGGGTTGGGGGATGCTAGTGTGGGGCCCCTGCCTCACACCAACCCCTTGTGATAGGCAATATCGCATCTACTCTAAAGAGAAGGAGAGCGCCCCAGACAGAGGGCTGGTTCCCTCCTGCTACTCATTGCTGAGTGCAAAGTTGGAGTCAGAATCCGTAAGGCTCTTTCCCCGGGGTTCCACTGTCTCACGGACGCTAGTGCGCATCGTGTTACCCGGTGAACACATGAAAACTCACTCCCTGATTCAGTAGGGGCCTGGGGTTGGTTCTACATGAAATGAACATGCATGCTGCAGGCTTGAGGACCCTACAGCCATTTCGGTTGGTGTCACTCTGTCGAGTAAAGCTTTCCCACCAGGATGCTAAGGTTGACCAAGAAGCCACGCTATGCGGCTACTCACAGGCTGTCTCGGCTGCCTGTTTAGCTCCAACACCAGTACTGAGTCACAAAGGCCAGCAGGGGCCTCTTCAGTGAGGATCAGAAGCCCATGACTGAAGACAGCTGCTCCCCTGGGGGCTGGCTTGGATAAGACTTTGATATGATTTTGGTATCTTGGGATGGATGTGATGAAATCTCTTTCAGATGTCCTCTCCCACAAGCTTTGGGGAGGGGATCGCCCCACCCCTGACTAACAGAGGAATTAAGAGTCTGCCCCTCTAATCTCGGTGGGAATAATAAACAAAGCATTTAGAGGTCCACTGTGAGCTCGGCACTTGGGAGGCTGAGGCAGGAGAATTTCTGAGAGTTTGAGGCCAGCCTGGGCTACATTATGAGCCCCTGTTTTGTACTTTGTGTGTATATATATATTTAAGGCAAGGAACTGCTTTGTGAGCCCCAGTGATGAAAGTTCCTGGTTCTGCTCCATTTAAGAGAAATGGAGGGAGAGAGAGAGAATAGTCTGGCTTTTTAGTTCTAGCCCAGAGTTTTCATTTCACCAGGGTTCGCTCTGGGTTTCAGAGTCCAAGTCTTTCGAGAGGGCTGGAGTGGTCTGCATTCCACAGTAAGGAGAGGCTAGGAGATGCCTGGGGTCCAATTTCTCCAAAGCACAAAGCTAGGCTCCTAGGATGACCCAGAACACTCCGGCCCAGGCCCAGAAGCATCTTGGGGACTCTCTTCCCTCCTTTGCCCCCGCAGAAGGGTCTCTTCTGACAGCCCATGCTAAGGAGGCCTCCTGGGTAGAGGCACCCTGCTAGATGCTGGCGTGCAGCTTGTGAGTGGGACTCCCTGGCTGCTGGCCCTGCGGAACTCACAGTAGAGAGAGCCGGCTTTTCATCCGGGAGCTGGCGGTCCACAGGGGTTATAAGACATGGGCACACATTCTCTAACCGGCTTCAGATTTACTTATTCAAATATTGCTTTGCTGACTTGAGTTTCTTCTAGCCCCAATGTCCCTCCTCCCTCTACCTGGACACTACCCTTCTACAACCCACTGGATGCCTTGGTTCAAACCGGTGCCACACATGGACTCACACTGGCATAGACATCTGGAACTGAGTGATACAACCGTCAGGAAGGGCTGTTCCTTGGGAACAATGTGTTTGCCTTAGTAAGAAAATCAAATCAAGGTGTGTGTGTGTGTGTGTGTGTGTGTGTGTGTGTGTGTGTGTGTGAAAGGTTCGTTGTAGGGGGCGGTGAGTAAAGATTGGGGCGCACAGGAGGAGATGCTGGACCCAGAATGTTGCTACAGGGCCTTGTACTTATTCGAGGCCCCTGCCTCTCGTTTTGAACAATGCTAGGGTAAATTACCACCCTGGTAACAAGGCCGTTGTCACAGCTCTGCCTCAGAAAGCCGCCATAGCGCTTTCCTGTCCCCTTTAGTGACCTTCTCTCGCCCAGGCTAGGCACTGCTGAGGTGAAGGGCAGAGTCCTGGAGGAAGGTGGATTGGCTATGAAGATTCACCGCTTCACAGGAACCAGACCGTGCTGAGGATGCTTTGCAGGCTCAGAGGAGCCGTTGTCTTGGCAACACTAATGAAAAGCAGGCCTCAGAGAGAGCCAAGAACCCCCAGGGACTGAGTTATCACCCCCTCCACAGCTCCCCCTCGCCTCCCCACCAACCATCTCAGATCAAACTCCCCGAATATTTATAAAATCTCTACCAGAAACAGAGAAAGTCAGTGGCCTGGCCAGGCGTCTGCCCACATCTTTCCGGCTGCTCGCATGACACTGTCCAACGTGGCTCATTATTCTGTTTTTCTTCTTCAAATGAGTAGGACAGTGATGGAGGGGACAGGGTGGGGGTGTGGGGGAGTGGAGGGGGGGGGAGGGAAGGAATGTCTGCTCTGCCCTATTAGGCTGATTTTGAGTCAGGGTGTTGGCTTCAAGTCAGGGGTCTCACATGCTCACCCCATGGACTCCTGAAGTGCCCTGGTTGCTTACTTCCTCTGTCCCCACCAGCCTCTGCCTGGAGCTCTGGGGCAGTTTCTGAGGGAAGAGTTATGTCGGGAAGCTGAAAACGCAAAGGACTGCCGGCCAAGGGAGCTGGCCTCCCTGCCATGGGGCTTATTCACTTTGAAGAAAAGGGCGGTCCTCACATGCAGCCAGCAGGGAATTAAAGCCGGTCTGAGAAAATCCAAGTGACCTCTGTTCCTGACTTGTTTTGCCTGGTGGATATTAAAATGCAAAGAAGTTGAGAAACATGCAGCGTGCAGGGGGGCAGAGGCGGGGTTGCAGCAGCAGGCTTTGTCCTGCTTGTAAATGGAAAGGCACCATTTGCCCAGTTGATGAGAATGTCATGTGGTTGCCCTTCGTGACAGCCCGGTCCCCTGGGGGTGGTATAGCTCCACGTAGGGAGGCAGCAGGGGGTTGTGTGCAGGTCCTAGATCGGAGAGGTTGAGTGTAATTTGAGTGCCGTGCCCAGCTTTGCCAGACTCAGACCTCCAGCCTGGGTAAGTTAGGAAACTTTGCTCCCCGTCTTTGGAAAATGAGGACGAGAGGAGGTGTTCTCTTAAGGGCTCTTCTGTGAGTTTTACTCAGCAAGGAGAGATTACAAATGCTATACAAAAAAAAAGCACGTGAATGTCATCCCTGGGTCAAATGTAGGGCGCAAGAGGTTGACAGCATGGGACATAAAGTGTGAGGAGGATTCATAGATGTGCCAGGAACCTTTCATGGAGGGAGGCTTCAAACACACAACTGAAGGATGAAAGGGTTTGGACAGAAACACGGACAACCATTGAGTGGGGGCAAAGAAGCAGGTATGGGAGGGAGGGGCAGAGCCCATGGAGGAGGCCAGCTTGTGAGGGCTGGGGAGGATGCTGGGAACTGTAGTGAAGGCTGTCTCAGGCTGTGAGGAGTATCTGTGGAGGAGAGGAGAGAGGCTTGCTCCTCTCCTGCACAGATGAATGAACCTACTTTGAGCGACATCCTGCAATATCCCAGGCAGAAGAGGTGAAAGGAAACCAGGTCAGCGATTGGCGGGTAGGACTCTTGTCCTTTCGCTCGGGTGGCCTCAAGGAAACTTTGGGTTCCGATGGCTGAGGGATCTGAACCTCCAGAGACACGTCCTTTGGTCGCCTCTCGGCCAAGGAGGTCAGCCAAGTAGCACAGACTGGAGGAGATCAGAGTTAAGGACTGAGAGAAGAAGATAAGCTCCACTGTGCTGGGAGCTGAGATGATGCTGACACCTGCGTGACACCCGTGGGACCTGTGTGGAGGCATGAGGTCGTGGGCAGACATCTTGCCGTCTTAGCGGCAGGAGGCACAGGGCACCGTGAAGACCCTTCTAGGAAATTCAAGAACCCCTCTTCCGATCTCCCACTGGCTGACCTCATGCCTGTCAGGCTCTGGCCTTGGTCTGGTTACAAGACTGGCCCGTACTGTGGTCCATATGGTAGGGTTTTGCTTCAGCCACAGTCAGAGTATTCTTGGGATAAAGAAACAGATTCCACAAGAGCACACTGCTAGACCGTGCTTTTGGATTCTGAAATTCCCTGACTGAGTTTCTGAACCTAAATCAGTCAGTGTAGGGCTCTAATTCACTGAAGTGTGGTCTGCCAATGCGGGTGGGTTATGGCACTGGTATGTACACCCACAGGCCTTCAGGGTGACCAAGGGGTGGTGTGGTCGGTGGTGGTAGGCTAGGACTCATAGCCTAAGGACTTACATGTTTGTGCATAAGACCCCTTTTAGGGCTGATGAGATGGCTTACCAGGTAAGGGAGCCTGCTGCTAAGACTGAAGACCTGAGTTCTATGCCCAGGACTCACATAATAGAAAGGAAGAAGCAGCTCCCTAAAGTTATGCTCTGAACTCTACATGCGTATCATGGTGCATATACACCGCCCCCCCCTCCCCGACTCCCCCCCCCCAATAAACAAATACGAATACAATTTAAAAAATGTAAACATCTCCTCTAGTACTATGTGGGGCTAGGGGCTGAACTCAGTCTGTGATCAGCTTTCCCTAGGCCACCACATTCCATCTGAGTTCTTGTGACTCCAAATTCTCAATTCAAACTCAACCTTCAGGATATCATGAAGATGTCTGTCAAGGCAGAAGAGATGAAAGACTTTGGTAGTTTGATAACTGACTTTCAGATACTTGGACATGTGGATGCTGGCTTCTTCTCTGTGCTTCCAACTATTCCAGAGTGGGTTTCTAGGCCCTAATCCATTGATGCTTTGCTCCCACGCACGTCACCATTAGGCTGTGTCTTGTCTCTGAAGAGCTCCACTCCGGCAGGTCTGCAGGTTTGATAGACAGATTTAATGGGCGGCAAAGCCAATGGACTTAAGGCCTTAGTGAATCCCAAGATCTGCCTATGCCGTCAAACCATCCCTTACCCCCAGCCAGGCCCAATGGGCCAGATGAGAGCCCTGAATTCTCCCAAATACGTCTTTTGGGCTTTATATCTCGAGGCCTGGGGTTCTCTAGGGCAGTGGTTCTCAACCTTCCTAGTGCTGCGACCCTTTAATACCGTTCCTCGTGTTGTGGTTCTCTTGTGCCTGCCCTGCTGTTGCCACACTCAAGCCAAACTGCAGCTGGCTCTGGGGGAAGTAGAGTTAAGGTGGGACAGAGCGACAGTGCCTTTCAGACTTCTACATTGAAGCAGTTTCCAGGAGACTGACAGGGAGGTGCTGCATTAAACAAAACAAAACAAAAAAACAGAGAGAAAGAGAGGGAGAGAGAGAGAAAGAGAGAAGGGACAGAGAGAGAGGAAGAGGAGGAACAGAGGGAGGAGAAGAGGACTGGCCCTAGCTGGAGGCCTTGCTGTGTACATGGAGCATTTATTCCCTTCCATTTCTTTCCCGGATGCTCTGACAGCGGGACCAGCTGCCTTCCTAAGAAGAAGTATAGGTAGGGAGTACATAGAGCAGGCTGACTTGCAAGTTCATGGTATATTTACAAATAAGGTTGTTGAGTAAAGACAGAATACCCAGTGACATTAGGACTTCAGACATGGGAAGTATCATAGGAATCACATAACACACACACACACACACACACACACACACACACACACACACACACACACGTGCGCAATGGAGGATACTTATAGCAAAAAAAAAAAAAAAAAAAAAAAAGCCAAAAAGACCAAAAACCCAAAACTACATTGCCTGAAATTGTTTTCAGTTTTCATGACATCTGAAGGTCTTGCCCTGCCCTCAAATTAAACGCCTTGAGCTGATGTCCCCAAGACATGGTCAAGGAGAAGCCAGGCCAGGTGGTATTCCTTTGGTCCAGAGGGCCTGTTCTAAGTCCTGAGCAACAGAAATGAAAGCTGTCTCTGAGCTGTCTCAGTTCACTGCCTGCAAAGTGAAGAGGCCCCTCCTTAGCCTGCTCTGGTAGGGCCTCTTTCTTTGAGGGGGGTAGGGGGCGGGAGGGGTGGGGTGAGTCTGACCGTTTAGAATCAGCTGGACAGGGAACTTGCGGGAGGCACAGAGGTGACTTGTCTTCAGACCCTTGCATTTCAGAGGAGTGAGGGCACATGTCCCAGGGAGGCTGGTGTTGTCTCCCCAACAAGGGACAGCTGATGCCAGGAGCCACCCTGAGCCTGACTTTGTCTTCTGTATTTTACTCTTCTAGAATCATGGAAGGGGGCAAAGGGAGGGCTACTATGAGAGGATGAGGCCAAGTGAGGTATCAATTTAGGGGAACCGTCTGAGCCACAGATTCAATTGAGGAGCCAGAAGGCAGATGTCATATAAAGCTACTTGGCAGCAGGATTGAAGATAGAGGAGATCCTCAGCTGAGACCTTAAGTGTCTCTTCTGCCACTTGAGAAGCAACGTTGAAGGCCATGCCCAGAGTTCAGGGTGAGTTGGGTGGCCCCAGCAAAGGCTGGCTCCTTTTGGGCACAGACTTCCTAAACCAGGAACAGGCTCAAAGTATAGGTTCAAAGATGTACTCATTGGACTGTTCTACATCCCTGGAGGAGAACAATCAGAGACAGCAGATCTCGGTGCTCTTTTGTATTAGGAAATATGTGTAGCAGGAATCTTAAAAGTTCTTATTAATAAAATCAAACCCGAGGCGAGTTATTGGGGTCAATGCTGGTAGATCAGAGAGACAGAACAAGCCACAGCTATCTCACCTCGCCGGATCCTCAGCTAGTCTTTTCTCCTCAGACTGGAGGCCTCTGAGTCCTCATCCGGAATGGGTCTCAGCTGAACTGCTGCTCGAAAGCCTGAAGCTTAACCAGCCACATGCTTAACCAGCCAAAACCTTTTTCTGCTTTCTACCACTATTCCCTGGGATTAAAGGCTGGCTTTCTGGGATTAAAGGCGTATGTCACCATGTTTGACTATCTCCAATGTGGCCTTGAACTCACAGAGATCCAGAGGGATTTCTATCTCTGGAATGCTAGGATTAAAGGTGTGAGTGCCACCATTTTCTAGCCTTTGTATCTAGTGGCTGTCTGTTCTCTGACCCCAGATAAATTTATTAGAGTACACAATATTTTGGGGAACACAATACCACCACAAATATGTATTTAGAATTTGCCCAGGATTGTTGGCACCGAGCTCCTAAAACCCAAGATAATCGTGAGGTTGAGGGTTGTAGGTAACTTCACAATGGAGGCTGATAGGAAGTCCGAGGGGATGTGCTAGGAGTTGAATCTGAAATGCCCTCAGCAGGCTCATGGTTTTTTTTTTTTTTTTTTTTTTTGTTTGTTTGTTTGTTTGTTTGTTTTTTTTGAGACAGGGTTTCTCTCGGTAGCTTTGCGCCTTTCCTGGAACTCACTTGGTAGCCCAGGCTGGCCTCGAACTCACAGAGATCCGCCTGCCTCTGCCTCCCGAGTGCTGGGATTAAAGGCGTGCGCCACCACCGCAGGCTCATGTTTTGAAGGCCTGGTGGTATTTGGAAAGCTATGGTGTTATAGGAGATGGGACCTGGCCAGCAGAAGCAGGTCACTGGACAGGCCTTTGAAGCTTAATTTAAGCTTTTGGTGGTCTGAATTATTAGATCCTAAAAGAAGATGTAGGGATTTTCAAATGTATAACTTGGAGGTCAGAAGTACTCATGGCATCTCTAGCTGTGAAATTGACATCTGAAGTGGGAGGAATCTGTGATCTGGAACCCTTAAACCCATGGCATCGGCTGGGAATTCTGAACAGTGAGTGTTAGGACTGAATTGAGTTGTTAAGACTTCCAGCTGGAGCCAGGCATAGTGACGCACTCCTTTAATCTCAGGACTTGGGAAGCAGGGCCAGTCTGGTCTACAGAGTGAGTTCTAGGACAGACAAAGCTACACAATGAGACTGTTGTTGGGGGGGTTTACTCTTTGTCTCTTTTGGGGGGCCTGCCACCCAGCTCCCAAATAATAAATCACATGTGGAGCCTTATTTTTACTTATGAGTGCCCAGCCTTAGCTTGGCTTAGTTTCTAGCCAGCTTTCCTTAATTTATCCCATCTACCTTTTGCCTCTGGGTTTTCCTGTTCTCTTACTTTTGTAAATCTTACTCTTACTCCATGGCTTGCTGTGTAGCTGGGTGGCTAGTCCCTGATGTCCTCCTTTTCTGGCTGCTAGCTCTCCCCTCCCAGTTTTCTCCTTCTATTTATCCTCTCTGCCTACCAGCCCTGCCTATCCTTTCTCCTGCCTTGCTATTGGCTGTTCAGTTCTTTATGAGACCATCAGGTGTTTTAGACAGGCACAGTCACACAGCTTCACAGAGTTAAACAAATGCAACATAAGCAAAAGTAGCACACCTTAAAATAATATTTTACTGCATGATACCCTGTCTTGAAACAAACAAAATATTAATATTAATAATAGTGATAATAATGGAAGGAGAGTTCCAGCTGGTATTCAAAGAGTTTGACAGTTGGTTGGGGTGAGAGGAACCCCTGCTTTTGGTGTCTACGCCCTGAATAAAAACCTGCGTTAGGCATCTTAAGGTTCTACATAGGAAAGCAGTCAATATGGAGGCTAGGTTTAGGTGGGAGTCCTCAGACACATGACAACGGAAATGATCCTTTGCTGGTGATCAGTTAGAACCCAGCGGTGAGGGGAAGGAAGTGGATCCTAAAAGGCTGACCACGCGTGGATGGGAAGCCACTGTAGGGAAGGACACAGGCAGATGGAATGTGAGAAGGCAGAAAGGACCCTTGCAATATAGGACTAAGAAAGTTAATCAGAAAGATACGGCCTCGACCCCCTAAGTCATTGAATCACACAGTAAGTTAAATATCTCAGCGCTGTGCTGGCTGAGAGCAGGTCCCCTACCGGGCTTCAGAGTGAGAACCATTTGCAGTGAAATGCAAAAGGTAGGTGCCCTGGTTTGTGCCTGAGATCAAGGACATCATGGCAATGACTGGCCAGGATTTGACTTTCTTTTGAAATTTAAAAGACTTTGTTTTTCTCTACTTATATACATGTATGTGTCTGTCTGTGAGTGTGCACACATGCATGCAGGTGCCCACGGAGACCAGAAGAGGCCACTGGACTCCCTAGAGTTGGAGTTATAGGCAGCTGTGAGCCACTGAATGTAGGTGCTGGGAACAGAACTCAGGCCCTTTGAGAGAAGCAGCAAGTGCACTCGAATCCTATGCCTTGTCTCTAGACCCTCTTTTTTTCTTTTTAGGTAAAGATCAGAAGGACAGGGAATAAAAAATCACACCCACAATCATTTCCTATTTCACCACGGGAACAACTAGACTAGAGGAGAAAGAGAAGGTTTGCTTTCCTTTATTCCTTTTTGAGGCTGGGCCTTCATCTTCAGAGTGATGGGAATCAAGGACAAGGTCCCAGGACGAGGAGGACCTAGGGGACTTGCTGCTGATACCTGATGGAGGAGGCAACGGGTGCCAAGGCAGCCTGTCTATATCCCTCATCTCTCTCTTTGCCTGATTGTGTCTCCTTGTGGGTTATAGCAAACGCAGAGATCAGCTCGGCTCCGCTTCTAGGCTGAAGGTCAAGGCTAGAAAAGACTTGGAACCAAACTGAAAATCTCACTCCCCTCTCATAACGCCTGTCAGCTTGGTAAGCACTTCTGTTTATACAAGTCCTGGAGCGAGCCTTGGTCTCTCACGCTCTGACATAGACCCTGGCCTCCTAAGCTTGCTGCTTTCCAGGGAATCTCAGCAAACCACAAAAAGAATCACTCTGTTTCTTCTTTCTTGACCGGGTACTGTTTTTTTTAAATACAAGACAATTAACTATTTCTCTTGATGTTGAAATATCTCCTCTCGCAGCTACCCCAGTAGCAGAAAACTTAGCCGAGAACACGGTCTCTAAGACAAGCAGAGGAGGCACACCCAGGCAAGCCCGCTTCTGACCCTTCGCTGAACTCAGTCCTGCCCTTGCCCAAATCAAAGTCTAAGCCAGTCCTCCTCACAAGCACAAGAGCATCTAGAGAAGGACTGCTGGTCTAAGTGCTAAGGAGCCTCCTGCCCTCAAAGCTCTGAAGTACCAAAGCCGGAATCCTCCCCTAGAAACACGGGCCTGTCTCAGGCCCCGACACGCCCACTGCCGAGAGCAGAGCTGGTTGCTCGTTGCCGAGGGCCGTGGAGAGCGTGGATGCCGGAGACTTGCCTTGAATGAGGGCTTTGATTTCACGTGTCCCAAGCCTTCTTGTGTTGGGCATGACTTTCGCTCCCAGGTTCTTGTGGTCTGCTGAGATGTGGGCCTGTGGGTGGCGGGCAGGGCCAGATGCCCCTGTGTCTGTCCTTCTCTATCTGGCTTCTCCGTTCAGGCCGTTCTCCGCACTTGGCTTTGCTGCTCTGGGCTCCCCGAGGATGACGGCTAGGAACCTAGCCACCTGCTTCCGATGCTCCCTGGCTTCCTTTCTCACTTGGCCAGGGTGAGGCAGGGGTAGGAGGTCAGCGATTAGAGGGCCATCCCCTTGTTGCTCTGCTTTGTCCCGGATGGGGGCCACGTCCGTGGGTCGTCCCCCGTCCCCCCCCCCCCTTCTGCAGCTCTCCCAGGTGACATCCTCTAGAGTCCCAGCTCTCCCCGGCCCAGCCACATTATTTCTCCCCTTGGCTCCTCTTAACGAGATGAGGGCAGCTTTCCACTGTTGCCAGTCCCTGGGGGGTGGGGGGATGGGGGGGGCTCAGCGTTCCTGCCACTTCCCAACCATCTGTAAGCTGTCCCCTCACCGTCCTCCCCCCACTCTGAAAATAATTCTGTGTCTTGCTGAGACCTCACTTGATGTATCTTTCTATTAAACTTGGGAATTAAGGAAGAAAGGAAGGAAGGAAGAGAAAGAAAGAAAGAAAAGAAAGAAAGAAAGAAAGAAAGAAAGAAAGAAAGAAAGAAAGAAAGAAAGAAAGAAAGAAAGAAAGAAAGAAAGAAAGACCTTCAGGATTGCTGACTCAGTGCTTTGATAGAATACCCATGGCTGAGCAGCTCCCAGTGGAGAGATGGAGAGATGGAGAGATGATGGAGAGATGGAGAGATGAAGAGATGCCTCTGAAGGTACAATGCTGGGCACATCACAGATGTTTAATGAAGATACAATGTATCAGCTAAACGCATCTCCTTGGCTTCTTACTAGAGAAATAGTCATTCTTGAGAATTTTCTTGGAAGCTGAGGTAAACAATGATCTTATTAAAGTGGCCAGAAGATCAAAGACACTGTGCCCTGTGCCTGTCCTTCCTTCCTTCCTTCCTTCCTTCCTTCCTTCCTTCCTTCCTTCCTTCCTTTTTCGTCCTTCCTTCCTTTTTTTTTTGAATGTCAGAGTAGATTTGGAAAAACAGACTTCATTTTCTCCTTGTATCTCTTCACCTTTGGCCCATCTCCCGGCAGCCTCTGCTCCCCACACACACCTGAGACAAACTCTGGCAAACATCATCAGGCTTGCCTGGCCCAGGAGCTCTTGGACCGGTAGCAAGTGCTGCCTTGCTACAGCCACAAAAACACAGGAACAAACCACCCTTTGTTGGAGTAGTGACCGAGGGACACATGCCCAGGGCTGCTACTGCTTCCATTGGCTCTGACCCACCAACCAGGCTCCCTGGCACTTAGGCAGACCGGCAGCTCACCCTGCCTTCAGGTGTGAGTGCCCTTAAGGGGCCAGGGTGTGACCCTGGGTGCCCTGCGAAGAGCAGGGACAATGACATGGAGAAGGCTGGAGGGGGTTTGATGGCTGAGAGGACCACAGCACTGTTAGCAGCCACGCAGCTGCCTCTTCTTCTCAGCTCGCTGGAGTTGGAGTGGCTGGAGGGGAGAGTGCTGGAGCTCCTTCAGTACGTGGATCTCTCTCTCTCTCTCTCTCTCTCCCTCTCTCTCTCTCTCTCTCTCTCTCTCTCTCTCACACACACACACACACACACACACACACACACACAGAGCGCTGGTGAGGATGGAAACTGAGCTCAGTCCACAGATGTGTGGTGTGTGTTCTGGTTTGCCACTCTACATGGCGTGACTGAGTGTCAAAAAACACTAAAATCTTTTCTGCAGGCTCAGCCAACAGCTTCTTCCACCTGAGTGATCAGGAACAGACATAGCGGTGGTAGCCTGGAGTCAACGCAGAACCTCAAGGTCATGAGGTGACCTGAGGTCTTCTCTAGTCATTTAGTAAGTGCATCCAAAGTGCATTTAAGGGATTGGATGCAAAATAGGATACAGACGCTACCCCCCCCCCCCCCATGGAGCCTTATTCCCAGTGGGAGAGAGGACCTTGAACACATCTCAGGGGTTATTTGATGACACATAGATGGAGAACATTACAGCCAGGTGAGCAGGCACACTGTTTACTTTTCTCGTATCTGTAACAAAACTGACTAGGCAACCCGAAAAGGGAAAGGTGCGTTTGGGCTCAGTTTGGTTCAGTCTGTCTGGCAGGTGTCTTGGCCAGCGGGAACACACCTGTGAAGAGACACCATAGCTATGGCAGCTCTTGGAAAGAAAAGCATTTAGTTGGGACTTGCTTACAGTTTCAGAGGTTTAGTCCATTACCGTCACGGTGGGGAGCATGGCAAAGAATTTGGCAGTGTGCAGGCAGACACAGTGCTAGAGAAGTAGCTGAGAGTTGTGCATCTGGATCCACAGGCCGCAGGAAGAGAAAGGCACTGGCCTGGGCTTTTGATGCCTCAAAGTCCACCTCCAGTGATACACTTCCTCCAACAAGTTCACACCCACTCCAAGATGGCCACACCTCCTAATCCTTTTCAAGTAGTGTCACTCCCCAATGACTACACATTCACATATGTGGGTCTATGGGGGTTATTTTTATTCAACCACCACAGCAGGGGAGGTGTGTTGGCAGGAGCATGAGACAGCTGATCCCATTGCATCCAGATGGAAAAGCAGAGAGATGAATACCGGTCCTCTACTAACTTCCTCTTTCTTACAGTGGGACACCCCAACCCATGGAATGGTGTTGTCTGTACTTACAGTGGTCCAGCCCACCTCAACTAAACCTCTATGGAGATGCTCTCACAGACACACTGAGAGGTTTGTTTTGTAGATGATTCTGAATCCCATTAAGTTGGAAATCATGATTAACCATAGCAGTAGTGTAGAGAGTTTCTAGGTAGGGATACTAGCAAAGGTGGGCATTTTGAGTGACACATCCCCAAGAAGAGAACAGGACAAACAGCCAGATATAGTGAGTGAGGAGTGTACAGTGATCCAGGCAGATGAAAGATGGCAGACAAGGACACTGAGTCAGGAGCGCTGTTGGGATTCTTGAGGAACAGTGAAGAGTTCCATGTGCCTGAGTAGAGGGAGAGGGAGGTGACAGACAGGGGGTGAAGGCCTAGCATGAGCAGGCCTAGAACATGGGGCTTAAGATCACTGTAGCCTCTGGCTTCCTGTGTGTAAGACGAGAGCCTCCTGGGGGATGGGAGGCAGATTCGGAACCAGGAGAGGGGTGGTGGTGAAGTATGCCCAGTCACCCTGGCTGCTAAGAATTAACTGAAAACAGTACAAAATAGGAAGAGGGTGACGGAGGCAGTAATCCAGGTTGTCACAACGGCACCTTCCGGGCTTGAGTCCATACTCTGTCACATAGGACCCGAATCGCCGGAGTAAGCGAATCTCTAGGCTTCTGTGTCCTTACAATGAGTCTGCAGAGCTCCTCATAGGATGAAATGAGTGAGTGCTCGCACAGGGCCTGGCCCATGACAAGCACTATGTTGTTTCTGCTGCTGTTGCTACCATCAGAGTGACTGGAGAGCAGTCAAGGGGGAAACAGCATCAAGACTGAAGTCATCATGGTAAGACTGGTGACTTGTAATTCCCCGTGCTTGCGGGCCAGAGGCAGGAACTTCAACTATACATCAAGTTCAAGGCCAGCCTGCACTACAGGAGACCCTGTTTTGAAACAAAAGCAAAACTAAAAAACCACGGAGGTCTCAGCCTCATAGAAGCCAGGAACCACTGCAGGGATTGGGGGTGGGGGTGGGGGTGTCAGGAAAAATCTGATGCTTCTGGATGAGTGGGTAGTCCGGGGCGAGGTGAGAGCGACCGTAGGAGCTCATTCGGAGGCCAGTCTGCAGGAGAGCGGTGGTGGGCAGGTTCTGGGGAGAATGAAGTACCCCAGGCAAGGAAACTAGGAAAGAAAGAGTTGGAATCCAGGCAGACCAAGGATCAAGAGATCAAACTCAGAAAGTAGCAAGGACAGCTTGAAGCAAGTACCCCGTGCCCACATTTTGTTTGGCTTCCAACAAGGCAGAAAGCAGGGCAGCTGCTGGCATTTTCCAGCTTTGAGCTACGAGGTCTGGGACTCAGTGGACAGGGCTTATGACGCAGACCTGGGGCTACTTCATAGGGGGAGAGGCTAAAACCCACCGCAGCCTGGGGAGGTTCCAGGGACTGAGAGATACTTAGCAAAACCCACTAGTGTATTTGGATTAGAGATAGCATCTCAAAAGATTTGGCCAGACATCCCTGCTTCTACGCCAGAGACATTGAGGACTTGAGGACAAGTTCTTGTGTGGAATATGAAACGGCAGAGCCCCGGGAGCCTGTGAAGCATGTGGGCCCACAATCTCCCCAGAGTGGTATGCTTGTCAGTCATTGTGATGGCGCTACTTTTCGCTGATTCTGATAGACAGTGAGACCAGATCTGTGTCTGCTTCCTATGTCCACTTCAGAGGCCCATTCCTCATGTTTGGGGATGTTCACTCTTATTTTTCCTCTTTCAATATACCTGATTATCTGTTCTTGGGTGAGGAGCTAGGAAGCAGGGTGTCAAAACCCAGCCAATCAAGAGCTAACCAAATAACCGAGAGTTGACCAGTCATCTAACCAAACATATTAAGGAGAGTAATCGTTCCTTGAAGATGTTTGATTCTAGTGTATGGACCTGTGAGTGTGCTCCCTTACAGGGAGATTTAAAGTTGCTAGTTGGCTGACCCTGAAATAGATCCAGCTGGTCCCAGTGTTCTCACAGGAGTCTTTAAAAATGGAAAAGAGAAGCAGCAGAGGAATTGCAGTCAGAAGATGTGCTTGGGGACACCTGGTCACAGGGCTACAGTGCCGGTGGCCTTGAAGACAGAGGAAGGGGACTAGGAGTCAAAGGATGTGGGCCACCTCAAGAAACCGGAAAGGGCAAGGAGACTCATCTCCCTTGGAGCCTCCGAAAGGAAATCAGACCCTGGCCGGCACTGATTTTTTAGCTCAGTGAGATCCAATTTGGACTCCTGACCTCCAAATTGTAGGAGACTTAATTGGCATCACCAAATCCACTAAGTCTGTGGTGGTTTGTTACAGAGGTGACAGGAAATGAATACCCCGAGCTGGATCGGTGTTCTGTGTGGAAAGCCCAGTGTGGCACTATGCGTGGTTTTCGTCCTTATTGTCCAACTTCAGCTCTCGCGCTTACCTCCTGTGTTTTAGACAACCAGAAGAGTCACCGTTACTTTGACAGTCCCTGTCAATCTTCCAGATGCTTCCCGGAAAGGTCATTGGGTCCTGTCTCTATCAGGAGGCTCGGGCTTGCAGAGGGGTGGATGGGATGTTCAAAGGTTATACCAAGCAGGTCGGTGATTTGCAAACTGGGAAACTATAGAAACATGAACTAGTCTGTGATCTCATGTGCATGGGTAGCTCTCTAGACTTCGGGCCAAGGACTCTGCATGCCCGCAGGGCTTCTCCTTTTAGGGCCTTGACCACAGTCTTCAGTTACAGCTTCATGTACTCAAATGCCATTCTCCTACAGGAGTTGAAACTTCCTTGAGGCAAGGATTGTGGACTTATGTATTTATCTTTCTAGCCTCCATAGGGAGAAGCTGAGATGGAGGTAAGAACAGGAACTGGTTCTGAAGCTAGAGGGTAGGGGGTTACCACAGGCTGCCAAGAGCTCTGACTCCATGGCCCAGATCACCCACAGCCCCCAGACTTTGACTCTGAGGAGAGCCTGACCGTACTCTATTCCTTTAAATACAGTGTGTAGTGAGCGATTATTGGAGACGTATTTGTCATAGTTCCCTACCTTGGCATTTTTTTTAGGTTACTCATGACGTCTAGATCCTTCCAGCCCATGGTTCCACTGGCCTACCTTACACAAGGTGACAAGAAGAGTTTCCCCATGCCTTGAGGGACCTACCTGCCCTATGTCAAGGGACCCCTCGGAGTCTTCATTCTGAGCCCTCTGCTAATCCCGGCCTCTCCACAGGTCCACCTCGTCTGTGCTCTGCTCCAAGCGGGACACTCTCTGGAAACTTGCTGTTCTCACCTGTGGGGCAACAGAGTCAGGACAAGGAACTCCAGGGCAGAGGGACCTGGGTGTGATGACCCAACAGCCACCAGGGCAGGCTCTCCTTTCTCATTGGCACAGCCTGCCCTGTTGCTCGGGGCCTCTTTAGGTAAACAAGGGAAAGAAAACAATGTCTACGGGCTACAAAATGAACCTGTCAGGAAAGGAATGTTATTGCCAAGTGTTCTCAGAGGGCAGGGCAAACAAAGGTGAAACTTGACTTGAAACATCAGGACTCTGGTTCTCAGCCACGGTTCCAGCAGACCTGTGAGCCCTGGCCTAGAACCCCACACGCCCGGGATCCTTTCTCCCTGCCCCCTCCCTTCTCCAGGGTTAGCTTGGCTTCTTTCCTCAGACTGGGTGAGGGGGCTTCCTAGGAAACAGCCAGTGGGGGGCAGAGGCTGCTAGGATTCAGGATGCTGGCAGGCCAGGCTCCATCGAGGCTGCTGGCAAGGCCTTTCAGCGGTGGCATTCCCATCTCCAAGGAGGCAATCACGTCAATAAGGGACGTTCGGCATCTTGCCCTCTCCGCTGGCAGAGGGTGTCCCATGGCAACTAGAGCTGTGATCTGCATATGAGAGCACATTGCTGCTATTCAGGACTTTTCTTTCCCTGCTCTCTTTGAAACAAGCTCGCCCCATATCCAAGTTCCCTGTGAGCCTCATACAATGAAAACAGCAGTTGACAGGTTCCCCGTAACTTGTGAAATCTGAGTGCATCCAAGGGGAGAAAGAGCGCTCATTACCGAAACACAAAACGGACCCCTTTCAAGGCACAGCCGGTTGGGCCCTTCAGTTTGCTGCCGCTGACCCCGCTGCCCTCCCAAGCACAATGAGCAGAGAGGAGAAGGGAGAGAGAGGTCTTTACTCTTCAGGTTGCCAATTGATCACCCTCCTAACCCCTATGGGGGCTTCGCGGCGCAAACAATTCGGGTGACAGAGGTCAGGGCTCCAGCCCCTTCCTCTGGGAGATCTTAGCTCTCCCTGCAGGGACTTTCCCAGGTGAAACAAAGGCATGCTCCCGGAGTCTTAAACACGCTCCAGCTGATGACGCAGAGGGAAACAGAAGGGAAATGAAAGGTGCCCAGAACCACAACACTGGACCTCCACCCTCTTATCCAGTCAGACCCAAGCACTGTTTGTATACACTCTGGGATGGGGCCGTGTGTTGCAGAGACCCAGCCACATCCAAGCTCCAACATGGCAGCCAATTCCTGGCAGCTGGGTTAGGGAAAGGAAGTCATGAGGGGCGGGGGGGGGGGGGGGAATAACTATTTTGCTCACACTACACCCTCCACCCCTGCAAGTAACCACACTTATAATATCCAGAACATCAGAAGATTAAAAAAAAAAGAAGAAGAAAAGCAGGGTGGGAGGGGCTGGAAAAAGAAGAAATTTAGAAGAATAAGAATGAGAATTATTACTTTATAAGGTAAGCTTCCAACTACTGAAGTTTCAAAGAGTCTGTGGAGAATGGTTGCCCATTCCAACGAGGGCACTAGAGACACCCAGCTCTAGTCCTGGACAGAGTATTTCTATGTGAGAACAACACACGGTCCAGCTCTCTGAAGAGGAAGGAATGGTTGTGAGGATGGGTTACTACTTCTAGAAACAGTGTTTGAAGGTACACACACAATCTTGTTGTGTCAATGATCTGCTATAGGTTTAGTGGAGACTAGCAAGTAATCTTTTAATGTTGGATTTCTCTCTCTCTCTCTCTCTCTCTCTCTCTCTCTCTCTCTCTCTCTCTCGGTTTTTCGAGACAGGGTTTCTCTGTGTAGCTTTGTGCCTTTCCTGGAACTCACTCTGTAGCCCAGGTTGGCCTCGAACTCACAGAGATCCACCTGCCTCTGCCTCCCAAGTGCTGGGATTAAAGGCATGCGCCACCACCGCCCGGCCTGGATTTCTCATTTTTAGCGTCAGAAAATAAACTGTATCACTTACAACTCTACTTTCATTTTGCCAATACCAAACCTTCTTGCTGGAATATTCTCCACCTCCTCACCAGTTCCTACTGATCCCTTCCTTCAGCTAAATGTCAAGTGCTACGGCCATCATACATATCCACATCTTAGTATTTTTCACTGTGTTGTGATGATCTGTTTACCTAAACAATTTAAAAAGCTCAGTCTTTGTGTGTATGTTGTGTGTGTGGTATGCGTGTGAGTGCGTGTAGAAAGCAGAGGTCAATATCAGATGTTTTTCTCATTCTCTGCTTTTTTTTTTTTGTTTTTTGTTTTTTTTAAACAGGGTCTTTCACTGAACCCAGACCTCACTGGTTGGCTGGACTGGCTGTTTAGAGAGGTCTGGGGATCCACCAGTCTCTGCCTCTGCCCCTGTCCACCATGTTGGCTTTTATGTGGGTGCAGGGGCTCTGACCTCAAGTCCTCATGCTTGTGTGGCAGACACACACTGAGTCATCTCAGCCCTCTGTTTGCCCACACAAGACTATGGTGTCTTAGTGTATAGGGTCAACCACTTGTTTAATCTTGATGTCATTGGTGGTTAGCTGTTGAACAATTGCCCAAAGAACCGACCTGATCATTGTCAGGGTGATTTTATTATTATTATTATCATCATCATCATCATCATCATCATCATCTTTATTGTTCTTATTACTATTTTGTTTCCAGTTCCTGGATTGGGTTTTATTCAATCACTAAAGCCTATCACATTGCATAACTCCATTCACGTCATGTAAACAGGACCCCAGGAGCAAAGCCACATCACAGCTCTGCTTATGGAATGCCTATCAAAGGCCAAGCACAATGGTGGAATCCCAGGATCAAAGCCAACACAGAAGACACAGCAATGACATATCTCCAGCATGCCCTGCTTGTTGATGTGTCGGGAATCTTAGAGAGAGGTGTGTGGATGACAGCCATGAGGAGAGGCATGAGGAAGGCAGAGCATGAACTATCCATGACATCGACAGTGGAAATGGTGAAAAAAAAAAAAAGTATGCAGAACGCAGAGAGTTTTTAGGACAGTGAAACTACTCTGTATGATACTGTAAAGGAGAATACAGATGCTTACACATTGTCCAAATCCACAGAATGCACAACTTCAAGTCCATGTAAACTGTGGATGTCAAGTGACAAGGCTGGACCAATGGAGGCTCAGTGATTGTTAAAAAATTGTACCACTTTGGTGGCCGATGTTGATATGGTATACCAGAACATGGAGCATGGGAATTCTTTATTTGATGTTCATTTTTACTGTGAGTCTAAAAAGTCTCTAAAAAATAGTCTATTATAACATGGAGAAAGTATGCCAGGTGGTGGTGGTGGTGGTGCACGCCTTTAATCCCAGCACTCGGGAGGCAGAGGCAGGCGGATCTCTGTGAGTTCGAGGCCAGCCTGGTCTACAGAGCTAGATCCAGGACAGGCACCAAAACTACACAGAGAAACCCTGTCTCGAAAAACAAAAGAACAAATATGGAAAAGATATGAGTTGACTGGGGATACTAATGAGAAACATATGTTGAAAAAGAAGCAAGAACTTCTGTCAGTAACAGTGGCTTGTGCCCAAAGTGATACTAGAAGAGAGTGAGAGCAGCCAACACCCCCAGAGGGAAGAGCCCCAGGCCCACTTCCTGTTTATATGTATCGGTGTGTGTGTGTGTGTGTGTGTGTGTGTGCGCGCGCGCGCGCGCGTGCGCGCACGCACGCGCGCGCACTCTTTGTTGCTTGAGCCCGCACCTAGATCCCCAGTGATGCCTCTATCGCTGTTCTCTGAAGTGCTGGAGTCACAGGTCTTCAAAGAGTTCTTACCCATGGGGCCATCTCCCAGGCCCTATAGCTTGTGTCTTCTAAGCAATTTTTATAACGTAAAAAAAATAAATTGTTTTAAGACAGGGTATCATTATGGAGACCTGGCTGAGTTTTAATTCACAGAGTTCTTCCTGTTTCTGCATTCCGAGTGCTGAGATTAAAAGCATGCACACCACACCTGGCTTCTGGTAATATTCTAAGAGATAATACTGTCACAGGCATGTTAAACTACCACGAAAAAACACATAGGGTGGAAGCATGAATTAATCCATCCAACACGTATGCAAGACACGAATGAGTGGGTTTGAGATGTAAACAGCAGTAGGACCAGAAGGGAGGGGCCACTCTCTGGATGTGCCTGCTCTCCCTGTGATTGGACCCCCCCCCCTTCCCGCCACGCTGCTGATCGTGAGAAATACTGTGGGACTCAGTCAGTGGATCAACTAGAGCGGCGGACTCCACCTTAGTGTGAAAAAGAACTTGCTGAAGGTACAGATTTTTCCAACAGCAGCCCAGATGTTCATAGAGCAGTGAGCCTCCAACCCCTGGAAGTTGGATTTCATGACCAAGGCCCCCAACGTTTCTCAGATCCTACTATTAGAGGCCTGAAGAGGAGGAGAAATCTGAGTCGCACCCTCATGCACACAATCACAGGAGCCCCGTATCTGATTTTGAAAATTGATTGGCATTGTCCTCTGAGTCTTCACCACCCCCACCCCCAGGCCTTTTAGTTTGCCATCATGTGCTAAATTACAGGCATTTTAAAGATTTATGAGAAAATAAGGGGCATAGTTCAAGGGCGAGATTTGCCTGGAGTTGGAGGGGTGAGGTTTACTCTCGAGAGTGGTGCAGAAACTCCGCACCAGAAAGGCCTGGACAGAACAAGATCACCGCGCTCCCTGGGTTACAATGAGTCTTCCTTAGACTTCTGAACAAATGGCGCTGAAGTCACCTTTTGCCAGGGGAAGCATGGTCCTTACAGGAGGGAATTACACTGGCCCCTGATAAGGCAGCGCATCCTGTCTGACTGGCCACACCTTCACAGCTGGGCCAGCTGTGGTCTTTGCTGACTTCAAAGAAACAGCTTCCCTTGGATCCACATCAAGGACTTCGATGAGGAAGGGGTCCTCTGACCTTTCCAGAGAAGGATGGGACCACCTTTTGTGGAGGGCGTGTGTGTGCGTGTGTGTGTTCTTCCGGCCACTATTATATTTTCACACACTGGATATAAAATATCTGCAAACAATCACCGGAAATAGTCTTTCACCTGTGGCCAGAGACTGGAGTCTGGCCCAGTGTGGGAGAGGCTGTGCGTTCCCTGTTGGAGCCAGCGGCCACCAGAAGCATACAAGCAAAGGTGGGTGACCGGGCTTTCATACTGGTGTTCTAAGGTCTCTCAACCAAGAGAGCACATGGTTTCTGATTGGAGATGACTTCTACCCACCATGGTGTCCTCCTTGGGAAATATCCACCTGGGAGAGAGAGCTTATTCTCAGACCCATAATCTGCCCTGTTCTCAAAGGTTTTCCACTTCAGCTGCAACCCAACCTGACAATCAAGACCATTCCAGGCCTGAAATCCAGCCCCATCCTGGGATCTCGGGTAGGAGCTCTGTGGTGGCTGTGGTCAGTCATGTGGGGAGACAGTGGGATTTCCACCCATTCTGAGGTTAAGGCTGCTCGGTGCTGACCGTGGGAAGCTGACGAACTCTGTGGCTGTAAGGGGTGGAGATGCTTCCCCAGCCCACGCCCCCGTCAGCCTTTAGGAAGGAGGATTAGATGCCACTGTCTTTCACAGGCCTGAGCTGCAAAACCAGGCTTCAGTAGGCTCTGTTACCAGAAAGTGCTAACAGGGGCCATCCAGACCTCTGCGGTATGACCTCCCCTGACAGGAACCTGGCCAGCCCCTGGGCCCATACCCACAGGCTGAAAGACGGATAACATGGATGCAGGAAAAAGTGAGAAGTCCGAAGATTTATAGCGGAGGATATCTGGCCTTAGCCAGGCCCCCTGCGGGCTTTCTCAGCCACTATCTGTAGGGCTTGGTTTAGAGAGTCCAGAGAAGGAAGAGAAGGCCCCAAACTGATTAGGGCCTGACTTTCTAAACAGACACGGGTCACCCTCATCTTGCCCTAAACACCAGGCAGAGCAAATGCTATTAATAACCACGGCCTCTCTCCAGGCCACGAGTGCTGAGCCCGCTCCTCCAACGCGGCCAGCTGTTCTGAAACAGGTTTGGGAAAAGTGATTTTTGGCACAGAATGAAAAGGGTGTGTGAGGGGGGGGGGTGCCCAAGAGTCCTCTATCAGGGCCAATATTATTTTTAATTGCGGAGAATCAGCCCATGGCCGTTACTCAAGGCTGCAGAGCCCAGATTTGCCAGGGATCGGAAACCAACTTCAAGAGGGGGTTGAAAAGATCGTTCCAAAAGGCCGTTCATTACCGAGCTGGGGCTTCTTGTGGAAAATCAGGTTATGCCCAGACATTCATGCAGCCGCCTCTCCACACCGCTTCTCGCTCCTTTGTCCAGTCTAGAGAGGGAGCGGAGGATCTGAGCAATCTGGGAATTTTAAGTTTTCGGCCCTCCCCTCCTCCACCCCCCCACCCCCCGCCCCCAAAGCATGACCGATGGCCCATTTTTCAAGCCAAATCTCGCCCCTTGTAGGCAGCTGTCAGGAAACCACAGAAGGTACTTGAAGGAGCACAAGCAAGGGCTGGTTCTAATCTGGAGGGGAAAAAAATGAATTAACAAGGCAGCTACTTATGGAAGAATGTTTTCTTTTCTTCAGCCCCAGCCTGCATATTTTCACAACATGTGTACTCTGTTACCTTGTCACTTCCCTGTTTTCTTTGGGTAAATAACTGGGCTCTGGACTTAAGGAAGAAAGAAAGAAACCCGGCTCAGGAGTGTCACTCGGCCGGCCTGGCTCGCTGAACTGGCAGGGAGGAAGGAGTCTGTGCTGAGGGCGAGACAGGCCAGCTTGCTGCAGATTCTGGCTGGCCTGGCTGGCAGGGGCTGGTCACTGATGTCTGCAGGTACCAGTGTAGGAGTGAGAGACCAGGGCCCTGAACTGCCCAGCTCGGCCATGTGCTTGGCAGACCTCGTGGCTGGGCAAATAAACAAGCTTTCTCCTTCACCGAGTCCACTGGGAAGCCCTCCCTGACCCCAGCAGAGTGAGCAAGGCACACAAAGGCTCCTCAGCCAGTGAGGCAGCCAGGATGAGAGGGGCCGCTCATGCTGTTCCCAGCAGTGAACCTTGGAGGGATTGGCAGGAGCCAAGGCCTTCCATAGAACACGGGGAAGGTTCTTCCTCCGTCGTGAGACAGCGTATGGATGAGCTGGCGATGGGTTCCATGCAGGAGATGTCCAAAGGCTTCTCAGTTGCTGCCTTCCAGGATGCTGGCTTTCCTTGTCTCCTACCTTGGAACCTTGCCTGTGGTATCTGTAGCCTTCTCCAAGAGAGCACAAATGAGCCCCGGGCCACTAACAGGACATCTTTCAGAGATGCACTGTTGAGAAAAGCATGGGGTGACCCGTGTGCGGGTGGCGTTGATCAGTCAAGATCTTTTCATTATAGAATAGCAACAACTCTTGTTTAATTTTAATTACTCTTTTATTTAGTCACCTGTGTACGTGTGGGTACACATGGGGCACAGAACACACACAAAGGTCAGAAGACAGCTCTCAGGAGCCAGTTCTCTCCTTCCACGCCATGGGTCCCCGTGAGTCAAATCCAGGGGGTCAGGCTTTGTGCAGACCCCTGAACTCACCCAGTTACTTCTCCAGCTGAGCAATGGCAACTCTTCCTGGCCAGCTACTCACAGCTGGTGGTCAGAGGAGAAAACCAGAATTGGGAATGATGACTCATGACCGTAATCTCAATACTTGGGTGGCTGAGGCTGGAGGATTATAACTTTCAATCTAACCTGGGCTACATAGGAAGATCCTGTACCAAAAGAAAGTTAAAGATTAAAAGGAATACAAATCAGTAATAATAATAATAATAATAATAATAATAATAATAATAATAATGCATTTGACATTATATAGCATGGAAAAGGAGTTAAGTTCACCATGCACCACAATGTGCCTGCAGGAGAAACTGAGGCATAAGTATTACGAAGCTGAGACTCTATTCATAAAGCCCCACAGCGGGCTTGGAAAAGGCAGGATTAACTAGATGCTGTCTGGGTATCTGCAGGCCTATATTTCTCTTTTTCCATCTGCCCAGAAGCCTTTGATTCCAACCTTCAAACTCCCTGTCTCACCTTGTAGATCACAGAGCCGCATAGCCTTCCTGGGACAGAGCTTTGGAGTTTAAAAGGGGAGTTTTCATTTGCAAAGGTCTGGCTCCCATCTGTTCAGCAACTCTCTCTGTGTCCCTGGAGTGACACAAATGTCCACAAGGAGGGGTCACTTGGAGAGTAAGAATGACCAGGATGATGCCTACAGAAGCCTTGCCTGTTCTAAACGGTAGGCTGACAAGGGCCTTCGGAGGAGGAAGGGAGGGAGAGAGAGACAGAAAGAGAGACACAGAGACACAGAGACAGACAGACAGACAGACAGACAGAGAGAGAGACAGAGAGACACAGAGGGACTCAGAGAGACACACAGTGAGAGTCAGACAGAGAGACAGTGATAGACAGAGAGACAAGTAGAGAAACACAGAGAGAGAGAGAGAAAACCAAAAGCCTTCTGGGAGCAGGGGATGAGGACATTTATGTTTTAACCAAATTCTTTGTGTGCTTAAATTGTACAAGGACAGCTCTGGAGTGGGTCTGTGAGGCGGATGGGAGCACCCATGATAACTAAGACCATAGCTTATGTGCAAGGGGCCTCGGTCCACCAGGCCAGGGTGGATGCTTTGCACATTCTGCTGAATGCCACCCTCGTAAGAACCCTCTGTGGTGGGTCACCCTCCTTTTCCAGGTGAGGACACTGAGGCACCGAGCAAATATTTAGCTTGCTCACATACGCTCGGAGGGACCCGTAAAGTTGGGAGCTAAGCCTAATGCTGTGGTATGTATGCCAAAAGCGGGGTTTGTATTCAGCACGTGCTGCCTCTGACAGCGGGCAGGAGTTCCTGCCTCAGGATGAAGACATTCGTACTGGGTGGTTTGTTTGCTCTCTGTGGCTCTCCCATCCCCACAGGAAGACTCTCCTAGCTGTAACAGAAGACTTAGGCATCAGCTGGTGTGCCCACCCGGAGCCCACCACCTCGGTTTGCTGAACCGACACCCCGGCGGGAGTCTCCTTGTGAGCCCTTCCTCCAGCCCACACCCCCTCCCTGGCCTGTCTGTCTTTATTTGTATCTTAGCCTGCACCTGCACGTTTCTAGCTCTTGCTGCCGCCTACGTATTTCCCCTAAGTGCCCTGGGCAGGCTTTGCGGAGTTGAGGCCTGTGTCAGCATGGCCCTATCTAAGTCCTGTTTTCTTCCCTCTAGACAACCCACATAAGAATCCTTTTAGCTGCTTTATGAATACAGATTCTCAGGTTCGGCCAGAAGCCTCCCTAAGGCCTTCAGCAGTGGAACTGGTTGTCTGCCTTTGGGGGACATCTCTTCAAGTGATTCTGATATGCTGAGGCCAAGCCAGACTCGTCATTTGGACACCAGATGCCCTTCAGTGGCTTCGAGGCTGTAGGAGTGAGTCCTGTAAGAATTCACTGAGATCTAGGGCACCAACGCTGGTGTGTTCCATGGCAGGGAGGCAGGTCCAAAGGAGTGTGAGAGGATCAGAGAACGATGTAGGAGGGTGGGCAATATTTCTGCCAAGGGTATGGAGCTGCAGGGTGGCCAAAGGCCCTGGCAAGAATACTCTCCAGAAAAGGTTCCAAGCAAGGCCTCCAGCGTCTATTTCAAGCATCCAGGAAGCTGGTCCATTTCCTGCTGGGACGCAGACTCCTTCTTGTCTTCTGTAGGAGTTCCCAGCAAGCAGGATGGAGAAAGAAACAGGCAGAGGCATCCAGGTAGGGAGTCAAGTGTCAAGTCCCAGGTACGTGGATGATGGGGGAGGAGAGAGAGAGAGAGAGAGAGAGAGAGAGAGAGAGAGAGAGAGAGAGAGAGAGAGAGAGAGAGAGAGAGAGGATTGTGTGTGTGTGTTGGGATCCATTTCAGTTTCCAAAGTTCACTTCAGAGTCCCCAGATTCATCATTGGAAGATATCCCACGCAGCCTATTACATGCAGAAAATGAAGTTAAGTTTTAGGTCCGCCAGCTTGGAGCTGAGTGAACAAAACAAACAAAACCCTTCAAATCGAAAAGTGAAAGATTTTTCCCTCCACCTTTTCCAATAACTCCAAAACAACTGGCCACAAAGTGCTTTGACCTTGGCCTGCAGCAGGGCCTCCGTGAGAAGTCATGGCTCAGCTCATCTGAAGGGAAACTACTGTTCATTTTGTGATTGCCTAGGACATCTGCTTGGCGGAGTAACTCGGGGGAAAATCTGATTATTAACTGGAAAAACCGAGCAGGAGGAGCTAGGAGGAAAGTAGCTTGAGTGGACAGAGCCTTACTGGACGAGCAGAAACACGACTTCCTCACCAAGACCTGCACGTGGCCTCTGGACTTGGACAAGACTCTCCGAATTCTGGGACTAGGATTTCTCATCCTAAAGAAAGCAGGAAGCTGAGCTTGGTGATTCATACCTATAACCCTCTGGGAGACCGAGGCATGAGAACTGCCTTCTGTTAAAGATAAGCCTGGTCTGTACGGTGAGTTCCAGGCCTGTCTGAACTATAGAATGAGTCTTCTGTCTCAAAACAACAAAAACAAAAACGAAACAATACAAAAACTCCTCACCCCCACCAAACAAAACAAAACTGGGGTCTGGCGTAAGTGATCACCTTGCAAATGTGAGGTCCTAAATTTAACCCACAAAAAACATATTAATGTTAAAAAAAAATAAATAAAAAGCTGGGGCCTGTAGAGATGGCTCAGTAATTAAGAGCAGCGGCTGCTCTTCCAGAAGACCTGGGTTTGATTCCAGCACCCACATGGGGCCTCCTGTCTATAACTCCAGTCCCAGGGAGTCCAACATCCTTTCTGGCATCCATGGGCACCAGGCACACCCATGGTGCTCAGATAAACGTGCAGGCAAAACATTCATACACATAAAATAAAAATAATTAGGGGGAAAAATCTGGGTGTGGTGGCATGTGCTTATAATCCCGACGCTGGGGAGACAGAAGCAGATGGATCCCTAGGACCAGCTGGCCGGCCAGCCTAGTTTACCTCTCAAATTCCAGGCCCTGAGAGACCCTTAGAAAAATGAACAAATAAAAAAAGACTTCCAAGGAACAACATTCAGGGTGTCCACTCGCCTACACATGTGAATGCGTGCGCGCGCGCGCACACACACACACACACACACACACACACACACACACACACACACACACGGTAAGGGAGGAAGATGGCTACCCCATGGTATAGGAGATGCCTAGGCAGGCAGGCAGGGGCTCTGCCTAACGCTGGACACCTCTTCTGAGGTCCAGCCCTTGGGTCTGTGGCAAAGACAGACCCCTCTCACCATCTCTTTCAACATGAAAACCACAGGGAAAACTCTACCATCTTCCTTTGAGTAATAAAATTTGTTATTAGTCAGAATTGTTTTTGTGATTTGTACTTATATTATCACACATATATTATATAGCATCGTATACTGATTAAATATGTCCTATGATGTTTATATAACATATTTCATTTGTATGTTGTATATATAATGTGTACTGTTATTAATATAACATATATTTAATGCCATGATACCTTATAAATATAAATCGTAGACATTGATATAGGTATTTAAATAAATATTATAGTTATATGCAGATTTTTGTGTGAATATTATATAGTTGTAGATAGATATTTGTGTTTGCACATATAAAACACTATATAAATCATAGGTAAATAGATTACATGTACATACACACACATAAACAAAATAACTGACTTAGTAACCTAATAATCATTTGATTCCTGAGGTGAGCTGAATTGTGTCCCCTTAGAAGATATTCTGAAGCCTCAACTCCTTTTACATGTAGCTATGGCCTTAAGGTTTTTGGTTAGTTAGTTTTTTTTTTTTTTTTTAAATAGATTCTTCTCTCATACAATGCATCCCAACCACAGTTTCCCCTCCCTCCACTCCTCCCAGCTCCTCCCACCTTCCTTTCCCTCCAAATCCACTCTCCCTTCATCTCCTTTCAGAAAAGAGCGGGCTTCCGAGAGACAACAATCAAACATCCGAACACAACACAATAAAATACAATGAGACAAGGCAAAGCACTCACACCAAGGCTGGACAAGGCAATCCAACAGGAGGAAAAGAGTCCCAGGAGCAGGCAAAGAGTCAAAGACATGACCGCTCCTATGGTTAGGCGTCCCACAAAGACATCAAGCTGACAGCCACAACATATACACAGAGGACCTGATGCAGACCCATTCATGCCCCTGCTTGCCACTCCGTGAGCCCCTGTGATTCAGTGGGCCCATGTTCTCCAGGTATCCTCCACTCCCTCTGACTCCTGCAATCTTTCCACTCCCTCTTCTTTGGGATTCTCTGAGCTCCAAGGGGAGGGACCCGATGGAGACCTTCAATTTAGACTCTCCTTCCACATAATGTCTGGCTGTAGGTCTCTGTACTGCTCCCATCTTCCCCCATCTCTGATGATGACTGGACAAGGCACAGATCTATGAGTATAGCAAAATATCATTAGGAGTCATTTCATTGATTTTTAGTTTTTCTTTAGGCCAGTTGTATTTGGTTCTACTGTAGGTCTCTGGGCTATCCTGTCTCCGGTTTCTGTGTGGGCTCAGTTTTGATATAGAGTCTTTGTAGATGTATAAGATATAAGTAAGGAGGAGGACATGCAAGAGTTGATCAGCTCTTAATCCAAAACAGTGGCTGTCCTTAGAAGAGAAAAGACACAGAGACAGATCCCAGGGAGGGAAGACCATGTGATGAGAGGGATGAGGCCACATGATGATGGAGACTGAGATGGACCTAGTGCATATGCATGGAAAGGATGGCTGAGGATGGCTGAGGATGGCCGAGGATGGCCGAGGATGGCCGAGGATGGCCGAGGATGGTGGGAACCATCAGAAGCTGGGAGAACTCTTCTCTAAGGCTACCAGGAGGAGCATAGCTCTTCTGAAACCTTGATTTCCAATCTTTAATTTATAGATCCACAATGCAACAAATATGAAGCCACCCATTCTGTGGTCCTTCGCCAGGGCAGCCCTAGGAAACGAATATAACTGGTTGCGGAGCGGAACGGAGCGGAGCGTCACTGCAGAGTTGGACTTGCCAGCTGCTCAGTGCCCCCTTTGTGGCCTTCTCCCTGGCTCTCTCTCAAGGGCGGTGAATGGGGTGCAGATGTCAGTTTCCAACCCAAACCAATAGGTTATGAAGGTCGCTGCCACCATCTCAGCCCGAGCTTGCACTCCTGGAGCAGAGAGGGAGGCCAAAAACGTCACAGCTTTACCAGTCTCGCCTGACAACTTCTCAGCCAGGCCCTGAGCTCTTTGAGCTCTCAAAGGGAGACACTAATTTATGGTCAGCCTGCCCTGGATCAGAGGTCCCGCTGTCAGAGACTTCTTTCTTTTACTTTAATGGTACAGAAGAATTCCTCTCCAGTCCCTAAAACATTTGCACATCTTTTTAAAATTTGCACCTTTTTTTTTTTTTTTAAAGTCTGGTTTCCTATGGTGAGGGGGAGGCTAGGAAATGCCCAATAAATCATCTGTCTGTCCTCACTCAATTGAAAAGCAGGAAATGCAAAGAACGACCAGGTACCTTTCCTGTTGTTTTGCATATAACAAGAAGTATCAGAAGGGGCAGCGCCCGCCCGCTGAGGGCAATACTAATTCAGCAAGGCTGCTTGAGTTGGTGTGTAGGCTCAAAAGAGTAGGCATGTAGATTTGCCCCTTCCTTTCCCAGCTCTTTTCATGGGCAACCTGGGGGGGGGGGAGGCGGCAGGGACGAGGGGGGGGCGCTTGCTCTGGCAAGTCTATGTAGTCAGCAACCATATAGAAACTCCGTGTGCAAAACTGTAGTAATCTATGCAAGATTCAAGGAGTTTTAATCTCGACTCCTCATTTTAAAAAGGAATTTACATCTAGTTGATTCTACAGCAAAATCTCTTACATCAAGGTGATGCCCCTAGCTGGGGACCGGATGAAAAGGTTCCAAGGGAGAGATAAGAAGACTAGCAAAGACCTCTTGGAGGTAATGAAGGCTCTCTGAGTGGATGCTTGGGAACCTCGGAGGAAGAGGGGGGACAGATCAAGGGGCATCTGAGAATGTCACAGATTAGAGGGCCAGAAAGTGCCCAATAAACCATCTGTCTATCCTGTATGTAGCTTATCTGGGGGACAGTGAGATGCCCAGTGGTTGTGACCACGAGACTGAAAGTGATTAGCCCTTGTATAGGACATCTCTAGAGCCTGGCCCATGACTGTGGTTCAGGACATTACAGGACAGTGACATTGACAATGTGCTTGTAATCTGCACAAATGGAGCCAGCCCTAACTTGAGGATGACCTCTAGTCAGATTTGCATTCAAAATAGCATGTGCCTGCAAAAGCCACCAGGCCCTTCTGTACTTTGGAGAGTGTGGAGGGGGAGCAGAGCAGGGGGGGAGAAGAAGGGGTGATGGGGGAGAGGGGAGGAGGGAGAGGGGGGAGGAGGGAGAGGATGGTTCCCATGGAGTGCTTCACAGCAAAACCTTTCTCCTAGACCTCCTGGAACTTTGGCTTTTCAGCTGCCACACACCCTTCTTCCCTCTCTTTTGCTTCCTGGACACCCCCTCTTCTCCACCCGCAGTGGCTAAGAGCTCTCCCTTTACTTCCTTCCTTTCTGACACCTTCCCCCGACACCTGTCACTCAGCACAGAGTACCTCCCCCTTCCTCCCCTTGCTCGGCCTGTGTGCTCCCTGGAATGAGCCACATACCCTGAAGTGGAATCCTCCGGACTGACTATAGCTTTCAGGAACCATCTAGAAGGGATCCACGGTGGGGGAGGGGATCACAGTGAGTGGTTAAGAGAGCCTGTGCTCCAAGGAAGGGCCAGAGCAAGCCCCAGGGAGGAAGAGACCACATTAAGTAAGGAGCAGAAAGTCTTTGGGGGCATCAGAGGTGCCCAAGGTGGCTCTAGTGTGGATAGAATTTTATATTTGAAATCTGTGTGAATCCGAACATTGGGCACAACACTAGACATCCACCCAGTGGACTTCCCACACCAAATATCAGGAGTGGGAGAAGGGGGTGAGGGCAGGGGAATGAGCGAATGGGCCAATAGATAACTCTGTAGCAATGCATTTGAAGAGAAAGGTCCCCTAAGAGCTGTCCCGCAAAACAGAGCTTGCCTTGTTCACTTACTCTGTTGGAGAAAACAAGGCAGAAACGTGAAAATGGAGCCTACCGTAAATGCTAAGATGGGAAAGGAATTCAGGACTTAACCTCAGGTCAGGTCAGCAGAGGCAGCTCTTCTGAAATCTCCAATGGGTAGAAATCACCCTTTCTGGGCCTTAGTTTTCCCTTCAGCAAAATGGAAAGATAGCTTGGGTACCATCTATGCCCGGAAACCGGACTTTACATAAAGCACTGGTGAACTCTGATTTGTTATAGAAAGCACCCATCTTTTCATGGTAGCAGAAACATAACTCAGGGCTGTATCCTGCTTACATGGTGTCTGTAAGGCCAAGGTCTGGGACAAAGTTAATTTCTCCGGCAGGTCATGGAGGCTCTGTACTGATGTATTATAGTAATCTGATTTTGGGTGGGGAAGGATTTCATGAGGCTCATCCACGCCGGTTCCTCTGACCTTTGGCTGGCTCTGTCAAGGCCATTTCTCAAATCTGAAGTAATCTTACTCTCCTGCCTCCATCCACCTCTGCTTTTGACTCCCAGCCTCACAGGAGAGAGCCTGTGCCAATGTGTGACCTGGACTGGGCTCACAGCACTGCCAGACACTCCATCCTTTGGTTAAGCCCATGCTTGCATCCTGCAATATGAGCGCGGAACGTCTCTCCAAGCCCCCACATTCCTCGTCCTTGCTCTCAGCACATTGCTGTCTTCAGCTGTACGAGGAAGGGTAAGTTCAACTATTACGAGATCTCTGTGCCTGGACATTCTTTATCCACACCTCACTACTGTACCCCACCCTTCTCTTCCAGGATCAGAGCCAATGCCACCTCCCCAGTGGAGATGATTTCTTCCTGTGCTGGCTGCTAAATGATACTTTCTAAAGAAATGAGCAGGATGACCTAAAAGGATTTATGAATAAGGAACTTGATCGCTGTACATCCTGTAAAAGCATAAACTGCGAAGTAACCATTTTTTTTTTTTCCAACAGAAGACGATTGGTTAAATAGAATAGGGAGCAGCTGTGAGGTGGCCTGGGTGATTTTTGGATGCAGTACGACTCCAATTTTGCTAGGAGCAAAACAGAATCTGCAACGACAATCCGGAATATGCATTTATAAAGGAGAAAAATAAGCCAAATTAAACATGCTTTATCTTCTTACTTATTCTTAGTCCTTTGCTATCATAGGGATTCCCTACTGTTGTACTGTAGTATATATAATTAAAATGAAGATGAAAAAAAAAAATACCGTAACAGTATTTCTCCATGGGAAAGCCGCATGTGATTCTGTTTCTCTCAGTGTTCCATTAAATGAAGCCTTCCTTGGGGTGCTGCTGGGCAGACATCTACACAGTAACTCTCATTATGTCTAAGGACTAGAAGTAAAGAAAACCACAACCAATTAACATCACAGTGGGAACCGAGGCATGCAGAATGGAAATGCTTCAAAGGGAACGCATTATTACCAACTTCCCCCCATTTGGAACAGGTGTTTAAGGGAATGCACTAAATTTGTTTCAGATAATTTATTTTCGAGAGTGCTATGATTGTTGCATTTTCCTGTCTTTGTTTTCCTGGGAACTTTTGACAAGCAGAAACCATTCAGCAATGGATGTTGCATTCTGGTCCTTTGAATCTATTTAATGGAGGCTCTACTGTGTGCCTTAACTGGGGAGACAAGTGGTTATCAGCCATCAGCTTTCAACAGTGGATACAATGGTGCCCTAGAACTTGGGAACTTGGGGCATGTTTGGAGTGTGTTTGATTGTCGGGGTGACTGGGGAACAGTGCTATTGATGAGGGCGGGACGGTGGTGTAGGGCAGGATTGCTAGCTCCTCAGCAACATGTGGGGCAGTCCTAGAAAATGAAGAATCGTTGAACTTACCCTTCCTCGTACAGCTGAAGACAGCAATGTGCTGAGAGCAAGGACAAGGAATGTGGGGGCTTGGAGAAACGTTCCACGCTCATATTGCAGGATGCAAGCATGGGCTTAACCAAAGGATGGAGTGTCTAGCAGCGCCGGGAGCCCAGTCCAGGTCACACATTGGCATGTGTGATGGCAACTCCCGGGTAAGGGCACTCATCTGGACTGTAGACTAGAGAAGACGGAACCCCAAGGCTCCCACTGTTTCCTGGCCACGTGAGAAAGGGCTGTGGTGAAACCAACAGCTGTTTCTCGGCAGCAGCCCAGCACCACCAAGCTGAGATTCAGGGTTACTGGACCTCTCAGGCTTTCCAAAGAAGCTATAAATCTAGATGGTGATGCACAATTTCCTGAAGAAAAGGAAAAAAAAAAAAACTGCACAAGCCAAACTAAACATATGCATGGGCCAGAATTGGCCCTCGGGTGGCTAATTCACAACTCCAACGTAGGAAAAGACTCAGTCCTTGCCTTTATGAGGGGTATAACAGGGCTCTTATGAATTCAAATTCGGGAGCAGGCAGACCTGGGTTCAAATCATGGTTCCATTACTCATTCCCCATGTCTCTGTCCACTGAAAATTCTTCAGTCCCCACTTCTCACTCCATAAAATTGGAACTAAGGATAGCACTCATTGGCTTGTCAAGATGAGCCTGGCACACGGGCGATGTTGACAAAGCAGAATAACCATTAGCATTATGTTTATTAAGACGTCACAGTCTGGTCTAAGCACTTGCTAAATACATACAGGTGCTCATGGGTTATTAAATATGTGTGAAAGAAAGCTCTTAGCTTGGAGATGTTTTCATTCTGGAAAGAGAGATCAATCTTGGACATAAATAACATGAACTGGTTGGATAGAAGACTATGTCTGTCATCAGACACATGGGAAACTGAGGCAGTCAGGCTTGTAAAGGAGGTGGGGTATGGGATCTGGCCAGGCAGAGATGGAGGAGGAGAAATGGCCTGAGCAAAGGCCAGGAGGAAGGTGATAAAATATTAATGATGGCGGCAAGAACTCCCCGAGCATTATTCCGTGGAGCGGTAGATTTGCTCCCTGAGCTTCATGCAAGGTGTGAGGCTGGAATGGTCTTGGGGAAGCAGGCCCTGGGCACTGCCAGGCCGGATCGTGAGTGCTTAATTTGTTGGTAGAAGAATGAAAACAAAGGATTGGCCCGGGTGAAACAGTGATCTGGGGTCAAGAACAAGGAGGGGCGGGCAGAAGCAGATCTGTGGGCAGACCCACACAGCAGGAGGGGGGTCTAGGGATGGGTGGGTGCTGATGCAGGGAAGATATTTTACCAGGCCAAATGTTCAGGGTAGTGGAGTGCACTCCCCTTATATTTTTGGTTGTGAGCCTAGCCTTTAACAGCTGAGCCATCTCTCCAGCCTGGGATGCGTTGTCAAAAGCGATCACGCTTAGAAACAACCTTTGTTTAGGAGAAGCAATTATTTTAATCATATCAACTTATGTCATTATGTGCCCCAAATATCTGTAAGGTGGAAGATAGCAACAGCATCCTCCAGGGATCCACACATTTCCTTGATGACATGGAAGACCTTCACTGTCACGGTCAACGGTGGCAGTGGGTATAGGAGGCCATGGAAACTGTGCATGCGTTGAGATGGTAAGGTGGTTTGGAACTCCTGTTGTATGTAGTCTCTATGACATCCTGCTTTCTCCATCACCCACAAGCATACTCTCAATGCCATTTCATTGTCTATCAACTATGCATCATGATTATCAACGGCTTTGTCATGAGTTTTGAAAAATGTCTTCGCTAGTTTGCTGTTATTTTCCCATCTCTCCAGAAACCCCGCCCCCTCCTTCCCTTTGGCTCTTTAGAGCACTCATCTCGGCTGGGTTATTGATGGATTGAGCATGGACGAAGTTTGCTGAGTGTTGACTCATCTGGGCTGGCTGAGCGGGAATCCCATATCACAATAGAGAGAGGTGCTTAGCAAATACTGAGGAACAATATTTCCCAGGGAAATTGTAAATCCTCTAAAAGAACAAACTGTCTCCAAGCATTACAACAACATCCATTTTCACTGTGCTGTTTATGCTGGAAGGCGCATTCATTTTTAAAAGTAGAACTGGCACACCTCTTCTAGGAAAGATTTCATTGGCTGGGATTCTGGTGGCCTTTCTAGGGTGGAGGTGCTAAGACTATCTTTCTGGAGTGGCCTGGGTTCCACAGAATGTCACCCAAATTAGTCCTAAGAGCAAAGTCTCACTGTCATGCAGCTTTAGCATAAAAGAATCCAGGAATGATCACTTACACTCGCCCTACAGATAATCGCTTCAGACAACTGCCAGAAGGGTCCGTACACTGAAGTCCTGTTAATGCCATAGGAAAAGGTTGCTCATTTTAAAAAGTGAGTCAAATGTCCTTGTGTCCATAGGAAGAAAAAAAAAAAAAAAAAAAAAAGCAAGTCTGTGGTGCCTGGTACATTTAGGACCAGAAGGGAGCACCTGTGATTGTACAAGGAAGGGACTGTACTATGCATGGAAGGGAGCACCCTGAGACTGTGAATGGAAGGAGCACCCTATGATTGTGAATGGAAGGGAGCACCCGATGACTGTGAATGGAAGGGAGCATCCTGTGACTGTGAATGGAAGGAGCACCCTGTGACTGTGAATGGAAGGGAGCATCCTGTGACTGTGAATGGAAGGAGCACCCTGTGACTGTGAATGGAAGGGAGCACCCTTTGACTGTGAATGGAAGGGAGCATCCTGTGACTGTGAATGGAAGGAGCACCCTATGACTGTGAATGGAAGGGAGCACCCTGTGACTATGAATGGAAGGGAGCACTCTGTAACTGTGAATGGAAGGAGCACCCTGTAACTGCACAGACTGGAGCACTCTGACATGTGAAGGGAGTTGAAGCCTCCTCCTTCACCCTCAGGAGAGTTCTAGTCTCTTCCTGCAGCAGGACAATTGATCCCTGCATTCTATCTGAGTTCCCCTAGTCCCCCACCCCCACCCCACCCCCGCCAGGTCGGAAACAGATGCTGGTGACCACAGGGGACTGCGCAGCAATAAAGAGTTGTTGGATAATGGTCAGAGCCAGCCAGAGTTTGACTCAGCTGCCTTTTGGTGGCAAGCTGCCTGTCAGAGGCAACAGAAGAGGAGCCCAACATCTCTCGGCAGGGGGAACGGCAGGGGTCCACCCTAGTTTCATCCAAGACTTGGGAGCAAAGACATACCTATTAGACCTCTTTCTTCTTCCGGATCCTTCTATAAAAATGCTCCTGGCACATGGATTAAGCCCCAGATATGGACTAACCTTTTTATAAGGACTCGTGATTCAGCACAAACCACTTCTCACTGGTCAAACAAGGGTTTGGGTTCAAATAAATCAGTCTTCCCTTCCCCAGTATTCAGGTCCCAAGTCCAACCAAGTCATGGGTCAAGAGCCTTGACTTGAGTACCGATTCTGAGGATGTGGTGCAGGTGGCCAGCAGCATCTCTGGTGGCACTTTGATCTGATAACTCTGGAGCTCAAACTTCCCAGCTCCCCCAACTCCTAGAACCTGAATCTTTAGCCTGAGAAGCTTCTCCGAGAGATTTGAATTTTTAGATAGCTCTGGGGCTCTGAAACACATTGCAAATGAGGTCTTTAAGCACTGGAAGAGGTGTGGTGGTGTGGTGGTGGTGGGGTAGCTGACAACCCTGGGAATTCCCAGAAGTCCCCCAGGGGGTGACAGCCCCCTATGGGGGAGCTCAGGAGAGAAAAGACAGAAAGGGAAGCGAGCTCAGAGGGGTCAGGGGGTCTCAGGCATCTCCCCTTCACCCCCAGCATGCCCCCACCATGGCCCTGGGTAGGAGGATAATCCAGGCTGTCTCCAGCCCTGAGCATTGTCTTGCCCCATCAACACCCCTTCCCTGCATCTCTGGCTTCTCGGCGGCCTTGCAGTGTTAGCCAACCTAGGACTCGGTACCTCAGTCCCTCTCTCTTCCCCTCAGTTCTGAACACAGCTTGGGGAAGAAGAGGGAGGGGCAGAAGAACCAGCTCAAAGCTGCAGGGAGTAAATCAAACCGCTCTTTTCCGTGGGCCGTCTGGCTGGCCTCGCAACCCTTCCCAATCAGGGAGTCTAAAGTTACCATATTGACAGCATCTGCGGCCAAGCCCGGCTCTAAAGGAGATGAATAGCAGTGACGCAGGAGCCTGAGTGGGAGTGTGCAGGAGGGCTGGGCTGGACTGGCCTGGCCTGGGCTGGGCTGGGCTGGGCTGGGAAGTGGGGGGGGGGGTCCCAGAGGAAGAGCAGGACCATCCCGGCAGGGGTGATAGGCACTGGAGAAGTGGCCACCGCAAGTTGGAGAGCAGGCCAGCAAACCTCCTAGAGCAGCCATGAGGAGAGAGAAAAACACTTCTGGCTTAGGAGACTGACTCCCCGCATCTGTCTCTAGGAGCCTCACTGAGCCTCCAAAGCAGGACCCCTAAGTTGAGTTTCTTGTGTGTATTTAGTGGTGGGGTCTCTGCTGGGGTTTTACTTTGGATTGGCTTGGCAGAGTGACTGTGTCTTGTGCATCCCTTTCCCTAAGTAGTCCTGGTCAGCCCAGGCAGTGGAAAGGGCTCCATCCATACCAATGGCCTGAAGGTCAGAGTGATTTAGTTTTGGACACCGAGACCAGGGAGGCTGGGGAGTGTTCTCTGTCAGGGTGTCTCAATATGCTTTGCTCCAGCCTGGCCTGTTCTTTCCGAGGGAGGGAGAATATGACACTTGTGACCGGTCCCCTGTCCCTCAGAGAATGTCAGCTAGAACGGACCTACATACACCAAGGGGGGAAAAAGATTAGGGGATCAGGCTACTTCCCCTCCCTCCATGGTTCACCACAGATACTTGGCTTCAGAGCTCTGTGGAGTGAGTGGGTGCCTAGACTTCAGCTCTCCCCACTTCAGCTAGCCCATCTCCCTGGTGATGGTACGTTTTCTGTACCATCTTCACTGTAAGTTTTCATGCCATTTCTGTGTCTATTTCCGTGACCACAGTAAGGGTAGAAATCATTTCATCTGGTGGTGAGTGGACAGGATGTGGAAGGTAGCAAGAAGAAAGGCAGACGGAACTGTCTCTGGAGATGGACTGGATGTGGGAGGGGATGCAGAGGAAAGAGACTAACCCCAAGAGAGGCCTGGATCGGTACTGACATGAGGACCAGCCCCAGAAGCATCTAACACTCCTACGGGAACCTGGACCCAGATCTCCACATATGGGCCGTTCCCCAAGCTCCGGCGTGGTCCTTGCGTGATGGTAGGAGGCCAGGAGAGACAGGAGCTGTCAGCGCTGTCCAGCTGAGGACTTCCTCACATAGGTAGAATTTTCAGCACTCAACTGCATCTAAGCATGGCCGATGGAGCAAGGCCTGATGGACTCGACACAGTTGGGTTCTGTTTGTCTCGTGGCTCAGAACTGCTAAGTTCTCCCCAGTAACGGTGACATGCTAAGAACTGGGCAGACTGCTCACCCGGGGTGGCGCCTCCTACACCCGCTGACCTTTGCTCTGACCCGTTGTCAACAGAAGCTGGAAGTCCGTCTCCTCCTCCTGCCTCTCAGACCTCTCCCTCCTTCCCCTCCCCAGCTTCCTGTACTCTTACCCCATCAGTATTTTCTCTAGGTTTGGGCTTCTGTTTTCTCTTTCAAATGTGTTTGCTCTTCTTGCGTGACCTAATTACCCTCTGCTGGCTTCATTTATCACCCAAACTCTGTGACCCATTCAGGCCCAGGCGTCTTCCCGAACTTCCCACGTATAGTTCCAAATGCCTACTGGACACCTCCAGCTGGACGTTCTGTGGTTTCCTCACATCACCCACATCCAAAACAGATTGACTAGCCTGACCCTTGCTTCCCATGACAGGCTGGCTCCTCGTCACGCTCTTCCCCTGTCTTTTCTATCCCAGTCAACAAAATCGCCATCCCGCAGACACCCGAATGGAAACCCTAAAGCCACTCTGGCTCTCCTTCGTTAACATCTGTCCTTTTCATGTACGTCACCATAGACCTGGATTCGGCTTCTCACGCCTCTCTGCTATGACAGATCCCTCCTCTGGGATCTCCCCATCTCCGTTCCCCCTCCACTCCACACACTGGAGACAATTGTTTAAACACAGAGGCTATTTGTGCTCAAAACTGGTCATCTTAAGGTGCCTAGGACCGCAAGAGTTCCTGTCCTCAAGTAGTTTACGCCCCAGTTGTGGCACCAACAGAGACAAACAGATGTGTAAGTAAAATGGGTAGGGAAGAGTGGAGCAGAGTGGGCATCTATCTATACACTGCAGAATGACACAAAGGATCTGTTGTCTAAAGGACAGAGGACAAGCCTGGCTTGACCAGCAAAGCCTAATAACGTAACATACTTGATCCAGTCTGTTTACAGCATCCTTCCACATTGCTGCTTCCCTGCCCACAATCCCTTTCCTCTTTGTCTTCTTCTTTGCCTGTGTGTGTGTGTGTGTGTGTGTGTGTGTGTGTGTGTAGGGGGATGGTTGGTGTTTTGTCTGCACGTATGTCTGTGAACCACGAGTGTGCCTGGCTGGTCCTCACAGAAGCCAGAAGAGGGTGTTGGATTCCGTGGAACTGGAGTCACAGGCAGTTGTGAGCCACCATGTGGGTACCAGGAATCGAACTCGAGTCCTCTTGAAAGACAGACAGAGCTCTTAACTTCTGAGCCATCTCTCCAGCTCCGCTTTTGGTGTGAGACAGAGTTTCACGTAGCCCAGGTGCTGACCTCAGAGCCACTATATAGCCAAGGATGACCTTTGAACTTCAGATCATCTTGCATCTCTCCTCCTCCAAATCCTGGGGGTATTCACGTGCTTGCACCAGCACATGGCTTATGCAGTGCTGAGGATTCAACCCAAGGCTTCATGCACACTAGGCAAGCACTCTGCCTACAAAGCTACACTAGCCCTCTGCCCATATCTTTTTCTACATTCCATATTCTACTGTGTTGAACCCCAAGCCTGTGTGACTAGCAAATGGATAACAAATATTTGGGAAATCAGTGTGGGGTTCCTAAGTGAAGAAGAAAGATGTTAGGCGTGGCCTCTTCCACCCCCATGTCTACTCTGGTGTCTTCTTTCCTCCAGTGTTTTTGACACCGTTTCTGCCCCAGGTGCCTCCTGTAACACCACCTTTCCAGATGGATAGCCAAGATACCAAGGGCAAGGACAGTCTGGCTCCATTCTGAGACAATGGCTGGCACATAGTAGGCCTGAAACAGGACCACTGACTGTCAGGGGCATGTGGCAAAGGCAACTGACAGCTGATTGCTGTCACCATATCCAATGGCCATACTGTTCGGATGGAAAGAAGAGGACCCGTGAAGGGCACCTCTTGCTCAAGAAAAACAACTGTCATTATGTCTTTGCCCTTGAACATATCCCTGTACAGCCAAAGAAGAGAACAAAGAGCCAGACACACGCCATGGGATCTGGTGGTCAAAGATCTGCTCTTACCATTCTGAGCAGAAAGGCATGGGCTGGGAGCTGGTTCCATAGCTTGGCTTATCCTTTCAAATGACCTGTGCAGAAGCAATTCTGTTTTCATCCCAACAACAGGGCATTGATTTCTTTTCAAGGATCTTAAGTGAAGCCTAACTTCTCAGTTGTTCCCACACCCCGTTCCTGGAATTCCCTAATTTCTATTCCCCGAGACAAGAATAATTGAATCCAGGGCTTTGTTGGTCTTTGGCAAATTCACTTAGAATCACGGCTGACTTTGGCAGGATAGGGGCAAGGTGGACAGGTAACCGACCACAAGAAATTCCAATAAAAGTTCTGACTAAAGGTAAGATTCAAATTAAGAGTTGGATTTTTGTTGTGAGTTATTTCAGGCTGGGTGCCTGCTCTTGGGAAAGTTCTGGGCGTGTGCCAGAGTGCCTGGCATCCTCCATCATTGTTGACTCTTGCAAATTTCACACATGGTCACCTCATCTTCCTTTCTTTTTACAGTCTCCCCAGAAAGCCCCCCACCTCTGACCTAAGCATTTCATTAGTCCTCCCTCCTTAGAGGCCATTTGGGATTTTTCTTGACAGTCATTTTATTCACTCTGGTTCAGTCCTGCCAGCCCGACTATTCTCAGCCAAGCTTCCAAGGGAAACCTGATCCGCTTGCTGCGTCAGATCACTTGGAAATAGATCCGACTGGCTTGGAGTCACTCCATGCAGGGCTGTAAAATTGCTCTCCTCTTTCTAAGTGGGTTGGGTCAAGCCCAAACTGAGGCAGGAGGTTTCCAAGGAACACAGAGCATAGGCTGTCGTAAGTGGTGGTGATGGGGTCGGTGGCTCTCTTGCTTCTAAGTCAGTGCTAACCTTCCACTGGCAAGAAGCGTGCGAAGGCGGCCTCCATGGTCTCAAGCAAAACAGTGAGGTCTTCACTGGGGAGCCTGAAACAATTTTACAAGAGTGGTAGGGACCCTAGCTTGGTGTGAATCTCTTCGTTCAAGCCAAGTTCTAGTCTAGAGTTTTGTATTTCCAAGATAGATGGAGGCCAGTTGATACGATTTTGAGATGTGTATACCTTGGGCAAAGTTTGTGAAGGTGTCTATTCTTCTACTGGGCCACACTAGCAAATACCACCCACATTCTCCTATACATTCCAAGGTCTCCTTGGAATATTCCAAACGGGATTAATTTATTGTTTTGGTTTCTCCTTCTTTTTAATTTTAAATTTTATGTATGTGTATAGATAGATGTTTTGCCCGCATGTGTGTCTGTCACCAGGTACACAGGAAGTGCATAGGGAGGCTAGAAGATAGTATGGATCCCCAGGAACTGGAGTTATAGGTATGGTCAGCTGCCATGTGGGTGCTGGGGGGTTGAACCTAGGTCACTGGAAGGACAGCAAGTGCTCTTAACAGACGAGCCATCTCTGCAGCCCCTGGTTTCATGTGTCACTGGGCTGTTTCATTCTGCTGCCTGGGAGCCTGCCTGGTCTAACGAAAAGAGGCCTTGGGTGGGAGTCAGAAGTCCCGGCAATGTCCATCAAAGCGAGTCCTTTACTGTGCTCGCATTGCCTTGTCTATGAAATAAGATTTGCTCTCTTTGATCACCACAAAGCACTCTGTGAATACCTGGAAGGCTGTCCTCAGCTGTAGCTATGGATTGAAAGTGAAGTGATTCTGGGGGTTCTGTGGAAGCTGTGGGCTGAAACATGATGGGCAGACCAGCATGGTGAGCAGGGAGGCAGGATACTGACTGGCCCGTTAGAAAGATGCTCCAAACTCTCTGGGCTCACCTGTCAGGGTTTTCATATAACTGTTCATCTTAGACAATAGAATTAAGTTGATCCATCTCATACCTAGTGGAAAAATTTTGTCCACTTTTTATTTTTTCTGCCAGGGTCACAATGACAATTCTGATTGCCTTACGTTTTTCTGGAATGATCAGGCACTGACAGATGACAGAAATGATTCCATCCAAGTCTAGGCTGGTGAGCCAAGGTGTGTACTGGGGTTACAGGAGCGTGGGAAGAGGGCTCTGTGCAAAGGGGAGGATTTGAAGCAGACGTTCAAAGTTGGGGGAATGTGAAGCGGGGAGTTGGGGACAGAAGAGTGTGCTAGACAGAATCTCAGGAGATGCTCTGGTGACCTGTCTCTTCCTCTCGTGGGGAATTTTTAACTGCCTCATTCCTGTTTCCATAGACCTGCCACAGTCTTCACTCATTTCTTTACCATGAACACAGGGCCAAGGTATTCTGTACATTACCACATCATCTGCTCTGCCATGTGAGATGGTCATGTCAGGTCCAGAGGAAGCCACTTCTCTGTGACAGTCCTGATATTCAACCATTTGCCTTCATTGAACAGCTTCTCAGTCCTCGAGATCTGGGGAGATCTAGGAGCAAAGGTTAACGTCAGGAGATTCAGCCTTTTGGGACAGAGGAGCTATAAGTAGATAGCCATGGAGAAAGAGACTGGGAAGTTGGAGAGTCACGGTTGGGCAGTGGTTGGCAGAATGTGGTCCTCGGGCCAAATCCAGCTCACGCTCTACTTTTGTAAAGCAAGATCGATTGGAACACAGACGAGCTCATTTGTTTCATTTGTCTGTGTGCCGGCGATGGCTGTTTCTGCACCACAGTGGCAGAACTGAGTCACAGTGACGGAGACAGCGGAAGGACTCATCTTGACTGTCAGGCTGTTTGGATTGAAAAGGTTTGGGGAATTAGTAAAGGAAACTTCGAGGTGCTTCTCTCTGTGAGGGTGGTTCCAGAGAAGAGTAGACGAGGAGGCAGACTTGCCATGAATGTGGGTGGCACCATCTCAGCCTGGGTGCTCCCATGCAATAAAAGAAGGGTAGGGCGCAGGAGGCAGAGGTTAAGAGCGTCGTCTTGGGTTTGAGGACAACATGCTTTGCACTGAGTTCCAGCCAGGGAATCAGAGCAAGACCTTGTCTCAAAAAACTAAACCAGAGTCTGGGCATGGTGGCTTACACCCTAATCTCAGCACTTTGGAGGCAGAGACAGGAGGATCTCTGTGAGTTCCTAGCCAGCCTGGTCTACAGAGTGAATTTCAGGGCAGCCAGAGTTACATTGTGAGACCCTGTCTCAAAAAACAAAGCAAAACAAACAAACAGACAAACAAAACCCAAATAGCAGCTTGGGCCAGGGAAGGTAATTCTCTGTCTCAGCTTCTTGGCTGCCTCGAGGCAAGCTGCTCTTCATTGTCCTGTCTTTTGTGCCATGATGGACTGGAACTTCTCAAACGATGAGCAAGATAAACGTCTCCTCCCTGAAGTCATTCAGGTCAGGTGTTTAGTCACAGCGGCAGGAAATCTCACACTGAGAGCATGATTCTCAAAGCTGAAAGCGTTTTCTTTCTGGTTTTTTTTAAAGAACACGCTGTTGAGCTCAGGCTTAAGAAAAACAAGTGTCACAAAGGTTTCCCTTGGGTTAAAGTTGAGAACAGGAACAACACACCCCAGTTCGCTGGAATAGCAAGTGTGGAGGAAGTGTTTCGAGGGTTTACATGAGAAACCATGAACTGTCTTCTCATTCGTGGACCTAGGTGACGTGATGGTGACCATGATGAGGTTCAATCTCTGTGACTTCTGACTAAGGCGAGAACCATCAGTGGTATTTCAAGTTACCTTCTCTCGTTCACAAGATGATGGGGCATCAAGACAGAAGCATGGTTTTCAACCCAGGCCCGTCCAAAAGGAAGACGAAGTTCATGGTGTACTTTCTAAGAGCCGACAGGTTAGCAAAATAACTCAGCTTCACAGAGAGAAACGTGACGTCTACACTGAGCAAGGACAGCAGGACCAAGGCTCATGGTATGGTCGTCTACGGGGACAGTCACCCCAGCAAGGTGGTTATCATCAGGTCAAAACTGGACAAAGACCACCAACAGACACATGAGTGGAAAGCCGGACCTTGACTGGTAGAGGTGGGGAAAGGCAAACACGAGGCAGAAAGGACTGAGAAGATAGAAGAATGAAGTAATCTCATGTACAGTTTTCATTAAAAACCGCTAACGTCAAAAGAAGACTCTACTGGAAGTTTAATTTGTTTATTAAAAAAAAAAAAAGGAACAATTGGAGATGAAAATGGAAGATGAGCTCTGACTGGGAAGGGATGCTCCCTTTAAACCAACACTAACACGTCAGAAATCCATCTGGTAGAGCAGGGAATCTCATTTTTTTCCCATTGGGTATCCCTTCTTCACCCAAGAAATTTTTATGTGACTTCAGGTATATATGAAAGTGCTCTATAATTCAAACATTTACTGATAATAAAAAACTAAAGAGATTCATTTTAAAACAATTCTCTGGTGACCCCAGGGACGGCTCCATTGATAAAGGAACTGAGTAAAGATACAGCATGTGGTGCACTTAGACTCCCAGCCCCGGGGAGGCAGAAGCAGGAGGATCCATCCCTAGGGCTTGCAAGCCAGATGATCTAACCCAGTTTGTGAGCTCCAGACCAACCAGAGACGTGGTATCAAAGGAGGTAGATAGTATTCTTAGTGTTCTTGAGAATGGCTGAAGTGATCCTCTGACCTTCCTTTGCATGCACATAGACATGCACACATATGCATAAGCACATACACATTTAAAAATTCTTTAATAGACATGTAATTTTACCATTTATTAAAAATGACAGCAAACCTGCATGTTAATGAGATGGATACATTTATTTACACAAACATTGTGTTGGCTGAGTATTTGATCCTGCAGGACATACAGCATTTTCAACATTTTTCAGAGCTGATTAATTTGATTTTACAATTGTCAGTGCTAAGAATACTGCTTTACATAAATACATAATACAAAATTCTAGGTGTACATTTAGGGTCCTCTCAGAATTTTTGGGAAATTCTGTTCTAATCCCAAGCCAAAATTTATTTAACAATTTGTTTAAATGAAACTCAAGATAGCAACTCAAACAGCAACTTTAAAAAAATCAAACATTGCTGGGTGGTGGTGGCACACGCCTTTAATTCCAGCACTCAGGAGGCAGAGCCAGGCGGATCTCTGTGAGTTCAAGGCCAGCCTGGTCTACAGAGTGAGATCCAGGACAGGCACCAAAACTACACAGAGAAACTCTATCTCAAAAACAAAACAAAACAAAACAAAATCAAACATCAGATGCGTGGTGGTGGTGGCACATGCCTTTAATTCTAACACTAGGGAGGGAGGCAGAGGCAGTTAGATCTCTGAGTTCCAGGCTGGCCTGGTCTACAGATTGAGTTCCAGGACAGCCAGGGCTACACAGAGAAACCTTGTCTTGAAAAACCAACCAAACAAACAAACAAACAAAAAATAAACAAACATGCTAACACAACACAATCCTAATATACTAGTTTGATACTTATAGGCTGAGGGATGGTAGGAGGAAAATAAAAAAGATTGTGTCTTCTGTAATTAAATTAATTATGTTGCTACACAAGTAGGACGCTGTATGTGTAGTGAAGACACTACAGTTCATTGCACAGTCCTGAGTGTGAGCTGAGTGTTTCCCTTGTTGGCGCTGGGTGGCATGTGGCATGCACGCTGCAAAGCGAGCAGGTTGTGTGTTCACAACGTAGGCCTCAACGAGCTTGTGCCAGGCAGCAAGGTAAGCATGCCAGAAGCACTTTGCATTTACAGTGTATTTGGTTTCTTTTCAAAGATTGACTTTATTTTCGGTGATGCTGTGCTATGTGTGTCTGTGTGCGGATGTGTGCATGTGCGTGCCAGGGCCCACAGAGGCCAGAGGCGTCAGATGGATCCCCTGGAGCTGGAGTTATAGGAGGGGGTGAGCTGTCTGGTGTGAGTGCTGAGGATGGGATTCTGCTCCCCTGCCAGTTTAGGTTGCTGAGAAGAAAAGAAAAAGTGTGGAGACCGTGTCTATAGACCGTACACAGCCAATGAGATCCCAATACCAGAGAGAGATTCGGTACTGCACCCACTTTCAGCCATTTTAAAGTACTTGGAGCTCTTGGGACAGAAACACAGACACTAAGAGATGTTATTCCAAATTCCACTCCGCATTCCCTTTCTTCTCTGGGACAAGCTAATTAGAGCTTTGCAGGCAGCAGCAGTTTGTTAGGTGAAATACAATTGAAGGGGTGAGAAAAACCCATCCTGGGGCTGCTACATTCCATCTCGACTCAGCTTTCCCCTCTGACCTACAGGAGTTCCTGAAGCAAAGGGGTCTGCCTTCAGCAAGGAGGGAGCCACAGGGACCACGCCTGCTCCTGCCAGATTAAGTAGTTGAGTGTGCTGGGGCGGCGTGGTCTCAGAACACTGGCTGTGCCGAATATGGCGACCGAGGAGGAGGCTGGTATTTCTCTTCGGAAAGGAGCCAGGTGGACCATTTTACCTGTTTCATCCGTTTCTTCAGATATTCATTCTTTGCCCACCGTCAGAGGTAAAGCGCTTCACCTATATATTCTTTCACGTCTTCGAGGAAAGAGGCCGGGTATGGTGGATGTGCCTGTAATCCTAGCGCTCAGGGGTGCTCCCGGCCAGCCTGGGCTACACGGTGAGACCCTGTCCCTAAGCGACAGAGGACGCAAGCCTGTATGAAGCAGAAGGAGGGTCTGCATAGTTTCCGGGGGGTAGAGCTGAGAAGCCCCCACAGAACACATGAGCGAGCCCTGGTCTGGAGGCCAGGCCTGAAAACCTGGACTCATCAAAGGGTGCTTCCCTTGGTGAGCTCCAGGAAAGAGTGCAGGCAGGCTATTCTTTTCTGTCTCTCTCTTTGAAGAACATGGGGGTGGGGTGGGGGGGTGAATGGGGGGGATGAAAACAAAAACAAATGAGAGCAACCACAATCACTTTTTACGACCACAGATGGGGTAGGGGAGAGGTGAGCGGCTCTGCCTGGCTTTCACAGTCCCACATCATCTGGTCTCACTCTCTGAGGGAATCTTATTCCCCACATGGATTCTTCATGCTGACCACATTGCCCGCACTCAAACACGCCACCCAATTCCATTTTTTTTTTTCTGGTTCTTGGTTGAAATTCTCTACCTTGGCCCTCACAAACTTTCGTGCCTTTTTTTTTTTTTTTTTTAAAGTGTCCTTGAGTGCTACCAACCCCACTCCAGCTTCCTTCTCCAGAGAGTCACATTAAGTTGAGTATGTGTCCCTGTTTCAGGTCCCCCACGACGACTTTGTTGGGAAGATGCCTCGTTATGGATTTCCACAGAAACAAGCAAGTGAGGCATGGAGTTGGAGAATAAATAACTCGTGTGTCCATATGACGTGGACGATCTTGGGCCGGAAGAGGAGCAAGCTGAATGGGTGGTAACCGATGACTAGCTTTCCTGCTTCTTGGGAGCCAGAGATCACCCCAACTAGCTGGCTGGGTTCCAGTTCTGCGCAGTTTTGTTTCTTTCATTGTGAGGCCGGGGGTTGAACCCAGGCCTTTGTGCATGGTAGGCAAGTACTCTACCCAGAGTTCAAGTTCTGACAAACTCCACAGCGTGCGTGCGGGCGCTCTGTCTGCAGTGTGCGGGGACTCTGTCTGTTTGTGGGTGCACTGGGGCTCTGTCTGCGGGTGCGCTGGGGCGATTGAACCTCAAATGAGGTGCAGGGAACTCAGAACTCTGTTTCCTCTGAGTAGGTTACTTGAATTCATTCAATCTTTGAGAGAGAGAGAGAGAGAGAGAGAGAGAGAGAGAGAGAGAGAGAGAGAGAGAGAGAGAGAGAGAGAAGTTAGAGAGAGCTGGAGGGGTGGTTCAGTGGGCAAGGGCACTTGCCACCAAGCCTGATGACCGGAGTTTGATCCCTGAAACGCGCGAGGCGGAAGGAGAGAACTGACTTCTCTAAGTCATTTGCTGGCCTCCACATGTGCACTGTGAAATGTCCATGCACACACACGTGTGCTGGTGTATACACACACACCCCATCCCCCCCCCCACACACACACCAATTTTTAAAAATAAAAGAGAAGGAAGATAAAGGCACAAGCATGCTTCCTCTCACGGCCGGAAGCACTTTGTAGGGCAGAGCCTCGCCAAGTTTGCCCCGTGGATTCTCTCTGTCCATGTCGCTTTGGTGCAGCTGCCGGGCACAGATGCCAGCACAGACACGCTGTTCCGAGGACACATACCACCGTCAGGCTCACGGGGCCTGAGGGAAGTACCCACAAGAACTCCGAGCTCACACACTCTTCTAATCCAGCGGCAAAAAACAGCCAACCCGGGGGGCTTAGTCAACAGCGGCGTGGAGGATGTGGGACTCGGAGGCCACAGTTGAACATCTTTTCACCCAGAGGGGGAAAAGTTCCTTCTTTCTCACTCCTTCCCTCAAATTAAAACAATGAAAATGGGTTCTCATTATCCCGATGATTAAGTCTCATTCAGCCAGCTGACAGCGCCCAAAGAATGATTTTCCTGTCTTGCACAGTGCGCTGCCCTCCATGGCCCCATTCATAGACCGCTGTGTGCATTTAATCACCCTGGGCCAGGCCGAGCTAATGAAATGCTGGGGCCTTGCCCTGCCCTGACCCTGCTGCTATTTCTATCTGAGCTCAGCACGTCCTTCGCTTGACAGTTGCAACGGAACAAGCATATTTTTCTCTCCCATCCACAGAGTGTAAAGAGCCTATTTTGGCCGTCTGCGGGGCTGGGGACCCCGCTGGAAAGCCAGTGAATGCCCCTGGAGGTTAACGTGCAAAGCTGTTTTCCAGACCGAGAGGCGGGGTGGAGGCGGGGGCGTGGGGTGCTGCGGGCTGGACCAAAAGAGCCCTGATGGAGGAAGGGCTGAGAGGGCTCTTGGGGGGGTGGGGCAGAAAGGGGAGATGAGCCTAGAAGTACGGGGCCACGCGATGGGGGAGAGCTGATCTCTCCTGACGCAAACCTGAACAAAAGCCCTTTGTTGGTTATCACGAATCTGCCTCCCTCACTGGGGTCAACGTGAGGCATCCATGCCGCTGGGTTTTCAGTTCACATGGCTTGGTGAAAGGACAGGATCCCCGCCGAGAGGCTGCTCTCTTGAAATTCCAGGTTGTTGTTTTAATGAGTCCCTAAGACTCAGAAGTTAGCGACCAAGTTGCCAAAATTATAGGCATCTACCCCATCTTGAAGTTTAGCTAATGGGAAAACCAGCTTCCAGCTTGCTTTGGAGAGAAGAGGGCGCAAACCAGGTGTTAAGTGTGGCCCTTCGGTGGCTTTATATAGAAAGGACCTATCTCAACGGAGGCCTTAAATCAGAGGTGACAAACTCAAGCCACCCAGTGGCCAGAGAGGCTAGAGGTTACCCAAATGAGTGAAGGGAGACAGGTGGGAACTGTGACCAATTAGGAAACAGGCCGCTTCTGGCTACAGCAGGCATTTGCTGCTCCAACCCAGCCCTTTCTGCATTTGGGTAGGCAGGCCGGGAAGTGTTGGATTCATTCGGATTCACAGATCCATTCCTCCTCCCCTCCTTATATGAAATCATCCTGTTGTTAATATTAGAGACTAATCCAAGAAGGCCAATGTGTTAGTCAAACGGAATCTCTGCACACTGCAAGCCCACCCTTGAGATTTGCAGGGTCTGAACTTTTGTTCAGGACAAAGGGAGGTCTGAATATCATTTAACTATTTAACAGATATAAACAAAGTTCACGAACTGTTAAGCTAAGTAGGTCCTGTCTACCTACAGTGGAAAAAAAAATGCCTTCTTAGAACCTTGGAAGGCAGGCATGACATCAGAGTTTGGAAAAGCTTGGGGGTTCTGAAAGAGAGAGGGCATTGTGGATCTGACGTCGGGTAGTGTGCTGAGAACAGAGTTCCCGGCCTCCGGCTCTTCTTTCCCCATTCCCAGCTCCATCCTGTGTTCCCTTGCACACCCAGTGGAAACCCCGTGCACTGTCCGTTCCTTTACATCTGTAAATAGCCGCCTGATGGGAGACGTGCAGGCTGCCCTGGAAAGAAACACACAAATGGACTTGACCACACGTGAGAGGACTCTGGAGTGTTCAGAAGGAGGATCGTGTTCTTGGTCGGTCATTTCTCTCCGGTTCATGGCACTGAAAGGACCACTCTGAGGTCTTTTAAGGTTAGGTTTCAAGTCACCAAGATCTAAGTACATAATTGACCCCAACTTGAACAGATCTCTGATTTCCCTGATTAAATGCCTAGAAGTGACAGCGTCTTGACACTTGGCTTGGCCTAGTGTTATGACTAAACTGTGTGATCATGGGATAAGTGCAATTTTTTTTTTTAAATGAGCAAATTTCTACTTGATAAAATGGGGTAAGGTGCTTTCTTCAACCAATCCAGCTGAGAAGCGGAATGCAATTATATCTCTGAAAATACTTAAAAAAAAAATACTGACAGAGAAATAAAGTGGGTGGCCAAGAAAGCAACTGTTCTAGGTACAGATTGTATCAAGGGAGCTACATGTGAAGAACTCACTGTATCTATCTCCTCAATACACATATACATATATATACATCCATACATACACACACACACACACACACACACACACACACACACACACACACACACATATATATATCTTTCTTTTAATCCCAGGTATGAGCCAAGCCTAGAATGGCAACTGCCTGGCCTCTCTCCCTCCCTTCTTTCCTCTTTCCTGGTGAGGGAATCGAACCCACAGCCTTGCACACAATAGGCGGGCACTCTGTCACTAAGCTACATCTCCACTCCCAACAGTATCTTTCACTGAGGATTTTGCCTGTCTTCCATCAGTTTCTTAGGCTACGTCTTCTGTCAAATCGGTCTTAAAAGGCTATTGCAAAAGCCAAGGCTGGGGGTTGGGGGGGTAGCTCAGAGGGTAAAACACTTGCTGCTCCAACATGAGAATCTGAGTTCAGACCCCCAGCACCCACAAAAAAAAAAAAAAAAAAAAAAAAAAAAAAGCCAGGTGTGGTAGTCCTTGTCTGTAACCCCAGCACTGGGCGGGGCAGGGGCAGAGTGAGGCAGACCCTGGGGGGTTGCTGGTTTGTCAAGGCAACTAAAAGGGTGAGGGCCGGATCAGTGAGAGAATCTGCCTCAAAAGATAAGGCAGAAGCCGCGTGCGGTCGTGCACTGGCCTCCATATGCACATACATGCACACGCATGTGCACAAACCAGAAACAGGTTTCAGAGATTTGTGCCTCTTTTCCACGGGTAATATCCTATAGTCAACATTAAGAAAGGACCTGGGCTATGATTGTGATGGTCACTGTAGAAAGGTTAGGCCTAGGTTTCTCTTTGTAGCCTTGGCTGTCCTGGACCTCGATTTACAGACCAGGCTGGCCTTGAACTCACAGAGATCCACCTGCCTCTGCCTCCCGAGTGCTGGGATTAAAGGCGTGCGCCACCACTGCTTGGCTTAGCTTGGGTTCTAAATGAATGAAGTTCAGTGGTCAAGGTAGCAACAGGGGGATCTATTTAAAGAGGAAGGAAAATACTAAAACTTTCCATAAGGTCTCAGTCAACGACATGACAGGACGGAAGGACCATTAGCTCCTCACCACAGAGGAAGAGCACGGTTTATGAAGGGAAACTCGGTCTACCGGAAGAACTGGCGGAACACTGAATTTAAGAGTTTCCTCAGAGGGAGTCTTGTTTGAGATAGACGATCCTACATAAGCATGCCTGGCCCGATACTCAAAGATATCCTTAGAGCAATACCAATCTAGATCTGACTCTAAGAGCAAAGCTGTATAGAAAATGAGTTTTTAAAAGATTTTTTAAAAGTTGAGTTTATTTTTTGAAACTTTGATTTTTACATGCATGCATGCATGCATGTTTTGCCTGCACATATGTCTGTGTACCACAGGCATGCAGTGCCCACAGAGGTCAGAAGAGGGCTTCGGATCCCCTGGGACTGGAGGTAGAAATGGTTGTGAGCCACCATACGGATGCTGAGAATTAAACCTGGGTCCTCTGAAAGAGCAGCCGGTGTTCTTAATTGCTGAGTTATCTCTCCAGCCCCCCCTCTTTTGTTTAAGGTGTATGTGCGTATGTTGCACATATGTGGGTGCTTGCAGAGGCCAAAAGCTGGTGTTGAACCCCTGGAGCTGGGACTTACAGGGTGATTATAAGCTCCCTGACATGGGTTCTGGAAGCTGAATTTGAGTCCTCTGGAAGAGCAGTCAGAGCTTTTAGCCACTGCTCCATCCTTCCAGCCTGAAAATGAGTTTTTTCAATTCCTTAAATCTCCAGTGAGGAACTGGGCATCGGGATGGGAACATTGCTGAAAACTGGAAGGCTTGTGGTCCAGATGCCCCCTCAACAGAGAGTGAATTCTGAGTGGAGGAGTAGGGGAACGGGTGTATTGAGAATTCCATCACGCTCCAGTGGGTTATCCTCACCAGACTTCTGTGGTCCTTATCGGAGTTCATACTTCCTGACCTCTAAAAGTTTGCTTGTCTCCCACTTCTTCCCTCTCCTCCCCTTCCTTCCTCTCCCCTCTCTCCTCTCCACTCCCCTCTCCTCCTTTTCCCCCCTCTTCTACCCTCTCCTTTTCATTCCTTTCTTTATACTGTTGGAGATTGAATCCAAAGCCTCATGGGTACTAGGTAAGTAATGTTGTGGAATGGTCTTTTTGTACACTGTGAAGACACGTTGCTCTCATTGGTTTAATAAAGAGCTAAATGGCCAATAGCTAGGCAGGAAGAGGTGAGGCAGGACTTGCAGACAGGGAGAGAGCTCTGGGATGAAGGAGGGTGGGGTCACCAGGAGACAGGGGAAGATGAACATGTCATGTTAAAGAAAGATACCAAGCCATGTGGTAGAACATAGATAGGAAATATGGATTAATTTAAGTTGTAAGAGCTAGTTAGTAACAAGCCTAAGCTATTGGCTGATCATTTATGATTAATAATGTGTCTCTATGTGGTTATTTGGGTGCTGGCTGGAGGGACAGAAAATTCTGCCAATAAAGTAGTCTATCATTGAGCTACACCCCCAGTTCCCACTTGTTACCCATCTCTGAGACTGATTCTTCAGCCTCCTCTTAATCCTATCCACCTTCTTTTTGGGGATATTTCTGTTGCACTCACCCCAAGAACTGGCTCCTAAGAGCAATTACTGACCTCCAGTAGCTTACCAAGTGCTGGTGACTGATGATGCATCCGGACCTAGCGTGAGCATATCTCACTGAGGGACAGGACACAGAGTCTTAACAAAGGCAGTGACACCATCCCAGGCTTCCTCCACCCAGTCACACATATTCATTTCCTTTCTTCATTTTCCTGGAATGTTGGGACATTCATTTCATCCTTGGCTTCATCCTATGAGCTGGTCATAAAAAATGAACAGGACAATCCCAACACTTCAAAGGGCACTCGCAGGATGAATTTGTAGTGAGTCAGCCTGGCGCTCCCAAGGCCTGCAGTCAAGTCCTTGTATCAATATCACATGTTTGGAAAGCACACTCCAGGGCTGGAGAGACGGTTAGAGAACGTGTTGCTTTTGCAGAGGACCCAGGTTCGATTCCCAGCACTCATATGGTGGTTCACAGCCATCTGCAACTCCGGTTACAGGGGATCCAATGTACTCTTCTGACCCCAGGCACCAGGCACGAATGTGGTCCACATATATGCAGGCAAAACACTCATACACTTGGCCGGGCGGTGGTGGCGCACGCCTTTAATCCCAGCACTCGGGAGGCAGAGGCAGGCGGATCTTTGTGAGTTCGAGGCCAGCCTGGTCTACCAAGTGAGTTCCAGGAAAGGCGCAAAGCTACACGGAGAAACCCTGCCTCGAAAAAACAAAACAAAACAAAACAAAAAAAAAAAAAACACTCATACACACAAAATAAATAATCTTAGAAAAGGTAAATGGGCTCCAAATGTTCCCAGCTTTCCTTGAGAGAAGTTACTGGAAAAGGTAGAAGGTTTCAGGTGTCAAAGGAAGGAGAATAATGTAAATGTGTGTGTGTGTGTGTGTGTGTGTGTGTGTGTGTGTGTGTGTGTGTGTAGAGGAGAAAGAAGAAAATCTAGGAACTGATGTCAGAAAGTACCTGGGCCACCAGAACAGATAAACCAGAATATAGGCATGGGAGCCAGCAGAAGATCTAAGGGAGTCTGAGACCAGCGTGAGGTACAGGAAACCCTATCACAGACAGACAGACAGACAGATAGATAAACAAACTCTTAATGGACCTCAACCGTTTTGGGGGTAGGGGGACTGAAAGTTACCAGAAGCCTCGTGTGGCAGCTCACACCTGTAATCCCAGCATTTGGAAGGCTGAAGCAGAAGGATTGTACTACAATTCAGGCCAGTATGGGCTACACAAAGACAAAAAATGAAGAAAGAAAAGAAACGTAAAAGCTGGCAGAGGACACTGGGTCCAGCCTGCTGGAGTCTGGGGAATTCTCCAGGGAAAGTGAAAAAAACAGCTATTAGAAGGGTAGCTGATGACTGAATATTTCTCCTTGATTAGAAAAATATAAAACCATGAACTTTACAAAGCAAGTCAGAAGCCGGGCGTGGTGGCACACACCTTTACACCCAGCAATTGGGAGGCACAGGCAGGCTGATCTCTGTAAGATCTAGGCCAGCCCGGGTTACATAGTGAAACTCTGTCCCCCAAAAAAGAAAAGGAAAAGCAGGGGAGGGGATACTAAGTCCGTATCTAGACCGGCAGCAGCATTAGCAGAAGGTGGGGGGATATAACTACTCTCTTTGGTGCTGGGCTCCCAACACGCAATGGAACAGAAGTGAGACATTTCAAAAGGACCCCAACTGCATTGGTAGCCTGAGACTCTGAACTGTTAGGCCACTTGAGCAAGTGTCATGGGACTGTATGCTGAAAGGGGCAGCATTCAGAGAGCTGGAAACCTGGTGGGAACCAAAGTCAACAGGGGAATGAACATTCACACAGTCTCCAAGCAGCACGCGGGACGTTGGAAAGGATAACGTAGCGCCAGGGCCAGCATTTGTAACAAACCCTGAAGGAATGGACAGAGGTGACCAGCATCTGAGACTCTACCAATGAAACACCATGGACAGACTGGATACATCTGTCATCCAACCAACCAAAGGAAGACCGGAGGGGAGAACAAGATTGCCCGTCACAAAGGAACTCCAGGAGTGAGATGGACTCCGGAGAGCTGGGGACGAACACGGAGAGATGCCATACTGAACCCGGCTGTCAGGCTGCACAGTTTTCATATCCTGTATCCCACCCCCACCCCCCCACCCCCGCCCCGGCACTCTCTCCCCTCCACAGCCCGTTCTCCTTTGTTTAATTAATTGCCCATGCCATTTTAGCAGGCCAGCTTACCCTGCTCTGTTTTGGCCCATTTTGCTTCCTCTTTCTTTTTAATTTTTTTTTTCTTGTTTGAGAAGCACAGAGTGGCCTAATTTGCAGGTCTCTGTGGCTCAGTCCCCTGAGAGATGGGACTTTCTGCATTACCTGGTAGCCTATCTTCACCTATTTTCAGTCTGTGTTTGGCTAAAGTTCCCTCATCTCTCTCACCTTGTGTTCCCACACTCCCCTTCTAGTACATTCCTCTCTTCTGTTTCCTATCGATGCATCACTAATCACTATTCTTTTTCCCCTCCTTTTTTCTTGTGTTTTCCACTCTGTGCTGGAGACTTTTATGTCAACTTCACACAAGCTGAAGTCATCTGAGCGAAGGGAACCTCAATTAAGAAAATGCCTCCATCAGATCAGGCTATAGGCAAGCCCGTAGGGCATTTTTCTTAATTAGCGATTAATGGGAGGGAGCCCAGCCCATTGTGGGTGTTGCCATCGCTGGACTAGTGGTCCTGGGTTTTATAACAGGGCAGGTTGAGCAAGCTATGAGGAGCAAGCAAGCCAGTAAGCAGCACTCCTCCATGGCTTCTGCATCAGCTCCTGCCTTGCTTGAGTTCCTGTCCTGAGTTCCTTTGATGATGAACTGTGTAATGTAGAAGTGTAAGCCAAACAAACCCTTCCCTCCCCAACTTGCCCTTTTAGTCACGGTGTTTCGTCACAGCAATAGAAACAGTAACTGATATATTAACACACACAGTACAAATGGTGTTTACGGGGCGATGGCGTTTTAGTTAACTATTACAGTAATTTCATAGTGGGTACAGACTGTCATTGCAGACAGAATTCTACTCTCAGGGGAAGACTGTAGATGAAACCCAGAGCCCTGAACACCAGTCTAATAGAAGAGAGCACCTCAACCCTACCACAACCTGGTCCCTCTGGAATATTGCAAACACTACCACTGAAAGAAAAAAAAAGGGACTTAAATGTTAAAAATTCAACTAGTGACCTGACTTCAGATGCACAAATCCTAGTGCAAAAATGTGAAAAACGAAGATAGCATATCTCCTCCCAAATGATCAGCCTTGTAGTACTAGAAGACCTCAGTGAGGGTGACAGACAAAATTTAGACCAAAGTTCAAAATAATGATAATAAATAAGTTCAAAGAATAAAAATGGACAAAAAAAATAAAACCAAAACAAAACTCTCCTGAATGAGTTCAAACAGAACACAAAACAGCTAAATAAATCAAGGAAGTCAATCAATACAGGATATGAAAATGGAATTTAACAAAGAATACTGAAGACATCCCAAAGATCGAGGCTGAGTATAGGGGCACACACCTGTGATCCCAGGACTTTAGAGGCAGAAGCAGGTGAAGCGCTGCGATTTCCAGGACAACTTGGTCTACGTAGTGAGTTCCAGGTCAGCTAGGGCTACATAGCAATATCTTGTTTTTAAAAAAAAAAAGAAGAGAAAGAGAGAGAGAGAGAGAGAGAGAGAGAGAGAGAGAGAGAGAGAGAGAGAGAGAGAAAGGAAGGAAGAGAGAGAGAGAGAAAGAAAGAAAGAAAAAAAGAAGAAAAGGAGAAAAAAGAGAGAGAAAGAAAGATGCCAAATTGAGAACGTACAAATGAAACTTTTTTTTTTTTTTTGGTTTTTCGAGACAGGGTTTCTCTGTGTAGCTTTGCGCCTTTCCTGGAGCTCACTTGGTAGCCCAGGCTGGCCTCGAACTCACAGAGATCCGCCTGCCTCTGCCTCCCGAGTGCTGGGATTAAAGGCGTGCGCCACCAACGCCCGGCTCACAAATGAAACTTAAATAAATCAAATAAAAAGTTTAATGGAAAACCTCACAAATAAAACGGACCATGGAGTAGGTAGAACAGCAAGGCTTGAAGACAAGGTAGAAGAATTGGAATAGCCAGTCAAGGACAAATATAAATTAATAAAAATACATAAATGAAACATGCAAGTTTTGGGGGGACACACTATGAAAATCCAACTTCCTGAATTATGGAGATAGAAGAAGGAGAGAACGATCATGTCAAAGGCATAGAAAACATTTTCAATAAAATTATAGCAGAGAACTCCTCAAATCCGAGGAAAGAGAGGCTCATCCAGGTTCTAGAGGCATTTAGAACACCAAGTACATAAGGCCAGGAAAGGAATCTCCCACATTATATTACAGTTTAAGTACCAAATACACAGAACAAAGGAAGATTATTGAAACGGCAAGAGAAAAGCACCAAACCATCCCATATGACCCGGATGGCAGCCGATTTCTCATCAGAAACGATAAAGGCCAGAAGGGCCTGGGATGATGTATTTCAAGTTCTGAAAACCACGTCTGCTGACCCCGAATACTACACACAACAGAGATAACTGTCATAATCGAAGGAGAAAGAAAAACTGTTGGTGATAAAAGCAGGCTAAAGGAATTTATGACCAGTCAGCCAACTCCACAGAAGACAGCGGAAAGAATTCTTCAGCCTGACGAAAAAAATAAATGCACCCCAGAGGCTCCAGGAGAGAATAAATCATGCTAGTTGAACAAATGAGAAGAAAATACCACAAAATCAACATGAGAGAAACTAATAAAAGCATTTTAATGATAATTCTGAGTATTAATAGCCTCAATCCCACAGTCAAAAGACATAGACTGGCAGATTGGATCACAAAGCAGGATCTGTCTAGTTGTTGTTTCCAAGCAATCTATTTGATTATCAAAGATGGATCCACCTCAATGTGAAAGGCTAGGAAAAGACATTCCAAGCAATCGGGATGAGGAAACAACCAGATGTCACCGTTGTATTAGATGACAAACTAAACTAGGCAGAAGAGATAGAGAAGGTCAAGTCACACTAATTAGGGGAACAAATATCAAGAGGGAATTCCCATTGTAAACAAATATGCACCAAACAAGTACACCCAGTGTCATAAAACAAATACTACCAGACGTAAAGTCACAGGTTAACTCCAGCTTAGTAGTGGTTGGTGACTACAGAACCACACCCTCACCCATAGACAGGTCACTCTAACAACAACAAATAAACAGAAACGTTTGAGTTAAATGACACCATAATCAAACAGATCATGGACTTGCCCCTAAAACAAAGCATATATTAGGACACAAAACAATCCTCAATGAACATAGGAAAAATGAAATAACTTCTTGTATTCTATCTCCAATGGGAACCATTGCACTAGGAATCAACAGCAAGGAGAGCTATAAAAAATACAAACTCATGGAGATTAAACTGTTAAATAACAAATGAGTCATGGAAGAAAGAAGTCATGAGGGCAAGCAAAAAAAAAATTCATAGAATCAAACAAAAATTCAGACCCAACATATTAATACCTATGGGATACAATGGAATGCCAACATAAGAGGAAAGTTTATATCTACAAATGCCTAAAAAATTAGAGAGCTCAAAAAAAAAAAAAAATCCTAATGATGTGCCTTGGGGTTTTGGAAAAACAAGAGCAAGCCAAAACCTAAACAAAATCTTTTCAGACAAAAATTAATGAAATACAAACAAACAAACAAAACAGTGCAAGGGGGCTGGAGAGGTGGTTCAGCTGATAAAAGTACCTATCGTGCAAGCATGGGGACCTGAATTCGGATCACCACAACGAACATAAAATTCAGGCATGGTGTTGTACATAAGCCCATTGCTATGGAAGGGGCAGGGACGGGCAGGCTCCTAGAGCTCATTGGCCAGCCAGTATAGATGAACTGATGAGCCCCTGGTTTAGTGAGAGAGCATGTCTCAAAATACATCATAACTAATTAAGTAAATAAATATAGAAAACGGTTGATATCAACCTCTGCAAATATCTGCTTATGTGTGGATCTATAATCACCTGCATATGAGAATACACATACAAACATAATCATACATTACCTCATACAGACACAAACAATATAAAGAGAGAATCGATGGAATGAAGAGTTGATTCTTTGACAAGCTATTTACACAAACCCTTAGCAAAACTAACCAAGAAAAAAAAAGACTTAATAAAATTGGAGATGAAAAGGGGGATACATTACAACAGATAGCAATGAAATTCAGAAAATCATAACAATATACCTTAAATATACAAGATATGGTTGAATTTCTATAGACATATAACTTATTAAAATTAAATCAAGATAAGATAAACAATTTAAACATTTATAACAAACGATGAATTTGAAGAAGTAATAAAAAAAGTCTCCCAACTGAAAAGATGGATTCACTACTAAACTCTACCAGACATGTAAAGAAGTTGATTCCAGATCCAGTCAAGTTAACCATCAAGATTAACCATCACAAGTTCCCCCTTGTCAAGTTGACACCCAATCACATCTCCTTATGTCATGCTTGATTTCCTAATGAAGACGACAACAAGGTTTCAATTCTTCCTGACATGATATAACTATCCCATGCTCAGCTGAAAATAAGCTTTTCTTCTCCCAGAATAGCCTTTTGAGAAGCACTTAGTATTTTAGTGTCCCAGAACTTAAATATGATCATATAGATTTATAGCACTCAGCCATTGATATATCTCAGTTTACATTACATGATAAAGTAATAGAAGAAAGGAAACAGATACTTGCTTAGGATATGTGTACATATGCACATACCAAACACACTTGTGAAATATTAGGTGAAGATGTGTTACATTTGTTTATGCTGTTTATATATATATATATATTTGTTTAATGATACAAAGATGTGTTACATTCTTGTATGCTGCATTTGTTTAATTCTGTGAAGCTGTTTTACTTTGCCTGTCTAAAACACCTGATTGGTCTAATAGAGAGCTGAACGATCAATAGCAAGGCAGAAGCTAGGATAGGCAGGGCTGGCAGGCAGAGAGAATAAATAGAAGGAGAGAAAGATAAGATCAAGGAGTGAGAAAAGGAGGAGAGGAAGACATCAGGGGCCAGCCACCCAGCTACACAGCAAGCCACAGAGTAAGAGTAAAGAAAGGTATACAGAATGGAGAAAGAAAAAAAGTCCAGAGGCAAAAGGTAGATGGGATAATTTAAGAAAAGCTGGCTAGAAACAAGCCAAGTTAAGGCCGGGCATTCATTAGAAAGAATAAGCCTCTGTGTATTAATTTGGGAGCTGGGTGGCAGGCAACTAGGGGTGATGTTAAGTGATTCCATTTCTAATTCCATCCTTTGATTCCTGGACCTGCGAATCCTGACTATAGGAGAATCAACACCATGGACTGGGCATTGACTCAGAATATATACAGCTACTGGAGAACCCTGCCCCAGACATCCAGTCTCTTGGCACCTAGTTGGCCCTGTAACCCTCTCTTTAAAAGGCCATTCCAGTTCTCACACACAGCAAGTGCTTTGCACACGAGCCATCTCCTTAGCCTCTCTGACTGAATATATACTAAGACAAATAAAGAGGCGGAAGGAACATATCCACTAAGCAACTAACAACAACAACAACAAAAATAGGTTCAAATAGAGAAAACCTTTCTGTCATTCTAGAACCAGCTGTTAACTGTTTCTCTCTCTTCTAATTTACCCACCAGTTTATTTCTTATTGACCTTTGAACTAATTAAGGCATCTATGTAGAACTCTGAAAGTCATTTAGAAACCTTTATGTTTTCTTGAGGCTTGTGTGACACTATTAATGAAGCTTATGGTGAGGGTGAGAAGCAGATGAGGTGACTTACAACCCCTGGGAAAGAGTCTATAAGAAAATATGTTATTTAGTAGATATTTTAAGGTAACTTTTGCTCCTACAATAGAAGTTAACTTTTAAAAAGGGAACATCTGAAGAGATATTTAAGTGAGTAAGAGAGCTCGGTGCATAAGCATGTGGCCTTGGGTTTGGATGCCAGCATCCGTGGAAAAAGCAAGTTGTGCAAGTAACCTGTGCTAAGCAGGGCAGAGACAGGAGGGTCCCTGGCGCTTGCTGGCCACAATTCTAACTCTAGGTTCAGTGAAAGATCCTGTCTCAAAGAGACAAGGCAGAGAGTGGTAGAAGTCACAGGACATCCTCCTCCTCCTGGCCTCTACACAGGTGGCTATAGCCATTCTCTCTTTCTCTCTCTCTCTCTCTCTCTCTCTCTCTCTCTCTCTCTCTCTCTCTCTCTCTTTCTCTCTCTCTCTGTGTCTTTCTCTATATATATATCACACATAACAATATACACACATAGACACACACAAATACACAGAGACAGAGATACAGAGAGAGAGAGAGAGAGAGAGAGAGAGAGAGAAAACCCAGAAAGTAGCCAGAAAAGTTACTTAGAATGACAGCTATATTAAGAAACATTTATAATAGATTCCAGAGGAGTATGAAAGTGTCTTCAAAGATCTAAAGATATAAAACTGCTAATCTAGAGTGTTATACCCAGCTAAACTAGCACTAAAGAGCAGGTTAAAAACAGGAGCATTCTTTAAAACTTTTTAATGAAGTTTTTTTTTTGTTTGTTTGTTTTTGTTTTTTCTCGAGACAGGGTTTCTTTGTGTAGCTTTGGCTGTCCTGGAATGAGCTCTGTAGACCAGGCTGGCCTACAGAAGCTCACAGAGATCCACCTGCCTCTGCCTCCAGAGTGCTGGGATTAAAGGTGTGTGCCGCCACCACCTGGCAAAGATTAAAAAAACAAACAAACAAGTAAAAAAAAAAAAACACTAGTCTTGAATCTTCACAAAATGAATCATTAAAAACTGCATAACAAGAAGAAAAACAAGTCTCAAGACAAGGGACAGAAGTGATAGTAGGCTCAGAGATGTGACATCAACAGACTACAAAACCAAAACTGAAGTTTAACATAAAGAGTGAAAGATCCTGAAGGGAGAGGTAATGTCCATTGGGTGTGTAAGTGTGCTTGCCTTGTTCACCAAAAATCCTTAGACTCTGAAAACATTTATAGTTAATTTATATTTTCCCCACTAAGCACAGGACTTTGTCTCTGAGGTTTTCTTCTAGATGCCCATCATGCCTCCTTCCCTCCACTTACTGGTCAAGGTGTTCAGTCATAGGAATTTTAACAGCCCAGTCATGAGCTCCTATAAGAAATCAGGTAAAACTCCACTTATTTTGTTTATTCTTTTTGATTTACATCCAATTTTCAAAGTGTACTTTAGACAGTTTACAATAAAAGACATATGTACAATAAGTTGGTTGAGTAAGAAAGAATTTAAATCACAGAGGGAGGAGAGGAAAATAATTATGCCAAAAACCTGAGTTAATTGCTATTGTAATTGAGCATTAAATTTGTTCAAGGCTTTCTGGCAGCTGAAAGGAAAAAAGAGGAAATGCAAAGGGTAACTCGATGGCTGCAGTGTGCCCTTAACTACTTTACCAGGCTACAGTGGGCTAGAGAACCCTTGGTTTCCACTGCATCCTGGGAGCACAAAGCAGGCGGAAGTCTGTGCAGATTGCCGCAGTGTGTCCCATCCATGTCCCACCCTTCTTTCTCCCCAACTTTAGCAACAAGCTGGACAACTTTGCTTTGAAATGGCTCAGTGCAAACCTGACCGGACCCAGCACTCAGATTGAAGACTTAAATAAAAACGCCTTTTAGGGGCTGGAGAGATGGCGCAGCAGTTCAGAACACATACTGTGCTTGCAGACAACCCAAGTTTGGTTCCCAGTACCCACAGCAGGCAACTCATGACTGCCTGTAACTCCACCTCCAGAGGGTCCTATTCCATTTGCTAGCCTCCGCAGGCATCTATACTCACATGCACACAGTCACCACACAGACACACGTAGTTGAAAATGAGATAAAAATCTTAAGAAAACCTCTTTTGTGAAATGTTCAAGTATGAAATACATATTTAGGCTGGCGTGACGGCTCAGTCCCCAAGAGTCCAAGAAGCTAAACTGCCTAGACTGCAGGTTAGCTCATAGGCATTTGGTGGTTTTGCTTCGATAAGTGCCTTCTGTGTTAGTCGGAGAACCTAGTTCACATCCCTGGCATCCATTTAAATGCCAGGTGTGGTGGCATCAGCTTGGAACCCCAGCATCGACGGAGCCGAGACAAGTAGATCCCGGAGCTGCCTGGCCATCCCGTACAACCAAAGGGAAAGCTCCAGGTTCAGTGAGAAACTGTCTCAAAAAATAAGATGACATCAATAGAAGAGAACATTAGATATCATCCTCTGGCCTCCACACAATGTACTCATACTCACACGTACACATGCACGTGAATGGGCGTGCCACATACAGACACACACGTACATGACCACACACACACACACACACACAAGTAAAATTGAAACACGTATTTATTGAGGATTTGGAAAACATAGAAGAGTATAAAGGAGAAAATTATACTACTTAACAATCCCATTCAGAAACAATTGTGATTATTAATAAGTTAATTTCCAGGTTTTTGTCATGTAAAATTTACATCAGCTCATTTCTTACAATTATCTGTCTATCTAGATGATTCTATAAGTTTATGATCTTTGACTCAGGTGTTTATTTTATTTTTTTTATAATAAAAATAGCTTCTATCCATCGGCCACCCCGGGAAGCACATCTCCTAGTTCAGTTTTTCTGTGTCTTTTCCAACGGGCGGGAAGACATCTTCCCTGTGTGCAGGGAGTTATGTAATTTGTCTAAATCACACAGCACTAAAGGAAGAACAAACCCACAAATCTGGGTGTGTCTGGGGCTCACATTCCCTTCAGCAGATGTTCGGTTCTCAGAAACGCAGGCCGCTCCCTCCCTCCGGCCAGCTGTGACCCCTGGAGGAAGAGTGTCTGATGGGGGCTGAGCAGTGCCAGGGTCCCCGTCAGCCAGTGAGGACAGAGAAGGTAGGGGCTCTCTCCGCCCCTTTCTCCTTCCTACCTTCTCCACGCGCAAGAAGCCAAGAAGCTGAACTAGCTAGACGGCAGGTTAGCTCACAGGGACCTGTTGGGGGTTTGCTTTGATAAAATAATGTAACTCAAACCTTTTCCAGGGGGATCAAATTAAGAGGAGGTCGGAAAACTCGGTCCTGTTGTTCTCAGATCCAGCAGCGCCAGAGAGGGTGTCGAATTTTGTTGTTGTTGCTCACACTGTGGTTTGCAGTTGGAACTTGGTGCAGATACGGTTTCTTCTCTCCCGAGCCCTCTGTTCTCCATAGAAACTTCCCTCTTGGACAAGTCATGATGGGAGCACCCTGATCAGCCACTGAGGGAGACACTTCCTCAGGCAGATCCAGGCCCAAGGGTTGGGGGAACATTGGCTGCTCCCTCCGAAGGGGACAGCCTGTTGTCAATGGCTTCTGTTCAGCACCGGCGTCACCCAGCAGTCAGGGCCACCCCTGGCTGACAGTAAGGGTGTCTTTCCCCTTATCCTTTACCACTTAGGGGCCCTGTGAGCTAAGTCCTGAGCAGTCCAGCGGCCCAACTCCCACGGGCCTCGAAACAAGGCGAATGTTTTCCCGTGCGAGGCACTCTGCCACCTGCCACCGCCGTTGAGGTGAGCCAGGCTGGGGTGCCGGTGGGTGGGTGAGTCAGCGACCGAAATGCCTTCTCTCCATCGTGCTTACATAACTCTAAACACAGGCTTGGCCTTCCCAACCACCACTCATGTGGCGGTGGCACACCAGAGCCTATTTCCGGAAGGAGGTGCGCGTGGGAAAAATGTTTTCCAAGCAGCGTGGGCACCCAGGCTACCACAGCACCCTGTAGGCAACAGTACTTCCTCTCTAGTCCTGGCGGTGTGAGTCACAGCAAAGGGTGAAGACGGCTTTTCTGGTGTGCCCAGTGGCCGCCGGCTGTGATGACCCTGGCTGGCGGCGGCAATCCCAGCACTCGGGAGGATGAGGCAGAAGGACCATGAGCTTGAGTCAAACTGATCAACCAGCGAACAAATAAATATTCAAGGACAGAGAACAAGCGCAGTGAGGGCAAACACATAAAGCACTGAACGTTTGGTAAACACCCTTCTCCGTACCTGGCTATGACGGCTCGTGTATTTACCCGTTACACAGGTGAGAAAACTGAGGCCTGAGGTTAGATGATATTCTTTCTCTCCCTTTCAGGACCGAGGGTTGAATCTTGGACCTCATGCGTGCTAGGCAAGCACTCCATCGTTGAGCTGTATCCCCAGTCCTAAATGACTTCCCCAACGTTACAGAGCTCCAGGAATTCTCGTTTCTTAACAGTTAGAAAGTCCGCGTGACGGAAGTGATAGGGTTGGGAGGAACCACAAGTCCCATGTATTCTCCATCAGACAGCTTGTCAGACCCAAGGATGGCTCCCCTTAGAGACTGACACTTGTCATGTCACCCTTCAGCTTTGCGGACTCCATAGAAGTCACAGCTGGCTTCCAGGAAGGGGAGAAAGTCCTCCCCACTCCTGCGGGGTCCAGCACTGTTTGGTACTTGGGGTGAGTGTGACCAACTCCTTGTCATGCCGCTGGGTCTGGGGATCTAACTGCACAGAGGCCCTGACATGCTCATCTCTCCAGACAGGGAAGTTACTCCCCAAGAAGAGGCCCCAGCTGGGGAGGCCCTGGGGGGCTGAACTGCTCACACTCAGGTGTGGCTTGGCCAGGAAGACCTCCAGGACTTCCAGCCTTCCACCAGGAAGACGCCATGGTGGTTATCATGGCTTCAAGCTCCAGGTCAGAGGACCTGTAGGAGGGTGTCCCATGACCTTGGAGTAGAAATCTGTGATACCGTAAAATGGTTTCCCGTTACTGCTCTGGTGAGTTTCCAGAGAGCGCCTTATGGCAATGCAAACATTATTTTATACTTCTGGGGTCAAAAGTCTGGGGGCTATAATTAAGCCGGTCAGGGCCTCACTTATTTCTGGAGGTGCAGGGGTTAGATCCACTGTCTTGCCTTTGGCGGCATCTAGAAGCCATCCATCTTCCTTGGCTCCTGGCTCCTTCTGCCTTCAAGCCAGCCATGGCTCATGGAGTCTTTCTTTCTTTCTTTCTTTTTTTTTTTTTGTTTTTTTGAGACAGGGTTTCTCTGCATAGCTTTGCGCCTTTCCTGGAGCTCACTTGGTAGCTCAGGCTGGCCTCGAACTCACAGAGATTCGCCTGGCTCTGCCTCCCGAGTGCTGGGATTAAAGGCGTGCGCCGCCACCGCCCGGCTAATGGAGTCTTTCTTATATCGCGTAACTCTGACGTGACCGTTTCTGCTGTCCACGAGGCACTTACCCAGTCCAGGATCGTCTCAAGTCAACTAGCTTGGGTCTTCACCCCATCTCCTACCGTGATTCCTTCCCATCACACATGGATTCGGGTGTCAGCAGTATGGGGCCGCCATTGTTTTGTTTTGCACAGGCCTCACGTGCAGCAGCGAAGGTCCTCTGTCATGACACTCTTGGGTAGGGTAGGCTAAGCAGCGGGCGGTCTCTGCTGCACACAGTGGGGACCTGCTTTAGAGAGAACATCAGGGAAGTGTGTTTCAGGCACTGTCTCACTGTGGTCAACGCATAACCCTCCCGACTCAGTATCCAAGTGCCGGTATTTACACTGGTGTGTGCCATCACACCTGGTACATGATTTGTTCCAGAAAGCTACAGACACACCCTCCTCCTTCTAGTTCATCTTTACTGCTGTTGTCTCTGCCGTCCTCATTTTTTTTCTGTGTGTGTGTGTGTGTGTGTGTGTGTGTGTGGTATGTGTGTGTATATGTGTGTGTGGTGTGTGTGTGTATGTGTGTGTGGTGTGTGTGTATGTGTGTGTGGTATGTGTGTGTGTATATGTGTGTGGTGTGTGTGTATGTGTGTGTGGTGTGTGTGTGTATGTGTGTGTGGTGTGTGTGTATGTGTGTGTGTGTGTGTGTGTGTGTGTGTGTGTGTGTGTGTGTGTCGGGGGGGGGGGGGATCAAACCCAGGTCTCATGCTTGGTAGGCAGGCACTGCACTGTTGAGGTCAGCCCTAGTCTCTAGTCTCTGCTCTTGTGTCTTGGAAATGCCCCAGGACTAGATCTGCAATGTGTCTGGTCCTTGTTAGAACCTAGGGAAGAAGGGAGGGCCTTCCTTCCGTGTGGCCTGCCTGAGAGAGTCTGAATTCCTCCTGAACAATGACGGCATGGGACGGTGTGTAGGGAAAGATGGACGATCGCCACTGTTAACCCAGTTCTAAAATCTAGAGCATTTCCCTGATCATATGTTTTCAATCAGTTAGGGACTCCTTATTTAAAACCAACGTTAGCCTGTGGGCTCATTCACCTTCAAACCAGAGCCGTGAGAGTCCCTCAGTTTTCTAGCTTTATCTTGATTCCCCACCCTACCCCCACCCCTCCACTTCATCCAGTCAGGGCTCTGTATGGTTTTCTTCCTACTCTGCTTTGGCCATCTCTCTATGTTGCCCTGTGGGAGCCTGAACAAGTTTCATTTTAAAACCGGGGCATATTTTAGAACTTTGGTATGTCTGCGCCCCTTCCGGATGGTGACAGCTGCTCCCTCTGTGGGTCCTCAGAGGGTTGGTGACCTTTCCCTAGCGCCACCACCCCCATCTGCGATAAGGCCAGTGACAGCACTTCCCAACAGGGCTGGAGAGGGGAAGGGTACACCAGGCAACAGCCCACGGGCAGAAAAGCTGTGACTCTCTCAGCTGCTATTCTTATCCAAGCAGGAGATGCGGTATGAACCTCTTCCCTCCCAACCACAGAACCAGCCTTTTTTTTTTTTTTTTTTTTTTTTTAGTTGTTGTTGTTTTGGTTTTGTTTAATTTAGTTTTGAGACAGGGATTCACTATATAGCCTTGGCTGGCCCAGGCTGGCCTCGAACTCACAGAGCTCCACCTGCCTCTGCCTCCCAAGCACTGAGACTAAAGGCGTGCGCCACCATGCTGGATGGAGCCAGCTTTTGATATCACCAGAATATTGACATTCAAGCCACCCGAGTGAACACATTTCAAAGCAACGTCTCCTCTTGTTCTTTCTCTAGGAATATTATTCCTTCAAGGACTGTTTCTTATAATAAAGGGCAGACATGGAGGTATAGTAAGTGAGTAGATGATAGACAGATGGAGAGGGAAGCACTTATGTCAGGGACAAAATAAAGCCCTTCTGCACAGCTTGAGTTGGGGACATTCAGCAGAGTGGTTTCTCTGTGGGCTATTTGGTGCCCACTGTTTACCCAGATCCTGACCCAAATTCAAACCGGAACTTCCGGGATGGCGCCACCTTGCCCTGACAAGCAATCTGAATTTATTAACTCAAGATGCCTCCCAGGCAATCCATCTCATGACCAGATCCTGGCCAAGACCTCTCTAACCCAACTTTCAACCCTCTGTGCCCCAACTCACCAGTCTGCACTTTGGGTCACAGCTTTGAATGCCGTGGGACCGTCCTTGAGGTCTGTAAAGAAGTGCTTGCCCTCAGATACCTCCCCACACCAAGGCCATTTGCAGCCCTCACGGAGTGTGTCCTGGTTTCCACACCCTGCAGGCTGCCTCCCAAATGCCAGAAGAGCTCCAGAGTCCAAGGACCTTGACTCTCAGTGGCACACACATTCACAGATTCCTCCAAGGTACACCCCTACAGGAGTGCTCTCTGTGATTGGGTTCCTTGCCGGGGGTTTCTGCTGAGGAAAAGCCTTGGAGTTAGGAAAGCTGTCAGAGACTGTTTTGCACAACATCAAACACATTCCAGGCCTTATCTAATCAGGGAGCCTTCTTCAACAGCCCTGCAGAGCTGTTCCTGCAAAACATTCCCCAGCCGGGGCGAGGGCCTTGATTCTAAAGGCAAAGTAATGGCTCTTTTGGCCCAGGCCAAGTTGGCTGGCAGCTGGAGCTTTGAGGTGACCTCTGACCCTCTCCCACAGTTCCTCCCAAGTCCCACTGCACCAGTCTAAGCCACCCTCAAATCCCAGGCTCTAATTGGCTCTGGTTTGTTTTGCTCTTTCCCTTCTAGCCAGTCCTTCAAAAGGCACTTCAATAATTGTTTGAGGCACGAAAAAGGCAGGGTTCAGCTTTCCAAACTGGAATTGGAGGTAATTACTGTCTTCCATCCGCGAGCTGGTACATGCTGCAAATCACATGGCTCCGGGTTGCTTTACAGCCGGTGGCCAGGCCTCTGAGCTACAGGAGGATTAGAGAGAGCTCACAAAGGCTCCGCTCCAGAGAGAGGAGAATCCATGCATCTCAGAAATGCTAGAGGAGTCGTCCATGTTCTTCTGCTGTCCCCCTCCAGACTGCCTGGGAGGTTTGGCCTGAAGAGACTATGACTTCAACTCCATTTTGGACGTTTGGGGTTTGCTTTTTTGCTTTGTTGTCTCTCAAGAGACAGGAGCTGACCTGACACATAACTCCCTTCTTGTTTGAAATGAATAATCATAGACTGACCTAGGCTGCCCAACCTCAGAACAGGGCTCAACCCAGCCAGGCTAAGACCCACCTCGAAGAATCAGAATAGGGATTCATTTTGTGCTTTTAAAACAGTAGACCCAAATGTGGGGAATCTCTGTATTACTTCCCTTAGGCTCCACGTGGGGACCTGGAGGACCTTGCTTAAATCACGGCCTACCTCAGATCAGCTGACTCACAGGACCTCCCCCATGGAGTGCAAGCAGGAGTTGACCCCACCTCCAAGAGTGTAAGAGGTCCATGTGAAGTGCCTGGTTTGGGACCTGTATACACTAAGTGTTCAATAAATGTTAGCTAACGTTAACTGGTCCAGGGGAGGGCTTCTTGCTGCCAAAGGAGCCAGTCTGAACAGTTTGGAGAAAGAAGCCACTGTGAGAACAACATAAGGAAGCAGGAAGAGAGAGGTACCCACCCCCAACCCAAGATGTCTTCCCTCCCAAGAGAACTGTCTTAAACATCCGGTTGCCTGAGACTCCAGGCTGGATATCTCAAGAAATGTGAACTAGCTGTGTTCCCCTTAGCACCTCCCCGCTTAGAAGCACTGAGAAGCAATGGGTTTGGATTGAGTTAGAGACTGTTCAAATTTCTGAGACCCAGAAATTGCTGTCCTGGTTTATGGGAAGGCAGGAGACAGGACTGTATCAAGTGTATCCTGGGGGCCCTGGGTGATCCAGGGAGGAACTGGGTCTCACCCTTGCCCTTCCTCACTCGCCATCCTGAATGACCTCATCCAGGTGGAGGGCGCTGTCACTAGCCGCTGACACTTCCCTCTCCGACGTCCTACTCAGAACTCTCAATGTCCTCTAACCTTGACCAATCAAGCCCCATCACAGCAAGGACTCCATGGACGTTCTCTCAAAGCAGATGACCTTTCAAGGCTGCTGGCCTTTCTGTTTGTGCCACACATTCTGCTTTCAGGGCCCTAAAGACAATGCATAAGCGCACACTTATCTGTATATTTATTTGTTTAATATCTGTTTCCCGATAAACTAAAGTTCATGTGGATGAGGCGAAGTTTCTTTGTCCTTTTTACTCTAACCTGCTTGCCTGTGAACTTCCTGTATTCTGTCTATGCATATCTGAGTGATCTAATATGGATCTGGTAGGTTCTTTCCACATATTTGCTGAATGAATGATCTCTCTCTCTCTCTCTCTCTCTCTCTCTCTCTCCTTCTCTGAGTAGTTATAGTACTGGGAATCAAACTCAGGGCGTCTGAGCATGTTAGGCAAATGTTCTACCACGAAGCTATATCCTCAAGCCCTGAATTCATGATTCCAGAGCAGACACAGTTCCTGTAGTCAAGAAGAGTCTCTGGGTACAAAAGAGAGACTGAAAAACACTTGAAATCACATCTTGTTCTCCTCAAGTGGGCCTTTTGACCTTGCCTGCCTTGTAGTTGATGAAGTTTCATGTTTAATAACAGCCCTGAATTGTTAGGATAAACACACCAGGCACAGTCGTGAACAACTGCAAGCTTAAATGCCTGAAACAGGGCGTGCCTGAAATGTAGGCACCAACATGCTTGACTCTCAGTTATCTACTCCAGCGCATAATCTAATAGCCAGTAATCTAATAGTTTACAATTTAATATCCTACAGCCCCGAAAGTTTTACATGTGGTTTTGGACTATGTTTCTGAATTTGCATTGAATGTGAGCAGCTCTGATAGTTTAAGAATTCATTTGAGCTCCTCTGTCCAATGATTGGCTTCGGTGGCCTAGTAAGGACTCTCCTGGACTCCCAGTACATGCAGAAGAAATACTGCATTGTGCTTGCTTGGGAAGGAAGCATATTTACCTTTCAGTCACAGAAACTGGGGGTCCAGATCCCAGCTCTTCCATGTGCCAGCTCTATCTTTGTTTTTTGCTTTTTTCCATCACTATCTACCATCCAAGACTGTTTCGAAACACAGTCAAGCTTTTAGAAAAAAAAAAAAAAAAAAAAAGAAAGAATCTGAACTGCCCGCTCAGTCGGATGCACAACCAGTCTACAGTAGAGCTGGGCTCCCCCCGCCCCCCCCCCCACATTTTATGTTTCACAACTGGGAAAAGATTTGTTTCTTCTCTTTCTTTTTAAGCATTTTTTTATTACATGTGTGTGCACGCGCGTGCGTATACATGCATACATTTGTACCTATGTGCCAGAGACAATTCTCTCTTCCCACCATATGGGTCTGGGAGATTGAATTTAGGTCTTCAGGCTTGGCAGAAAGTGTTCTTACTGGCTGAACCACCTTGCCATCTCCTTGTCTCTCATTTTCCATTTTTTTTTCCTCCCGCTTTAATGTGCCTTCTCTTCCTGGCTCAATGGGAGGCAGTCCATGGGTCTTTGCTTTGAAAAGCAAGCCTAGTTTGAAAGTTCTTGATTCTGTCTGTACACTTCTGAAAGGACGACTCTCCTAGTCTCAGGCTGGCCGAGGGCTCCCTGTGCCCTACTGGCCACACTGCAGGATGGAACTGGGAGGACTTTCTTCTTGATGGGGCATGTATCTATCTGGGCACGTGCTTGCGTTGGGTCAAAATCTCAAGGCTGCAAAGTGGAGACATCCTGAGATCCAACGCAGAGCCAATTGTGTTGTCAGTGAGTAGCTGGAACCCCAGAATTCCCACCTCCTTTTCCTGTCACGAAGTTATATCTCGAGGTAAAACAGCTGCCGCTTCTCAAGCCAACTGGGACTGACGCCAGCTGTTTATTCCAGATGCCAGAGCCAGATGCACACCCACTCTCCTCTCCCACTCCCTAAGCCTGAAGTCTCAAATTTTATTGAATTTATTAATAGCCTTAGGGGTTTGCTAAGGGAGCTTTCCTACCGGCTCTGCCTCCAGAGAAACAGACCTCCTTAGTTCAGGATGGCCAGGAAATCTACATGTTAAACAGCAACACTCCCACTCCATCTCATCTCTCTGGAATTCTAATGTAATCCCCCTGGGAATAATATGGAGAAGGATAGATAATTGCTATGGTGGAGGCCCTGGTGGGTCGGTAAATGCATGGCAATCAGCAAGGGAGTCTGATTTGCAGCTTGCCAAAATCTGGGGTGCAAATATGCCCATTGCTCTCACTTCAAACTACCATGTCTGAGATTTGTCCCAGCTGTGAAGATGGGGGAAAGTATGTGCAAGCCCACGGTTCCAGCATACCATAGGGTGGCGGCATGCCATGGAAGCTTCTGGAAGGTTCCGCATGCTGGTCCCCGCTCTTAGTGCAGAAGGTCACTATTTAGTATGGGATGCATGTCTTCTAAGTCTTTCCCTAAATCCTCAAGTCTTCTCATGGTTTGCTCCGGTGACTGGTTTCCAGTGATCCCGTGTGGCTCCAAACCAGAAAAAGAGGAAGAAGGAAGAGGAAAAAAAAAAAGGGGAGGGTGCAGTTAGTATGGGATGCTGGCCTTGGCCCCACTGCTCATCTTACTCAGCTGGTTTCTAGCGGGAAGGGCATCTCAAACACCTTCATCCGATAAGCTTTCTGCTCATCTCCCGTCAACCCGATCCTGTTGACCTGGAGGATGATGAAAAGACTGGGTGTCGGGGACCCGAAAGTACAAAAGGGGATGGAGGAGGTCCGTGGGATGCTTGTAGGACCCAAGGTCACTGGCCTCTTAAGGCGTCTCCTTTGTTTCCCGGCTCTGGTCTCATGTTGGAAGGTTTTGGTGACTTCCTCCTGCCCCCCAACCAGGCGAACAGATGTGTAAAGGTCTCCAGTTCCCAGGGCTTAGGACATGGCTGCCTGCTGCTCCTGCCTACAGACCTGGGCCCGCCCTCAGACAGAAGAGCCACACAGTCACTAACCATAGACCGATGGACCAGTGAGGTGTAGGGTTCAAGCCTATTCTGCCTTTCTGCCAGCTAAACTGAGCAAGAATGAGAAAACAACAGCTCCCTGCTCTGTGGCAGGAGTCTGTAGGCACTGTGGAAGAGGTAAGGTCCCGGCCCTTCTACACAGCCGGCTGCTCTCTAGGTAGACCTCGCAGGTACTGCTGGCATGAGAGCCTCACCAGCTCGGGCCTGGAGCAAGAAGGAAACCTACTGGTTTGAAAAGGGGGCTTTTCTGCATCCGCTGAGCTTCAGCGCACTTCAGATGAAGAGGAGCATCAGAGCCACATAGGAAGGGAGCAGGGATTGGCTTCCTCGTCTGCTCTATTTCTCAGACTTACAAGTGGGACAAACGAAAGCATGAAGATGACCCTAATTGACTTTAAATAAAGAACCTGTTTCATACCCAATCTAACCATTGGAAAAGGCTGCTCTTTAGTGATAAATTTTCTAGCTATAGGAAAGGCGGCTACTACAGTTGCGCGCAAAGGCTTGGTACATGCATGACTTAGCACATAGCACAGTCACCTGAAACGGGACACCTAATGCAATGGCACATATTCCTAAAAGCCCTGGCTCTCGTGGTGAGTCTGAAGGACCTCTGCAACCCATGAGACACTACCGGGGTGTCTGCAAGGCTACAAACACTTTCATAATAAAGCAAGATGCTGTTTCCTTTCTTACCATGCTGACATTTGGTTAAAATTGCTGGTGCCAGACTATTCTGACCATCATAGTAGTCTTCGGAGCTATAGACTTTTGGGGTAGGTTACATGGACGCCAGGTTCACTCCAGAATGTTCTAAATGAAGCAATTTATGAAAGCTTGCCCACAGTTCGCTTGTTTTCTATTCTGTATGATGAGCTGAGACAGAGGTGTGGAGCCCAGCTATCAAATCCTGCTGTGAACTGACTGTCTTAGGGAAGAATAAGGGGGTGCTGTCAGTGAAACGAGCCACTTTCACAGAAGGCAAAAGGCCAGATAACCATGGGCAGTCGGCAGACTATTTGGTAGACATTTTCTGAAGAATGAAAAATGGAAAGAAAAAAAAAAACGCACAGCAAAACAACTACCTGAGATTACCATACAAAAATAATGGACAGTTTATGAGGTCAACATAGAAGCTTGGAGCTAAACTTAGGATTTCTGGAAACTTCTATGTGCCCCAGAGAGCTTGGCACTTTCCCCACATCCCCACACTTACAGACCTTTCTGATTAAATCAACAGTGTCATTAACAAACACAGAGTTTTAGTTTTCATCACGGAATATATCAAACTGGTTAGATCTGCATAGTTTAATGAAGCAATATTTTCCAAATGACCCAAGCATACCCCAAAGACCTATTCAAAGTACAAGCCGGACCCAGTGGTTTTAACGTACTCAAGTACACGGAGTTCACTGCCTCGGTTTCAGAGTCCACATCGCAAATAACCTTCAGTATGTCAATGAAGACCTGTAATTGTCTGAAAGGGCCATTAAAGGGTTCCTCTCTTTTCCAACAATGTGTCTGTGGAGGGAGGCTGTGTTTCCTTCCCATACTGCGACCAAAACAACATCGGCACAACTGATTGGCTGCAGAAGTAGATACGAGAACCCAGCTGTTTTCTATTAAGCCAGACATTAGATTTGCAAAAAATGTACAATGCTGCCGCTCTTCTCCCCAAGTTTTATTTTGTTTTAGTAAGCAGGGTTTTTTTGCAGTGAATGGTTATTTTAATTTTTAAATGAATTAATTTTTTAACAAATGACTAAATATTAAATTTATTCATTTAAATGAATAAGTATAAATGCACTAACATTATTTTCTGTCTTCATTTATAATATAATAAAAATCATTTATTTATTGTTGCATAACAAAGTACCCCCCAGCCCATTGGAGTAAAGAAACAATACTCCTTGGTTGTTTCCCATAGCTGCTGAGACCCAGGTATGCCTTGTGTGGGTCAGGGTCCCAGGAGGTTGTAGCTATCAGAAAGCGGTACAGAGGTTAGGCATCAGTTCTCAATCTGTGGGTCAGGACCCCTTGATGTCTCATATCAGATATTTACATTACGATTCATAACAGTAGCAACATTACAGTTACAAAGTGGTAGCACAAATAATTTTTGGGTTAGGGGGTCACCACAACATGAGGGACTGTATCAGAATGGTGTCAGCATTGGGAAGTTTGGGAAGCACTGGATTGGAGGATCTGCCCTGAGACAGCTGACTCACAGCCTGGCCAGTCGCTGGCTGTTGATGGCAGGGCTTGGCTTTTCTCCGTGAGATTTCCCAGTCTACTCAAACCACCGTGACTGGCCTTCTTCAGAGTGAGCATAGGAGACTGGTTAGAACCCGCAGGTCCTTTTATGACCCTGCTTCTGAACCGCACACCATCACTCCTGTCACTATTTATTTGTGACATGGACTGGCTCTGGGTGAGCAAACACAAGCATGCATTCTAGTTGATGAGAATCCAGAGACTGTCGCTCCAGGATTTACCAATAGATAGAATCCCCACAAACGGAGACTCTTTGGGGGTCTTCAATAAAACTTCAGGGCACAATGCAGTGGTTTGAGATCGCTAGCCTGAAGAAATTGGTCTATATCCCTAAAGTCTTTGCTATTTACTTACTGATTGTCTCCTATGATTGACAGTTAGGCCATCATTTCGGCAGCGTCTCAGTCACTTAGCCCTCCCCAAGCCCTAGCTGAGGCCCTGTTTCTTTTGAATGAAAAATAACCATTTATTGTAAAAATAACTGCTTACACTTACTAAAACAAAGCAAAACTCGGTGAGAAAGAACAACAGCATTGCACATTTTTGAAAATTTCTTTAATGTCTGGCTTAATAGCTGGTTATTGAAGACTCCTTTGTGAGTCTTCAAAGATTTTTTTTAAATGTGTGTGTGTGTGCCTATGTGCGTTGTATGTGTACCATATGAGTGCAGGTACCTGCTGAGGCCAGAAGAGGGCATCAGATTTCCTGAAACTGGAGTTATAGGTTTGTGAGCTGCCAGATGTGGTTGCTGTAAATCAATGCCCGATCCTCTGTCATAACAGTATGTGCTCTTAACTGCTGAGACAACTCGCCAGCCCCGAAGAAGGGAAACTTCCCTACTATACCATTGTTCCCACAACGCCATGACTCTGCTTCAAACTCGGGTTTCTGTAGCCACAATGCAGAATATCAACCACCATGCATACGATCAGAGTGAGCTACCTGGACCTCCCCTTGTGAGTTTTAACTCTTCCCTTTACCCTACTTGTTTTATTGCTGTGTTTTGTTTTTGTTTGGTTTCCGCCGTATCGATAGCTGGGATTGCGCCATAGTTAGCCTTCATGGTCTCCAAGAGTGGGGTCACTAATGGGCAAAGAAGAGCAGCTGTGAGGGAAGTGCTTGTAGGCACCGGGAGGGAGAGCGAGCGAGCGCAAAGAACTAACAGCCCAAGTGAGGTCACTGCCCTTCCAGAGTTGACAGTTCTAGAAGCTGGCTGACACAGAAGCAAAAGACATCACAAACAAGCAAGCTCTGTGCTCTTCTAGGAAGTTACAAGAGAGAAAAATTGGAAAATGAAGACAGGGAAATGCAAGATCTGTGGAAAGGTATTGAGGTTAACACAGATGATCAGGGTCCTGTCAGCCTCACCAAAGAAGGGAAATTTGAGTGAAGACACGTAAAAGTGAGGAAGCTAGCCAGGGGGAGCAGTTGCAGCCAATGGCCTAGGGTGGACACACATCTGGTGCCTTCTGAAGGAAGCAAGGAGGCCAATGTGACCAGAGTAGAATCACCGAGGCCGGGGAGAGGTCTGAGCATTGACAGTGCCGAGTGATTTAGTGTCTTGGTGGCCGAGGTAGAAACTAGCTTGTACTCTGAATGCGATGGGTGTGTCTTAAGCCTGTTTGGAAGGGTTTAAGGGACACAGGAAATAATCTCACTATTATGCTGAGAACACATTTTAGAGCAACTGGAAGTAGGGAGACCAGCCTGTGGGAGATGAAGGAGGGAGACAGTTAGGAGCTTCTGTAGCAGTCAACTAAGGAAGAGACCAGGATGTGCCAACTAGGGTGGAGAAGACCAACTAGGGTGGCTGAGGCCAGGCTGTGCCAGTGGGGCTATGAGGATGGGCTGGATTCTGGGTAATTTTGACAATGGAACCAACAGGACTTAACGGAAGCTTGGAAGTGGGGGAGACTGGAGAGGACTGAGATCAAGGAGGACCCCAAGGTGTTAATCTGAACAGCTCAAAGTCTGGCATTGTATTGAAAAAGCTGTAGTTTGAAAGGAGAGATTTAAGACCTTTTCATTGAGGGGTTGGGCATTTAGCTCAGTGGTAGAGCGCTTGCCTAGCAAGCACAAGGCCCTGGGTTCAGTCCTCAGCTCCAGGAAAAAAAAAAAAAAGCTTTTCATTGGACTGGGTGAGTTAGGTTGTTCCCTGAGCTTTCTCCGAGACCCCGTCGGAGACCCCAGTGGAATTTGCTTCCCGGGTTCCAGCCATGCCTCCCCAGGGCAGAGACTGGGACAGCCAGTCAGATTCTCTACTGCCTGTTTCTTGGAAAACCAAAGCCAGCCACCGACTGTGTGAAATTTTATTTCAGGGAGTGTGAGAATGTTAGTCTTGGGCCTCTCATTCTTCCCCTGTCTTTCTTATCGGAAATGAAAGAAAACAGGCAGTGGAGATAGGATCTCAGCCGAACAATTCTGGAAGGTGATTGGGAGTTGAAAACAAATCTCCCCTGAAATGCATGAAGCAGGTGGGGAGAAGTTCAGCTCCAGCTCTTAAGCCACACATTATCCTGCCCAGCAAATGACTTCCTCCCAGCCCCAGGCAAACCCCACCTTCTACCCTCCAGATGCCTGTAGTCAGAGGGGCTCTCACAACAAAACCCCAACCTGAGAAAAGGGAGGCTGATCTGCAGATACCAGAAGGCTGCTTGAGAGCCTCTCTCTAGAATGGCGCTCCCCAAAGGGACACAAGAGGTGGGTGGGACTTCAGGGTTTTGGTTTTGGGGTGTGTGTGCGTGTGTGTGTGTGTGTGTGTGTGTGTGTGTGTGTGTGTGTGCGTGTGCGCGTTTCTCAGATGCCTTGGTTTTTTGATATAGGGTCTCTCATAGGTCTGGAACTCACAAAATAGGATCAGCTGACCAGCCAGCAAAAAAAAGAGAAGGATCTGTTTTGTCTCCATCTCCCTGTGGCACATACCACCATGCCTGGCTTTTTTTACCTGGGTTCCGGGGATCGAACTCAGGTCCACATGCACGTACAGCGAGCGTGTTACCAGCTGACCCGTATCCGCAGCCCTGGCTTCTTTCAGAGTATTGTGAGAGATTGAACACCTGGCTAGAGCCAAAAGGAGTCTATTGTCTTTGCAGCGCTGGGAATCGAACCCAGGGCCTTGTGCATAGTAGGCAACTGCTCCACTGCCGAGCTGCATTCTCAGCCCTTTTTGTGTGTTTTTGTTGTTGTTGTTGTTTTAATTTTTTTTTTTTTATTTTGAGACAAGGTCTTACTAAGTTGCTCCAACAGGCCTTGAACTTTCAATCCTGCCTCAGAGTAGTTTGGCTCATAGTCCCGTGCCATTATGCTTGGCATCAAAAGACATATTTTCATGATTAGAACTGTCTGTTTCATTAGGACTTTATCCCACTAACCATAGTCAAGCCCTTAGCAATGACGGAAACCTCCAGACTCCTTTACTGAACCACAATATGTTAACCTTTCCACTAAATAAAGCAGGACCAGAGCTCCCGAATTCTGGCTTAGATCAGTCAGCAGAGGGTTGACAGGGCAGGTTCTCCAGGGTCTGGGATTACTAAGGAAAATAAGGATCATGTTGTCCTGTGGGGAATGCACCCTGAGTGCCTCTTATCCCCATTTCACATGTCAGAACACAGAGGCACAGGACAGTGAGTGACTCACCACGCAGCATGCCAGTAACAGGGTCACATTTGGAGAGTCACGGAAGTCTCAGAGGCTACCATTTTTCGGCACCTTCCAGGAGCTAGGCACATACTCTGTACTTTGTATCAGCCTGTTCAGTGCCTGTGGAAACTGGTCAACACAAGTTCTTATCTTGAAGGATAAGTTCCGGGTTTTCATTGTCCAATCTAGGAGCCTCTGGCCCTGTGTAGCCATTGGGTGTTCGGCACGTGGTGAGTGAGCCCACGGAGCCATTTTTCAAACTTGATTTCATCTTGATTGAAATACAGTTACACATGGCTAATGGCTATTGGATTGGTCAGTGGAGTTCTCCGTGGCTCAGTTGACCCGAAAGCTAGTGAAGTGACAAGGTGAGCCAATCTCAGGCCTGGCTGAGCTCCAAATGCACACCTTCCCTTTCCCTGTCTCCTCTCGGGTAAATGCCAGTGCCTGGCATTGTGCCAAGGGAAAAGGCACAGGAAGGAAACTGACCAGACAATATGCAATCGGCCAAAGATAAAGCCAGCTCCTAGAAGGTGGGCCTGTATTTGTGCTGGAGGCCCTGAGGTGGAGGGTGAGACCCTGCACCAGGGCCTGTCATGGCCCTGCTGGCTGAGGGTTCCGTGACTCCCCAGCTCCCACTCCCACTGTTTAAACAACAGCATTTCCCTTTTCCGGGCTTACTACCAATCAACTAATGGGTAGTAAGGTAGTGAGCGCCGAGGCTCAGCCTCCCCCCATCAAAATACGTGGCCTCCCTCTAAGGCTTCCACTTGAGACAGTGCCCGTGAGGTACAGCTATCATGTGTTCTGTGCAAACGTTGACCCCAAGCCAGGGCACGGCCTTACCAGTCTTTCCATGACCTTCCAGTGTTCATCTCTGCGTCCTCAGCCCTGCGCTAAGGCCTCTGAGGATATCGGTGATGCTGGGAACAAATCTGAAGTCGCCATTTCCACGGCCAGGTCCTGCCCTCTCTGACCCTTCACCTTGTGCCCCCTTCACTCTGTGCCAGCTCCCTGATGTCCACCAAACCAGCCAAACTCATCCAGGCCCAGGCTTTCACACATCGCTCTTCCCTTCTGACTGGGATATTCTTCCTGTTCTGGACCTGGCTTATTCTCTTCAGAGGGGTCTCTGAGGTAGGTCCCAGTGTGTGTGAAACAGTGTGTGTGTACCACCATCTCTTAGCCTGTGTTAATTTACCAAGGCACTTATCACTAGCAAACAGTCATTCTCCATATGGGCAGGTCACAAATCTGAGGATCCAACCAATTGTGAATGGAAAACATTCAGTAAGAAAGTCCCCTTCCTTACAAACAGGCACAGATCCCTCTCCTTGTCTTTATTCTGTAAAGAGTACAATAGAGTGGCTATTATATGCAGTGCGTTTGCATTGTGTTCAGCATCACAAACAATGTCGAGGTGACACACAGTATGTGACAGCTTGTACATAGCTTAAGCGTGAGCACTGTTCTGCTACCTGTGGGTTCTGATATCGGTGGGTGTCCTGGAATCAGTTCCCCATGGTTACGAGGTATGACTCTACGCTTGTTTGGTTACATCTGTCACCCGCAGTAAACAGGATAGAGAAGAAAGAGGTCTTCTTTATTTTTACCCTGTGTGTCCAGGATCTAGAATGGAGTTAACGGTCACACGGCTACTCACTGGATACCTGTGAAATGAGGGAACGGAGGCATGCACCTCCCACCGACTGCCTTGAGTACTGGGGTGGAGGCTCCAGAGGTTGGATGTGGCTCCCTCTGTGCAGATCAGCACTTCCGTGATTTGGATCCCGAGCCACGAGAAACAAAAGGATTTGCTGCTGCTTAAATTTCTTCTGCCCTGGGAAAGTTAAAGATCACAGATAATCCAGAGCGCAGTGCCAAGTCCTCTGATTTATAATCAGGGAACTATTCGCGTGGAGGTAAACAAGAGCGAGGGACTGACAATCGAGCGTGGGAGGAGAGTGATGCGAAGCAGACGGAGGAGGGTTGTGCTTGCCTCCAGGGTCCCACCCGGCCTCACTCAAACTTGCATCCAGAGAATCTCCTCCACTTTCTACAACCCCTTGGGCCATGCTGCCTTGATGGCTGCTCGGAGTAGGGGGGGGGGGTCGACGCAAACGGTAGGAACATCAGTTAAGTCCCATCTATAATGGTACCCCATACTCCTCTGAAGAGCACAACCAGAGATGGCAAATGTTTCCCAAGATGCCAAGCCTTCCTGAGGAGTGGAGGGGTCTCTTTCCCTCTTCGATGCGCATCGCAGAAACTTAACCTCCTTCTCCCTTTAGTAAGTTCAAGGCAGCAAGGTTGGCAATGCCCAGAAGTGTCTAACACACAGGAGGGGCAGTAGATATTGAATGAGTCAGTGAGAACGCCAAACCAAAGGAGAACGTTGACCTGGGGAGGAATGATGTAGATAAGCGAATCCTGCATCGAGGGTCAGGAGCTGTGGGCAGGACTCCCTACGCCAGCTATGTGGTTCTGTGCATGCCTCAGTTTCCCCATGCCTACTAGGAAAGCCCAACTGGACTGTAACTCTTCTCCCAGCTCTGATGCTGTGTAACTTTCTGGACGTACCTTCACAGCTCTGTTGTGGACCAGCTCTTGTGTCTCCCTGGGAGTAAGACCAGCTGCTCTGGGACACAGCATCATTACTGAACAGCAGTTCCCCCAGAATATTTTCCACATTCTCCACTGCAGAAGGTTCTGGAAGAGAGTCATCATCAGAATTGGAAGTCAAACCAGACTGGGGCCAATTTATCCGACGATGCCACCTGAACAGAAGCTCCTGTGGCCACTCCTCAGGTGAGTCTTTGACTGGGTTGCAGCAAACGCCTTTTATCTGAACCCAGAAGAAATCACCTCTATAGCGTGGAGAGATTTCGGTCCACTTTTTCCCTCTCCATAGCTCAGCTTGGAGCTCTGTGTACCAAGTAAAGGTCCCAGCACCAGAGGACCACTGCCTCCCAGGTCTTTAGATACCTGTGCTGGTCTGGATCATTCTCCTGGCCACTTGATTGAAAGCTGCCTCTGAATTCGGCATTTCCTCCCACACAGAAGGATCCCAAAGCTCCAGGTCAGCAGAATTCAGACCTCTCTTCCACTTGTATCAACTTTTCACAGCCTGGAGTCACCAAGAAGAGAAACAGTACCTGCTGAGGTGTCTCAGTGGGTGCAGGACTCCAGAACCACTTCAGATGAGGACTCCTGTGGCCTCAGTTTCCCCAGGTGGGATGTAAGCACTGCCTGTCACAGCCTCATGGCCCCTTTCCCATGACAGGGATATATGAGGCAGGGGCTTTCCTTTTTCCTCACTCTAGAAAGAGAGAAACATTTTTATGATCCCAGTAACCGAACAACGTAAGAAAATCATGGCATCCACCAGCCGCATGAAAACCATGGCAAAAGCCTCCATGTTCTCAAAGGGACCCTGGGAACCTCATGCTCTCTGAAGCCTTAAGTGGCAAGGGCCTTGCTGAAGGCCTTGGAACACCAGCTGATGGCCGATGAAGGGACTTTAACGTGCCACTGAAATTCTCTTTTCCAAAATAACCACTTTGAAACCCGTTAATTACGGACACACAAGTGGCCCCAGCTCCCCAACAGGACCAGGCTCTTCCACCAGGGAGAGCAGGCTTCTAAGGCCAGAGGCTGCCATGGCGCTCGCTACACATGCTTTGTGTTGGAGGAATTAGCTTTAGGAAGAGAATCCAAATTAATTAAAACCACATGGCCACTCCCTCCACCCCCAGCCTCGCACTCCACCTCCCTCCCCTGGAGACAGAGGCTGGTTCAGTCTAATTTGGTCCAGTGTTTTTGTTTCCTAAAATCTGTCTTGGGCTCTGGGCCATTAATAGGTTGCAGCTGATTTTAATCTACATGAATCAGAAACCTCGCTTCTTTGGTTTTAAGGAGATTACAAATTGTGTGTCCCACAAAGTTGGGATGGAGGGGAAAGGCCCTGGGTGCGGAGGGGGAGGGGAGCGGGGGCGGGGGAACGCATCCTGGAAGGTACAGAATCTCTGCTCTCCATTAAGCAGCCAGTTTGAATGAGCCTGTGAGTTCTCAAAGCTGGGGGAAGGGAGCAAAAAGGCAGGAAGGGTCTTGTTGCGCTGACCCCGTGGCAGGCACACAGGACTTGGGCCTGTGTAAACAGAGCTAAAACCAAGATCTGGATGAGCAGAGGCTTCTACTCACCAGCCTTCAACAAATTAACTCCCCACACTCTTGCTGGGCATCGACCATAAGTTAATGCTGTGAGCAGCAAACCCGCGGTCCGCTGGTCTGATCAGGCCCCCAACCTGACTTGGTAAATAAAGTTTTATTAGAACACAGCAGTGCCAATTTCCTTAGGCATTGTCTATGGCTGCTTTAATAGTTGTGGCAGAGAGCTGAAGATGTTTACTCTCCGCCCTGCTGCGGTGAAAGTTTGCCAACCCGGAGTTACAGAATTCCGCTGACTCTTCCCTGGCAGACACGCTGCGTATAGGACATCAAAGGACAGATTTAGAATTCCTCCAGTTCCCACAACATGCAGGTCCTTCCAGACATTATCCTGCAGGAAAATGTCTCTGTGTTCATTTAACCAATGGCAATGAAAGACAGTACCACTGAGGTAAGGACGCCCAGCCCTTGGCCTCACAACCCTCCTCTCGCATCCACAGATAGAAGGGCAGTTTCGGAGACATAGTCACCCTTTAAACCTCTGACTAGTGCTTCTGTGGCAAACAGCACTTAGGAAGAGCTGGGTCCCCGAGCCATACAACACTCCTGTTTGTTAGGTGACATTATGCAAGGACTAGGGTGCACAGCCCCGATGTGTCTGTCACACTCGCCAGTTCACAAATGACCTGGTGCTGGTGCCAGCCTTGGGCAAGCATGCCTTCATGTCAGAGGCAAAGGAAAATGGCTCCAGCTATTGCATGGGGGGTGGGGTGGAGGGGCAGGATTAGGGGTAAGAACGAGACCAGCCAGATCTCACTCCTGAAAGCCATTTCTCTCAAGGCCCCTCAGCGAGTGAGTGTTGGGCATCCTCTTCTCAGATCTGTAGGTCCTATGCTGGTCTTCCTGCATCCAGGATCTCAGGGAGCAGCAGCTGTCTTCCCCTAAGTAACAGGGAGAAGATTTTGATTCTAGGATGGGCATGGAGACAAAGGTACACTTGAGGGTGCTTGGGACAGACAGAGAGGGTGAGGCTTACCCTTTCCTGAAAACAAAAACTCCAGTGAGGAGACTCCAGTTCAGATGGCAGTGAGGATCTTCTAAGGCTTGTGGCGCCGAATGATTCATGGGATCATTTTGAGGACAAGCAGGGAAGTAGGAATTAGCTGGCATCCTTCCAGGTCTTGTCAAGCAGGTGGACACGTGACACCAAGAAAAGTCTGTCTGGCATGCACAAGGATCTGCCCTGGAGCCCACTTCTGCAGGGTAGAGCCCAGCCTGGACCACATGCTGTCATTACAGTGGTTTTCAGTCCCCTGCTCATGCCTGGGCCTGGAACCGTAGATCTATAATAGGGTGCTACAATGCTTAGCATGGCAGGCTGACTCTTCAGGGAACTGGGCTAACAGGAGCTGGACGTTCCTCCAAAGGACATCATTCTAGACCTCACTGTCTATCCGTTTCCACCTGGGTCCCCGGGGTTCCTCGCAAACTCCTCCTTGTTCTTTAGGCACCAGCTCAGAAGAGTTCCAGCAGTTAATAAAGAAGCCCAGTCTTTAGAGTCTTGCTATTGTTTGATGGTCTCTATGTGACTAGTGACTGTGAATTGCCTGCCCAAGGGTGACAGAGGGACTCACTCCATCTGGGCAGAGACTGAGGAAGCCCTCATCACCATGATGGCTCTGTAGCATGTCAGGGCAAAACCTGGAAAATGATCCCATCAGAATATCTGAGTCCCCCTCGTCTTGGGACTCTGCTTAGCTGTGGCTTTATGTCGAGTTAGGCGTTAGTTAGCGTTTCGCATGTTGGAAAATAAACCACAACACCTCCAGCTTTCACATCTGAATGACCCTCAGGGCCTTCTCTAGTACCTGTGCTTCTGGCCACACCAAGGGTCATGTACAGTCTTCAAAGTTACTTTGTCTAGACTTGGTTCCAGGCTGTTTCACTGAACCCAGTGTCCAGGAAATGTTTGCTATTGTTTCCTTTAGTCTAGACCAAGAAGAACAGAGGCAGAACCAGGGACCCAAGTAGGCATTTGGGCCACCTGATTTAACAAGGTCCAGAGCTTTCCTAAAACAGTGGGGGTACTGTGTACAGCTGGGATCGAAGTCATGGCCCTTGCATGGAATGCAGTGCACTGTGGCTAAATGGGGGTCATCTCACGTGCCCTGTGAACTGGGCACCACCTGAATGAACACGGCAAGACAGCCTCTGAAGAGGTCATATACCAATGAGTTTGTTCACAGAATGCAGCTTCTCGCCCTGTTGAGGTGGTCAGAAATCCCTGTCCTCTGTCCCTGTCACATGTGGCCAAGCTCCCCTACTCACTCAGTGTGGGCTACCAGGCTGAGGATCCCGAGCCCTCACACAAAGAACAAGGTGCTTTAGCCAAGCTCTCTCTACCCTTCTGCGCCTACCAAATGAAGCAAAACAGGATGAAACAGAGAAAAAGCTCATAAACACTTCCTGGGGCTGGGCTGACAAACTCCAACTCAAAGCAGAGCAAGCCAGGCGAGTTGAAAGGCGTATAAATGCATCCACAAAATCCTCAAGCTGTCACGAAGGAGCAGTCTGAGTGCTTGGATGGCTCCAGAGCAAGGGAGAGGATGTGACTGTAAAAAGGGCTGGGGACGGGGCCCAGAGCCTCAGTTCCAGGCCCACACCACAGAAAGCAAGCTTCCCCCCCTAGGGCACAGATGGGTGGGAATTGTAGATTCATGTTGAAAATTGATTTCATGTGCCCTTCAAAAGAAGCAAGGCAGGGACCTCCCTTCACACTCTCCTGCCCTGCTGAGTCACCGTAGACTCTAGCTGCTGAGACCTGGAGTTTCTGCTATCAGCTGCATTTTGGGTCCTGTGTAAACACAGGGCTGGTAATTAGCACAGGAAATGAGCTTCACCCGGCACTCAGTGTGTACCAGCCTGTGGGATGGGGAGCTGCCAGGCTCCTCTACCTGAAAACATTCACAGGCTCTCAGACCTTTCTCTGTGTCTTCCCTGTAGGGCACTGTGCCATGCATGCATACACACCCACAAACACAAAATTTCCCTGGTCCCCTCTTCCCATAACAGAGACCACTGCCCCTAACCAGGACGCACCTCCTTTCCCCAGAACTTCCTTCCCGTAGTTCCCACATGCCTAACTGCTATGGCGTGTGTGCACTTGCACGAGTGAGTGTGCACACACCCTCCTCTTCTCCTTAGACACATGGGATTTCTCCTCCCACTAAACACACCCCGCCAAGTACAAAGGAACTCACACAGGAGCCAGGGCTGTTTACATCCCCCTGTGTGTACATGCACGTACACACCCGCGCACGCGCACACACTCGCATATACACATCCCCACAGATCCACATCCCATCTGGCTCCTGCACAGCCATGACAGGCCTGCAGTCCCAGAGGAGGGCAGGAGATGTTTGTCAACCTCGCTAGCGGCACTTCCCTGGAGTCTGAGAAGATGGCTTTCTGAAGCTGGGCTCAGGATTACAGTCACATGGCATCCTACCCCATCTCCACAGGCTACGTGCACCCCTCTGGCTGCTGGGAGGGTCTCTTTATTTTGCCCTCTGTGAGACCAGGCTGGGAGGGCAGAGGCTCAGCTAGAGCACCTCTGCAATCAGACACTTCCTGGGCTTTTTCTGTTCTCGTTTTTATAGGTCCAGACTTCTTGGAGAAAACTGTCTCCTGAAAGCTTGGGTGTGGGCAGGCACCAGGCAGACAACAAGGATGAGTTTGGGTAGAAACTGGAAGAGTTTATAATGGGCTCCGAGAGACAACTGCCACCCTGGGAATTTGGACCCACCAGGGAAAGTGATACACAGAGAACTCCCAGCCCCTTCCCCAACAGCTGCAGATCCTGTACATGCTGGGTTTCCGTGTGCACGAGATTTGACTCCCAGGTCCTAATGGAACTAATGTGTCCATGTTCTTGCAGTATCGATCCGGACAAGAGGTAACAGCTTGCGTTGTACCACACACAGCCCAGCTTGCTCACAGTGCAGGGGGCCGGGCTGCTGACAGATTATCTTCCCCGTACACCCCTGAGCTGTGTGTGACAAGAGGCTGGCTGGATGTCCATGGACTCTGCCCTCGGCCTTTGCTTGTAAATTTCTCCCTACTCTCCACCCCAGCAGAGGTCAAAGAAAATCTTGCAAAAAAAAAAAAAAAAAAATGTGGTGTACAGGCTTGGCAAAAGCAAGGTTAGGAAATGTGTGTGTGTGTGTGTGTGTGTGTGTGTGTGTGTGTGTGTGTATGTATCTCTGTGTATGTGTCTAGTGTGTGTCTGTGTATGTTTCTCTGTGTGTGTCTGTGCATATCTATGTGTGTCTATCTGCATGTGCGCACACACACACACACACGTCTGTGTGTGTGTGTCTGTGTATCTCTATGTATGTGTCTAGTGTGTGTCTGTGTATGTTTCTCTCTGTGTGTGTCTGTGCATATCTGTGTGTGTGTCTGTGTGTGTGTGCATACGTGTGTGTGTGTGTGTGTGTGTGTGTGTGTGTGTGTGTGTGTGTGTGTGTAGGGGAGTTCCATGTGCTTCTGGTCCACAATAATCCTTCCCTCATACATTAAGGAATCTCTGAGGTCCCTTGGATACTAGTTTGAAAACCTGTACCACTCAGAAGGTATTTTTTTGGGTACTGAACTTTGGTGACAAAACCTGCTTAGAGACTTGATAACCCTTTCAAATCATATTGAATTTTGCTTTCTCTTGGTTCAGGCTGTGTTTGTGTTGGAGTGGCAGGTAGTTATGGATTTCTTGGTGACTCCACTCCTGGCCTTGCATGGGTCTGCCGCTCACCAATGGAAAATAACTAGAGAAATCTGGAGAGGGCTAAGAAACAAAACTGAGCTCCCACTGGGGAGCCATAACACAGCTGGACCCCAGTGTTATCTGGCAATGGAGAACCACTAGAATATATATACTCATATTCTCTCTCTCTCTTTCTCTCTCCCTCCCTCCCTCCTTCTTCCTCTCCCCTCCACCCCACCCCTCCCCAGCCCCCAGCAGGAAATGACATAACTGAAATCGAATGAGAATCTAGCAAAATAAGGTTTTGGTTCTCTTTTCCACCTCCAGCGTCCTCAGCCTCCTTATCCCAGGGTCCGAGGCCTCTTAACCTTCATGATGGACGCCCCCCAAGCCAGCTTCCTCCAGCTGCTTTCAGCAGAGGTGCTTCTTGTTTAGTGTCGCATCATGTAAACTGAGGGACCCAACGTCAGCACTGGTGTACCTAAGCAAACCCACTGACACACACAGAGGAGCACGCCCAGATCAAAGGATGCACATGCGGGCACTTACACTGTGTGTGGTCAAAGTGCAAAGTGAACTTCTCACTTCTGCCCACACTCTTATCTAGGTCTTCTGACACCCCTGGACCCACGCATCTTAATAAACACCTCGGCTTCCTAGGCTAGAGGCAGCATCCCACCTGGTCTGCAGAACACGGTTGCCTTGCGGAGAATTGCCGAAGTTTTCGGTACTGGAATGTGCCAGGCCTAACGTAAGGGGTATTGTTTACGTGGACCAGCAACTTCAGAAGGGCTGGGATGAAGATGTAATTAGAGCCTGCAAAGGCTTTGCATTTCCTGAATGAAAGGCAAAGTTGTGGCATTTTACTATCTACCTACCATGTTTTTTATGTTATTCTACGTCCTCTGTCTCTCTTTGGGTGGGTGGGTGGGGCTACATAAATTTTACTGGGTATTCATTTCAAAAAAGGCCTCCTTGTACCTCAGAGCAGAATCTCATTTGCTTGCCTCAGAGACTTCCTTTCCAGAAGCTAGACCTGAAAGGATTCCCCCTCTCTGAGGAAGAGGCCACTCCCATGAGTTGCATTTGATTTTATTTATGGAGCATCTAGTAATATCTTTTTAACCCCAAGAAATGGAGCAATCAGGACTGGAGAAAAGGCTGTGAGCCTTGGAGTCAGGTTGCTTATGAACTAAGTCTGCCCCACGTGTTGCTGGAGACCCTGGCACCCCTCTGAATCTGTTTTGTCGCCTGTGACCTTATTCTCCTCACAAGGTCAAGTGACATAAAGATCCAGATTTAGCCAGTAGCGAGCAGTGGGTGGCTTCTGGCTTCTCTTCTCTTTACGATCTGGCCCCAGATGGGGGAGAGGAGACACCTCTTTCTGGCCTCTGTTCCTCCTCCCCGAAGTCCTCTGTCTAGCCTCGAACCCATTTTGATAAGAATACCACTTGGTTGGGTCTGGGCTGGCCTCATCTCAGCTTCTCCCAAATACTCAACCCGTCCTGCCCCGCCTCTTCTTCCCACTCCACCCAGCAATCCCAGGGCCTCCAAGTGATGGCCCCCCGCCTCCACCCTCCCTTCAAGCCCACTCCTAAGAGAGAGAAGCAGAGAGCTCTTGCACCTTTTGAGCAGGAGAAAGGCCATTGCAAGTGGCTTGGCTTTGTTGTAGCCACTTCAGAAAAAGATCAGACTGCCTGCTCCGTGAAGAGCCAGTCCAAAGGGGGCTTCAGGCAGGAGCGGGGGGCTAGTCCTGCAAGCAGGGTGTGTGGAGGCTCCCACAGAGCTGAAGGGGCAAGATCTTCACAGCTAGCCATGATATGGCCCTTTCACAGATGGGCTCGTTCCCCTGGACCAGAGCATGGATGGTGCACCTAGACAGATAGATGTCTGAGGAGCCGAGTTACCGGTATCCACATAAGACCCCTTCCCTCCCTAACTGAGGCTTCTCCCGCTTCAGGTTTCCAGGGAGGAGAGCAGAGTTGATGGAAGGAAGTCCTTGAATAGGCACCACTTTAATTTAAGCTTAGGAGGGGCCTCCGCGTCCTCCAAATCCCCCAGCGCACAGAGCTTTGAGGCGAGCGTTCAGCCCGTTTGTTCTTTAGAAACGGGCCTTGGAAGCCAGAGTTATTTGTTTCCGAAAGGTAGGCGCACATCAGGTGGGTGGTCTAGGGAGTTTTTTTGTGCTTTGATTCCCTGCTTTTCTTTTCGGGACCACTGAGGGGTTTATTTTCCCTCTCCCAGCGTGCTCTGCGGCTCCGCTGCACACTGCATCTGTGTTGGGTTTTCCCACAGGCCCCTCACAAGCAGTCCAGTTTCCTTCAGAAAGCCCTGGGCGGCCCCGTGGCGGCGGGGGGAGCTGGTTGCAGCTGTGTGTCCCCTCCCTTCTGCAGCAGGCTTTGATCAGTTTTTATTTTTGTGTGGGGGCTGTGTGCAGCCTGACCTCCCCATCTCCAGCGTCTCCCAGGTGGAAAGTTCTGTTCGGCCTGTCTGTGGCTTCAAAGGCTCTGCCCCTTCGGGCAGGGACAAGCCTGATAATGGCTCCCATTTTGTTGTTGTGTGATCTCCCCGGCAATCCCTATCTTTCAGTTGACAGGCTTTTGCTTGTTTGGTCGGACTGCTGCGGCCAAAGTGAAATCACCTTTCTGGTTGAGGAAGCACATTGACATCCGTCTTCTCCCATTGAGGCCCCTTTGATGGCTCAGACATGGCCTTCTAGCCCAGACAAAGGTGACCCGGCCAATGGCAGCCAGGCACCTGTCCAGTCAGAGTCTGGGCATTGGGCAGGGCAGACATCTGCATGAGCCGGCGACTCAAGAGGAACACACATTTTGTCACTTTTAACCTCTGAAGCACACAGCTTCACGAAATCTCCAGTTCCTTGGAGAAATTCAGCCATGGCGGCTGGAGCAGCATTCTGTTCATCCTGTGCCTGCACTTGAACCTGGGACCCAGCCCGGGCTCCTAAAGTTGACTACCGTTCCCGGGAACTTGAGCTGCTAACTTGAGAGGCAGGCAGCGGGCCAGCGTTACTCAGGGCTTTATGTCCCTTTCTGGTCTATTATTTCTAACAGGAATTCTCAGCCCGGGGCATGGACAACAGCTAACCCGGCCCCTCCAAAGCCTATTTCTAGCTCCTGCCCCAAACTGTTTCATCCACCGGTCCCCAGGGTTTAGTCAAAGGACAAGGGCTGGGCCACCAATGTGCTGTCCTGGTCTGCAGAGAGGCTCTGCTTCCCTGGAAGGCCGGCTGACTGCTCCTCCCCGGCAGATGGGGGAAGGCTGCGCGGTGCCCTTTGGTTTCCTCACATTTAAAACGAGGGTGGCCAAGGGCAGCAGGGGAGCATCCTCTTTCCTCAGCCTGATAGCACAGTGCTCTTCCTTTTGACTGTACTCAAAACAACCAGGACAGAACAATGACCCAGGAGGAGGCCCACGGGGATTTATCATGTGGTTGTCCCCCCGCAGTTCCCTCTCGGACTTTATCTCCTACAGAGGTCTGTGTGGGAGGAAATCTGGCAGGGCTGCATTTGTCTCTCTCCCTGGAGTTGGCCTCACCCCGGCCTCATCCATGGCAAGGAGACCTCGAGCTGTCTCCCAAGACTCTGAAAATGTGTCCCCCCCCCACCCCCCAGTGCAACCCTGCATGGAGGGCACTCCAAAGAGTGTCAGTGTACCCAGGCTAAGACCAACCTAAGCTTTCCTCCCCAGCTGGGGTCCTCTCTACTCCTGTCACTGGGGACAGCTTTGTAGAGACGATGTGTCAGACGTGTTGTCTGTGAGCGGAAAAGCAGGGGACAGACACAGCAGTGGAAACTCCAGTTTTTCACACCAGAGAGGTCACTTGCCTAGAGAGTCTGTCTTTTTCCCCAGGTGGCTGAGAAAGGACAAAGAACCTCAGGCATTGCGGCTAAGAGGAACTTGGCTGGTTCCAGTTGTGACTATTTCCCTGTGAAAGCAGATGTTTTGCCGCCATGCGTTGCTATTTGTTTGTTTGTTTGTTTGTGTGTGTGTGTGTGTGTGTGTGTGTGTGCATGTGCATGTACATGCGCACAAAAGTACACACACCTGTGTGTACAGGTGTGTGTGCCGACTGCGGGCACATGCCGAGGCCACAGGAGGAAGTCCGATCTCCTACTGTAGTGCTCTCTGTGAATCAGGGTCCCTCATTGACCTTGGAGTTGCAGTGTTTTGACTAGGCTGATTGATGGCCAGCAAGTCCAACAATCGTCCTGTCTCGGACCTCGATAGTTGGACATATATGTGGCCGTACATGGCTTTGACTTAACTGTCGGGTTCTGAACTGAGGTCCTCACACTTGTAGAGCAAATGTTATTACCCACTGAGCCATCACCTCAACCTTCCAGGTCGGCACAGTGTTCTGCCTGCACACATCCCTGCAGGCCAGAAGAGGGCACCAGATCTCATTATTGATGGTTGTGAGCCACCATGTGGTTGCTGGGAATTGAACTCAGAACCTTTGGAAGAGCAGCCAGTGCTCTTAACCTCTGAGCCATCTCTCCAGCCCTAGGTCGGCATTCTTAATGTCATTCCATCCAGACCCCAAGGCCTCACTGCCGAAGAGAAACTCCAGTGCCGCTGCTGACAGTATTCAGACGCTAAAGGAAACAGTTCCCATCCAGCAGCTGGGCGCTGTGGGATGGTGGACCGCTGCTCTTTGGAGCCTGAGCCTTTGAAAATGCTACAAAGTGAATGTAAGAAGACCTGAGGTCAATGTCTGGCTCTGCCAGCATTCACCAAGCGATCTTGACTAGGTGATCTGACCTCTCAACAGCCCCGGTTTCCACATCTGTAAGAGACTATAAACCTCAGAGGACAGTTCTGAGAACTAAATGAGATCATGTCTGTGATGTACCTAGCACGTGGTAAGCATTCCTCAATGTGGCCATGGTCATTACCACCCTTTCAAACAGCCACGCAGACCTGATCGACCTACCTCCTTCGTTCTGAGCAGCATCCTCAGGGAACAATGTGCCCTATACTGACATAAGAACAAACACCAGGGGCAGGGGTGGGGGGAAGCGGACTCAGCGGCACAGAGATTAAGAAAGGCCACTGGGGACACCAGCAGAAAACCCTGGGACAGATCTGGACATAACCAGATTTTTTTTTCTCTCTCCATCCACGTCACCTCTCAGGATGGGCACACTAGGCTGGTTTCCGAGGGCTTCGGGGACAAACTGGCACCAGCGAGATGGCTTTAACCCAGTAGACATGTATTCTTCTACAGTTATGGAAGCCAGAGACCAAAAGCAAGGTGTCCGCAGGGTTACGTTCCCTCTGGAGGTGTGAGAGACTCTTGTCTTTCCTGGTCCTGGTGGATCCAGGTGTCCTGAGACTGAGGCCTTTGTTTGCCTCTGTGGTCCAGCTTCTTCCTCCTCTTGGTGTGTCTCTTACAAGTGCACTTGTCCTTCACCAAAGACACATCATATATCAGGATGATATAACTGCAAGACTCTTAGCTTGATTACAAGGACAATGGCCGTTTATACAAAAAGGTCACATTTACAAGTTATAGGGTTAAGATGGGGATGCATCTTTTGGGGGAGGGGGATCACTCTTTAAATGAATGCATCACTAACCCTACAAAATATCCAGGTACATGAAGGCTAAAAAGTCACAGCAAGTGTTCTTCACCCCATGACAACATCCCTGTACTTCCACTTGGCTCCAAAAAGGGAGTTTCCCATCACCCTCATGGCGAAACCTGGCTTTTCATCCACTGTCAATTAGACAAGTGTTTCTCAACCTGTGAAGAGGGGCAGGAACCCTTGCACCCAAGGGTGGGTTTGAAGCTGGTGGTGCATCCTGGAGTCTCCTTTCTTAGCCAGATACACTGGGGTTTCAAACTCTGCTTTGCCCCTGAGGTTGGTGAACAGATTGTGAGGACTTGCTATGTCTGTCTCTTCTTGCTAGGCCCCAGGACGCACCGATTGCCTGGTGTTCAGACCCTTTACCCTCTCTCCACTATCCGCCCTCCTCCCCAGGCCCTATGCTTAGAAAAGGTCTGGACACCCAGGATTCCTCTCTTTGCAGATGTCTCTCCACCCATGCTCTGGCCTGATCATTTATGTCTCCTCTATCAGTCCCAGAGATCCATGTGCACTAGAACTGACTTTCTCATAGCGGGTCCATGGCCCCTGTTAGAAGGCCTCCTGCCTTAGCTGGAGTTTCTATTGCTGTGATAAACACCATGATCATAAACAACTTGGGGAGGAAAGGGTTGATTTCAGCTTTCAAGTCATACTTCATAGCTGCGGGAAGTCGGGGCAGGAACTCAAGGCAGGAGCTGGAGCTGTTTACTGAACTGCTTCCCACGGCTTGCTCAGCATGCTTTCTTATAGAACCCATGGACCACCAGTCCAGCGGTGGCACTATGCAAAATGGGCTGGGCCCTCCTGCTGTGGGACGGTCTGTATGTCAAATTGCTCTGATTGGTCAATAAATAAAACACTGGTTGGCCAGTGGCCAGGCAGGAAGTAGGTGGGACAAGGAGAGAGGAGAATTCTGGGAAGCGGAAGGCTGAGGCGGAGAGACACTGCAGCCGCCGCCATGACCAGCAGCATGTGAAGACGCCGGTAAGCCACCAGCCACGTGGCAAGGTATAGATTTATGGAAATGGTTAATTTAAGATAAAAGAACAGTTAGCAAGAAGCCTGCCACGGCCATACAGTTTGTAAGCAATATAAGTCTCTGTGTTTACTTGGTTGGGTCTGAGCAGCTGTGGGACTGGCAAGTGACAAAGATTTGTCCTGACTGTGGGCCAGGCAGGAAAACTCTAGCTACACCCTCCGACATCTATCACTCATTAAGGAAATGCTCTATAGACTTGCCTACAGGCTAAAAGGGCATTTTCTTTATTGAGAGTCCCTCTAGCAACTCTAGCTTGTGTCGAGTTGACATAAAACTAGCCATCTCCCCCTTCCCTGACCTGCTGCCCCCCAACACACACACACCGTGATGATTCTGCAGCTACCAAGCTAGGATGTAAGATGATTATAATACAATCATAATCTTCCAGTCGCATACTATTCTACAGAACTTTAACAAGGGGTTCAGTTCCTTACGGGTGGTTTCATGAAAGTGTTCTGTGTGCATGGAAGCCATGCCTTTGGAAGGGACTCAAAGAACAAGCCCTTCCTTCTGATGTGTCTTACCCAATGTGCTCTGGTGGTGACCTTTCTTTATCCTCCTATTAATAAATTAATAAACTCCTATTAATAAATGTGCTGGCTAGTTTTATGTCAATTTGACACAAGCTAGAGTCATCAGAGAGGAAGAAGCCTCAACTGAGAAAATGTCTCTGTAAGATTGAGTTATAGGCAAGCCTGTAGGACATTTCCTTAATTAGTGGTTGATGGGGGAGAGCCCAGCCCATTGTGAGTGGTGACACCTCTGGGCTGGTGGTCCTGGGTTCTATAAGAAAGCAGGCTAAGCAAGCCTTGAGGAGCAAGCCAGTAAGCAGCACCCCTCTATGCCCTCTGCATCAGCTCCTGCCTCAAGTTCCTGTCCTTGAGTTCTTGTCCTGACTTTCTTTGATGAAGAACTGTGATATGAAATCATAAGCTGAATAAACCGTTTCATTCCCCAAGTTTCTCTGGTCATAGTGTTTTGTTACAGCAATACAATCCCTAACTAAGATAATAATTTTCTTTTCCAGTGGTTTTGTTTGTTTGTTTGTTTTTGTTTTTGGTATTCCTCCTATTTCTGGCTTGCAGATGTCAACAAATCCTGTGTAGAATTCAGTCTTCACACACATTTGGCCTCTCTGGATCATACACTAAGAGAGTCACCCCTCCACCCCTGCCCTCTGCCTCCCCATGTTCACTGGGACCTGCCTAAGGGAAAGGAGGTTGCTTTGACCCTACAGTCCTGAGAACAGGTGGTATTGGTGACTAACTGGAGAGTCATAATAGCTACATCTAACACATACATTGACAATGACATCTCAGGTCTGTCCCCTGCTTAGCAGAGAATGGAGATGGGAAAGGTTGCTACCTCTCTGAATCACTGTGACACTTCTTGCTGAAGGCCGCATTCTCTTTTTTTCCCTTCTGCACACATATTTGTGTCTTTATATACACATTGTGTGCTCTACACGCATGGAAGCCAGCCCTTTGGAGAGTGTCACTTTAGGAGGTAGCCCCTGGAAGAGCTGATCTTGCTGGTGGGAATGTGAATGGTTCCATCAGTGTGCAAGATAGTATACCGACTGGTTTCTCAGCAACTGAAAAAAACAAATCACCACATGACCTCGTAAGTCAACTAACTCCTAGGTACATACCCAAAAAAAAAAAAAAAACAAAAAAAAACAAAAAAAAAAAAACACGTAGAACAGGGGCTCAAATAAATATACCTCTATAAACTCATAACAGCTTTATCCCCAAGAGCCCAAAGCTAGAAACAGCCCCACAGTGTCCACTCATGGATGAATGGATGAGTGTAATATACCTCACAGTGGAATAGTTTTCAGTTGTAAAAGGAATACTGCATGAATCTATGCTGCAGTGTGGATGTCTTTTTAAAGTATTTTAATTTATTCTTGGAGAATTTCATACACACATATAGCATATTTTGATCATATTCATCCCACACTCTTCCTCCAACTCTTTCCAAATAACCCCATCTCTGTCCCATTTTTATGGCCTCTTAAACTTTATTTTTATTTTATTTTTAATTATCTATGTGTGTTTTATGCACGCATGCATGCAAATGAGAGTTGGTACCTCAAAGGGTACCAGTTCCTGGAGCTGGTGTTATGGGCTGTTGTGAGCTGCCTGCTGTGGAGCCAGACTTGAGGCCTCTTCAGGAGCAGCAAGCTCTCCTAACTGTTGAGCCATCTCTCTCTCTCTCTCTCTCTCTCTCTCTCTCTCTCTCTCTCTCTCTCTCTCTCTCTCTCCCTCCCTCCCTCCCTCCCTCCCCCCCTCTCTCTTCCATCTTTCCCTTTCTCCCCCTTTCCTTGCTTCCTCCCCTCCTTTCTTTCAAACTAATCCACAGAGTTCAATTAGCATTGCCCATATCCACACGGGTGTGAGCAAATCCATTGGAACGTGGTCAGGGATCACACCCCTAGAGACAATTTTCTCTCCTTTCCTAGTAGCCATCGACCATCAGCAGCTCCTCCACTAGGGGTGGGGGCTTGTGTGTCCCTCCCCTAGTGATGAATCTTGTTAGTGGAAGAAGAAGCCATACACAGAATATCACCTGCTGGACCTGCTCTACCTATATGAAACTTCCAGAACAGGAAACCCCAAAAGACAGAGTAGACTGGTTTCTTAGAGCTGGGATTAGCTGTGCAATGGTTAGGGGTGGTGAGAATATTCTAGAAGTAGATTGAGGATGTAAATGTACTAAATGCCATCAAACTGTGCCCTTCCAAATGATTGGTTTCACAATATGTGAATTCTAAGGGGGGTACAATTTAAATGTCAAAAAGAAATAATAATAATCTGACTTGTGTGTTCTCTATAGACATCCCAATGCCTTTCACATTTTCTAACTGGGGTACCTGTGTGACCATTTTCAATACCATGCACCAAACCAGTTCAGAGTGAAGATTACAGTCACACCCAGAAGATTAGCATCACTAAGCCCCATTCCCTGAAGTCCAGTGACTAAAGATGAGTCTTCACAGTGGCAAGTCAACATCCCCAGGAGAGAACAATGGGTGTGTGTGAGAACACCTGAGCCAGATCGCTGTTTCTCAGCGTTTTCCTTCTCGCAGCAGTAGAGAAGATTTGCTGGGCAAGAAGCACAGGCCTTTAAGAATTTTAGCAGGCTTCAAGAAGAAACTGAACACAACTAAACAGGACACCTAGAGGGGAAAGGACCGTGTTGAAATAATACCACCCAGGGTTTTCTTTGAAATTGTTATTGCAGGAAGTTTGGTGAGAAGAAAGTTTATATCTAGGCTCTCTCTGCTCTCATCTCTGCTTCGTTTGAGGAGTTTTGAGACCTTTTAGTTAGGAGACTTGGGACTTCAGTGAGCAAAATGCCCAGAATGTGAACTAGGGTATGGGGGCTGTCGAATCAGCTGTGGCTCGAAGTCGGAGTCTGGTAACTGAATTCACCAATGCGCTCATCCATTTCATCCACTTACTGAACAGAGCCTGCCAGCTACAGAAGAGCCCTGATCCCATCTTGCTATTCAGGCAGCTCAGTGCAAAGCCAACAGACAGGGCAGAGGCATTGTGGCCATACCGCAATTTCAAACAAAGGTATCCTGGCTGTGGGAGAGGCCTCTCAGAGTTGGGGATGTTTAAGTTTGATGTTGAAAGCAGATAGATTTAGAGGGCCAACCATACAGGGGATAATCTCAGCACCCATACCAGCCCGGAGGCGGGAAGACGGAGGGAGGAGACTACACAGCAAGGCCCTGCTGGGAAGGGCCTTGCATTCAACCTAATTCTTTGTGCTGACTTTTTCCTTTTCATAGGAACAACAGCCATATATTTATCAAGCATTGCTTCCTGTGGTCCTTTCAGTAGCCACTTTCATTCACATGAGAACAATGAGGTTCCAAAAAGTTGAGTCAACTACCACAATGAGAGGCAGGACACTGGAACCCACAAGCTCCTAGACAAGGTTTTCTAGAACCCAATGGTTCCTTTCTGGGGTATGCGAGAGGGAGTGTGAGTGTGGCCCAGCTTTGTGTCCCCAGGGATGGTTTCTATGCCCTTTGACAGCTGGTTCTGGTTCCTTTTCAAGTGAACTTCCCTTCAGCTCCACAGTTTGCTTTTTTGCCTAGAGCATCCTGTCCCCTCTGGTGCAGCCTGGAGGAGGAGGAGAGACCCAACCCCTGGCCTTCCTGGCCCCCAGCGCTTAAAACAAGAGCACTCTGCCATCGGACATCCTTGCCATTTCCAGCTATTGAGAGTAATCAGGTGGGCCAGGATCTGATTTCAAAGCCAAAAGTAAAGGACGCAGAGGAATCTTCTTTCCCATTGCTCCAATGGAAGACAAAGGGCTTGAACAAACAGGATGCCAGAGCCACAGAGAGCCCTCTCCGGCAAGAGGAGCAGGCAGGATGCGGGGCTGAAGAGAGGGAGGGCCTGGGAGCCTGGGGGTTGGCACGCGTAGCAATTGTGTCCCCGAGAAACGAGAAGATAGACACAGGGACTCAGCCAACAGCCTATCTAGAGGGTTCCTGCTCTCCTTTGGTGTGAGGGTTCTGGCCATTTACCTTTCAGAGAGAGTGGCATCTCTAGATATCACAGAGAACCCACTCTGCCTCATAGGACAGAAGAGCACCACTCTAGAGGAATGTCCCAAGTGATGGCGTGAAGGTAGAAAAGAAGTCTCCTGGTTGCTGGTTGTCCTTTTGAAACAGGGTCTCACTGCATGGGCCTAGTTGGCATGGAACTTGTTATGTACATGAGGTTGGCCTTGGACTTGTGATATTCCTGTCCAAGCTTCCTGAGTAGTGGGGATAAAAACATGTGCCACCACGCCTTGCCATTTCTGCGCTTTTCTATCTCTTATCCCAAATTTTGATCACTGGGCTTGGGAATCTATATGTAGTTAGCCCTCCTAAACATTGACCTGGAGAGAGTTCAGAGTCATTCAGAGAACAACACTCTTCTTAGGAGTATATGTGCCTAGGGAATATTTCTATATTCCTCCTTCTGTTCCCACTGTCCACTGTATATGAGAGAGAAATCAGTGATGAAAATGAATATTCCTTAGGACAAGAACTGACACTAAGCGAAGGTCATTGAGGGTGCCAAGGACAGGAAGCAGCTCACAGGAGGAGGAGAGGTGTCCCCAGGGTGACTGACTCTCTTGCTGATGGTGGAATTTAGGGTTATATGCCCCCAGTTCACCATCTATCAGTGAAGGGGACTTGGAATATTGTCTACTGGCATTTCTGGCTATTACAGTGACTGGGGTGTGTACCTAATGTTTCTGGAAAGATGGCTGTCTTCCCCTACACAGGACAACCACATTTACTGAAGAACAACCCCAGCTTTTTAGTAATAAGGCAATCTGGATGGAACTAGTCATTTGAAACTCAAGCATCTTAACTTAGAGTCTTTTAAAAATCTATTTGCGTGTTTGGTGTGTGTGTGTGTGTGTGTGTGTGTGTGTGTTCTCTCCTTCTACCACATGGATTCTAGGGATCACTCAGATCATAAAGCTTGGTGACAAGCTCCTTTACATGATGAAACATCTGGCCAGACCCAATCTAGAGTCTTTGAACATTAAATCTCTGGAAGGAATATCAAGCAGAAAATCAAAGTTTAGGACACAGTTCTACACGGAATAAGTATCCCCAAAGAGAAAGCTTATGTGACATCTGTATACCATCATTTGACTTAAAAGGTAACCCTGAAACAAACTCTAAATTTCGAATGAGCGAACTGAATCTTGCACGATGAAATTTTGGACCTGCCTTCTTCTCCTGGGCTTGGAGTTCTAGGAGGGTGAGCTACAAATGTTGCCTTTCCTCTGTGGGATGGGTCAAGGACAAGTGTTAGGTTGTTTTGTCTCTATTATGGTACATAGGTGGCATATGACATTTCAGCAAAAGTGAGGACATAAACTCATAGTTAGCAGTGCGTGTGTGGGAAGCACAGTGAGCATGCTGGATATGAATGATTTCAATCCATGTAACATGAAATAGAAGTGGGATGCTTCCTGGGTATGGCCAGAGTGTAAACTCAGTGTAAAGGCTCTGGAGGAATTCTAACTACATTAAATCGACCCTTTGAAGTTTCTGGTTTTAGGGTGGGTAGATGCCATCTGGATTTTTCTTTTTCTTTTCTTTTTTTTCTTTTTTCTTTTTTTTCCAAGACAGGGTTTCTCTGTGTAGTTTTGGTGTCTGTCCTGGGACTCACTCTGTAGACCAGGCTCGCCTTGAACTCACAGAGATCCGCTTGGCTCTGCCTCCCGAGTGCTGGGATTGAAGGCGTGCGCCACCACCGCCTGGCTTGGATTTTTCTTAAAGGAGAGATCTGATGAAGCAAATAACCTTCACAGAAACTTTGAAGTCTGGGGGAGATTTGCGTGTGTGTGTGTGTGTGTGTGTGTGTGTGTGTGTGTGTGTGTGTGTGTGTGTATTCACCTGTGAATATTCGTTAGCATGTGTGTGAAGGGATGTCATTTCTCAGCACCTTTTTTTGTTGTTTGTTTCTCGAGACAGAGTCTCTGACGGGCCTAGAACTTGCCAAGTTGTCCATTAAGCCAGCCTTAGAGATCATTCACCTGTCTCTGCCTTCCCAGGGCCGGGGAACAAACTTGCTTTACTACAGCCACCTCAGGTTTTTGTTTGTTTTAAATGTAAGTTCTGCAGCCTGAACTCAGTCCCCAACCGAATCATCTTCCCAGCCCCTCTGGGGACATTTGAGCCCAAAGCTTCGAGGACTTTTAGAACTTGATTTAGGACTCCAGATGAACCGCTCTAACTCCAGGGTTGTCCTGCCCAGGTTGGGGTGGGAAAGGGAGAGCCATTAATCAAAAGGAGACAGGAGATGCCCTCCAGGTAAGCCAACCACACAAAGGGAGGCAGTGAGCCCAGGTGGAGGAAGAATGTTTTTCTTGTGTCCTGTGAGGCCAAGAGACAGGTCTGCTTGGAGGAACCGCCAAGAGATGGTCTAACTTGGTTCTTTTTCTTTTCTCCCCAAATCGAGACTAACCAGACAAACTTGAACAAAACGGAACAAGCTGCCTAAACTTGAACCTTGGGGCTGCTGAGATGGAGCTAATTCCTGCCTCAAAGAAGTTTGCTAGGGTGATAAATGCACACTGACTAGCACCTAATATTTGTCGTAACTGGTATAAGATATTGGGAAGACAGTGACAATTTTGTGAGGTCACTTATATAATGCACTGGGGACAGTTCTCCCCCGGAGTTGCTAACACATGTCTGTCTCTGCCCCCCACCCATATCTGTGCCACCTGGGAACCTACTGTGTGCAGTCTCTTGTTCCAGGCCTTCAGACCTCATCTCACACAGCACTTCAGAGCCTCACAAACGGCTTTACACAGCAGGACAGCATCTGGAGTTTTCATAGCTGCTCATCAGAATTACAGGCATTCTGTGGCGAGCATGCAGGGATGGGGTGAAGGATCTGGAGCTCACATTGTCCTTCAACTAGAGTAACCTTTCTTGTATGGGCTTTCTATCCTGCATTCTAAGACAGAGCCAGCTGATTTGCTGAATGTTCCTAACATGTCTGATAAGGCTGCAGGACCCTCGGGCACATCAGCAAATGGATCAAAGATGGCTGCTTTCAGAGCCTGTATAATAAATAGCATGGGAGATGCCCAGTGAATGGTAAACACAGCAAGCTATTTATTACCTTGTGTGCCATAAGTGTTTCCGGAACATAAACACGGAGCAATGGCTGTAGGCAGGGTGGGCTCCTCAGAGAAGATAACAGAGGCGAGAGAGTCACCCAGCATTTGGGGAGGGGACGGGAGTGATGGGGAGACTGTAGGAGAGGAAGAACAAGCAGCCATTTATTTGGCTGAAGCATGGAGTGTCTGGGCAGGAAAAAAAACACACACACACACACACAAGGAAGAAGGTGCTGGTGAGTGCCCTTTTGGGGACTGAGTATAAAAGTAGTCACTTCAGTGTTTAGGGTAGAGGAACAAGGCCTTTGGAGTCACGTCAAAAAACAGACTGGGTCGCTGCGAGAACCCAGAACCCAGGCTCCGACCTCCAGGGGAGGTTGGAGGAACTCTGAGAAGCTTCAATTTTTGGACTGTGGTCTGCTTGGGTTTCTTGGCAGATGAGGAAGGTGACTTCTGTCCTGTGCCACTGAGAACTGTTCCTTGGGGAGGTTACAGTATTATCTGAAGGCCCAGAGCTAGGCCACAGGAGGCTGCGCATTATGTCCTTAGAGCGCCTGCGCTTGGTCGCCGATATGTGGCTGGACACTAAGGGCTGTGCAGCTTTCCTGTGTACTTGAGGATTATTCTTATGGAGGAAAACAAAAAAGACCATCTGGAGAGACTTTGGGAAATTGATACTTTATTAAAAGAGTATACATTGAGGGAAAACAAAAGTTTTCCTTAGGCTTAAATCACTTTCTAAATCTTCCTGTGTGCCAATTATAAATCATAGCTGGTCAGTGAAGTATGTGGACGTAGACCACGTCCTCACATTTCAAAAGATCCTTTCCTGCCTTGTACCTCAACAATGACTGATGCTTTCCACTTAGCGCATCCCACACCATATATTCCACATCCAGTCACCCAGGGAAAGAGGATACACCTGAAAAGGCTCTGGGTAGAGTGGCAACTTGGCCAGACACTGACCAGACACAGACAGACCCTCAGCCAGGTCTGGGGCTCAGGCCAGAGGGCCTGGGGGATGGGCTTCCTGGCAGGGCCAGGGCCAGAGGAAAGGAGATTCCTGAGGCAGCTCCAGGAAGGAAGAGAGAGGACGCTTTGCCTTTCCCTGTTCACGAGCTGCTTTTTTTTTTATTAGTTCTACTCTGGAGAAAAACTTGTCACCTGGCTTTGTTTCTCCCAGGCTAATTCGATGAGGCTTAGGCGGATGGTTTTCCAGCTCAAGGGTCCTGGGCTCGCCTCTCCCTTCCCTTCAGTGGAAGGCTTACTCTGTCGCTGCCTCTGTCTTCTCACTCCACACACCTTAGTGCCTCGCTCTGTGGTCCTTCCAGCATCCTTTCCTCCCCAGCCCCCTCCCAACCCTGGGAGCATGCTGTCCCATGCCACGTTTCCCTCCTCCGTACCACACCCTTTGTGCTGGATTTGAGGTTCTCAGTACAATAGAGCTTTGATGATCTGCCCCAGTTGAGAAGGAATGTCCACTGGAATTAATGAGGACTCGGAAGAACAGCGTTTTAAAGCTAAGTTTAGTAGCTCTCAGCCTCGGTTCCTGGGAGCAGTGGGAACATTCACATTCAGTGACAGCTGATGTTGAGAAATGGGCCATGGGATTAGAATAGAGACCCCTTTAAGTGCTTTTCCAGGAAGCAGTTGTTGACGGTGAGCATATACTTTCTTTGAATAGTAGTATTTGTATTTCTAAAGCTGTTCTTTTTTTTTTTTTTTTTATTTCTCTCACTCTTGAGTTTACCAGACTCCACACAATCCACCAGTATTAGTTTGAGATCTTCCCAGTAGAGACATTTTTTTTCCTTCCAAAGTCTCCAGAAATTCCATGAGTGAAAAATTAAAACTTTAGAAATAACAGTAAATTAAAATACTAAGTGCTTTTTGAGACAGGGTTTCATATAGTCCACTCTAACCTTAACCCATGTAGCTGAGGCTGGCCTAGAACTACTGATATCCCTGCCTCTTTCCTCCTAAGTGCTATAATTATAGGCATGCACCTCAATGTCCAGCCTAAAATCTTAAAAATAATAAAGCCAGTTCTGTTATCCTGTTTATATCACTTTATTGAAAGCAGTAACAATGTATTATTTCTAACAAACTAGTCTTTAAAAAGAAAAATCCTTTCTTATTCCCTCCTGGTTTGTTCTCGGTTTCCTTTTAAAAAGACCAGGGTAGCTGAGGGAGTTAGTGCCCAGCCTCTGGTTCAATAACTTTGTCCTTCTCCTCGCTGCACTTCTTACCATGTCCTGCCATATTCTAGCCCATATATCTGCCAGGAGAATTCACCAAGTGAAGCACACATGGTAAATATTAACAATAATTAAATCTAGGTAAGGATATTTGGGTGTTCATGACACTATTTTCTCTTTATAATTTTCACAGTAAATTAAAGCAAGAAAAGAAAAACTCACCAACTGTGGGGTCTCTCTATGTAGCTCTGGCTGTCCTGGAACTATCTCTAAGTAGACCAAGCTGGCCTCAACCTTACAGAGATCACCCGTGTCTGCCTCCCAAATTCCAAGATTAAAGGCATGTGGCCCCATTCAGGGCCCTCGCCAACCTTGAAGAAGCCATCCTAAGAGACCAGTCTAGGCAGAGTCTCAGTTATAATGCAACCCTTGTCTTCCCAGGGCTGCCCAGCCATGCACTAGAGAAGGTGTTAGCAAGAGCCGCAGGAAGGCAGTGGGAGAGGAGAGAGTCACACCATACAACAGAAGACCGTTCTCCACTCACAGGGACAGTAACAATGCTAATGACTGACCGAGGAGGGGACATTGGGGGTGGGGTGGGGAGTGGGTGCATGGTTCAGTGGTAAAGCATTTTCTTAGACTGTGTGGGACCCTGGGTCCCATCCCCATTACTGCCAAAGAGAAGCAATGGCTGGAGAACATTATTTCTCATACACATTCTTCTTTTGCCCTCACAACAGTCTTGTGGGAAAGACAATGTTCTCATTTTATAGATGAGGACGTCAAAAGTCTATGGTACTAGCCACTAACACTAACTGTCAGTTCTGACTTTCTTACTAGTCAGAGAGACTCTGTTCCAGGTGCCAGCATGTATCCATTAATTGTACCCGTCCAACAACTCTGAGTGATGTAGATAATGGCCAAGGGGACAGAAGTAGTAAGTGGTGGACCAGGACCTGAATAGCCACATCTATCCATCCTCACATATAATGTGGCACATGAGCTTCCAAGAGAAGACAATTGGCTTCCTCCAGGGTGCATTCAGTAGGAGAACAGGTCTGTTTGTCTTTATGGTTTTTTGTTTGTTTGTTTGTTTGTTTTGTTTTTGTTTTTGGAGACAGGATTTCCCTGTGTAGCCCTGGCTGTCCTGGAACTCAAATTTATAGGCCAGGCTGGTCCTAAACCCACAGAGATCCTCCTGCCTCTGCCTCCAGAGTGTTGTGATTAAAGGTGTGCACAACCCTACCTGGCTTGCACAGTCTCTTCTAATGTTTGAATTTCAAAATTTACTTAAGACTTAAGAGATATTTTATTTAATCTGAATATATATTTACATCCAGATCTCAGAATTTTCACATAAAATCAGATGTCTGGGCAACCCGGAGTCAGTATTCCACAAAGTGTATGTGGCTTTTGTTCTGTTAAAAGCTTCTCTAGTCACACTTGTTAGAAACTTGAAGGAGGGTCTTATTCAAGAAAGGACAATGTAGTGAGGTTTTTACAGTAGACGAGAAAGATTAAATGTAAGAATGAGAAGTGGGAATTTGCAGCCAAGGAGTGGGGTCAGTTGATGAAAAGTTAATAAGAAGAGACTTGGTGGGGGATGCATATGACTCCTACTGAAAGCAGTAGGCATATGATTCCTAACAAGGCTGGGAAATGAGGAATTTGATTAGATAATCAGGATAGCAAGGGTAGGGGTTAATTTATTTATTTGTGAAATACAACAGGTTTATTGAGAACTATAGGGAGTAACACTAAAATTACCATGTGCAACTTAAAAAAAAAAAAAAAAAAAAGGTAAGGTCTTATTCTGTAGTCCAGGCCAGCCTAGACCTTACAATACAGCCCGGTCTGAGCTCAAATGCACAGCAATCCTCTTGTCTCAGCCTCTGAAAAACTGGGAGCCACTCTTCCCAGCAAGGGAACTTCTAATAAATGGACACTGAACTATTCTTAGTAAAACAGCTAATCAGACCAAGGACAGAACCCACCTTTATGGCCTAGGTACCAAGAAGGCTCACATGAGCATGACGTGGTTTTGGTCAGGCAGTCTTCGTTAGTACTGACGCAGACTTGAACAAGGCATGCTCTCTCCACTGTCAGCCTCCACCGTTCTGTCTGCAACAGCTCCGTGACCCCATAGATACCTCAGCCACAGTGCTTGGAAAGCTACAATTCCAAAGCAGCAGCATGGAACTTCTGCCTCGTTCCCATCCATATACCACTAGTGTTATGTCACTCAACCTCCTTCATCCAGCCATCCACCATGCATCTTTTCATCCTTCCTGCCCATGCAGTCCTCCCCCCCTTAGCAGTCTTCCAATTGCACAGCCCCGCCTTCACGTCTTAGGGAAGGGCAGCGTCCAAGGACAGGAGAATCTGTTAAAGAGAGCGACTAATGGTTCTAGAGATCAAACTACATCCCCTCAGAATTCACATGCTGAAACACGAACGTCACGTGTGGCTCTAGTTGGAGTTTCCATCTTAAAAGGAGATAAATAAGCTAGGAGGGGGGCCTCAGCACTTTGGGAGGCCGAGGCAGGAAGATTGCCACAAGTTTGAGGCCTGGGTGGGCCATATAGTGGGAGGCTTGCCAGGGATGGTGAGATCATGTCTCAAATAACAAAACAAAACAACACTCAAATAAATGAATGAAATATTTTTTTTTTTTTAAAGGAGATAAAGAAGGTAAATGGTCTCACGTATCCAGAGGGCCTGGTCCAGTTCCATGGGGACTCCTCAGCTATTGGTTCACAGTTCATGTGTTTCCGCTAGTTTGGCTATTTGTCCCTGTGCTTTTTCCAATCATGGTCTCGATATCTCTCGCTCATATAATCCCTCCTCTCTCTCACCGATTGGACTCTTGGAGCTCCACTTGGGGCTTGGCTTCTATCAGTCACTGGATGAGAGTTCTATCATGACAGCCAGGGTGTTCGGCCATCCGATCACCAGAGCAGGTCAGCTCAGGCACTCTCTCGACCATTGCCAGTAGTCTACAGTGGAGGTATCTTTGTGGATTTCTGGAGACCTCTCTAGCACTCTGCTTCTTCCTATTCCCATGGAGTCTTCATTTATCATGGTATCTCTTTCCTTGTTCTCCCACTCTGTTCCTGATCCAGCTGGGATCTCCCATTCCCCTAAGCTCTCTTTCTCATGACCCTTGCCTTCCATTACCCCCTCCCCCCAGTTTGCTCATGTAGATCTCATCCATTTCTCTGTTGTTGGGCGATTCTTATGTCTTTCTTAGGGTCCTCTTTACTAGATAGCCTCCCTGGAGTTGTGAGTTGCAGTCTGGTTATCCTTTGCTTTACATCTATTATCCACTTATGAGCGAGTACATACTATGTTTGTCTTTCTGAGTCTGGGTTACCTCACTCAGGATGATATTTTCTGGACCAGGCCCTCTGGATAAGTGTGACAGTTGATTAGCTTGAACTGTTTAGGAGGCCCCCAGGCAGTGGAACCGGGACCTGTCCTTGGTGCATGAGCTGGCTTTTTGGAACCTAGAGCCTATGCTGGGACACTTTGCTCAGCCTTGGTGAAGGGAGGAGGGGACTGGACCTGCCTCAACTGAATCTACCAGGCTGGGCTGACTCCCCAGGGGAGACCTTGCCTTGGAGGAGGTGGGAATGGGGGGTGGATTGGGGAGGGAAGGCTTGGATGGGGAGGACGAGGACGGGGGGAATCCGTGGCTGATATGTAAAATTAAAATAATTATAAAATAAAAATATTTTTTAAAAAAGAAGGTAAATGTGTCAGAAAGGTAGGGTTCTAATCCAACAGGACCAGTGCTTTTTTAAATGGAGGAAACAATGGGAACTCACGGACAGCAGAGTCATTTGAAGACAGAAAGAGAAACAATGTATCTGCAAACTAAGGTTAAAGGCCTCAGGAGATGCCTTCATCTGTCTGCAAACCATGGTCATAGGCTTCAGGAGACCCCCACCGTCTTGGAATACCAGTCTCAAGAGTTCTGTGAAAGTTCATCTCTGATGTTTAAACCACACAGTCTGTGGTACTTGCCCAGGCTAGCCTGAATAAACTACAGCAGGGAGCTACCATTTATGTGCTCTCAATCCATGTGTGCGCGCGCGCATCCTTTCCCCTCCCTCCCTCCCTCCCTCCCTCCCTCCCTCCCTCCCTCCCTCCCTCCCTCTCTCACTTTCCCCTTTCTCTTTGTAAGCAGTTCCCCAATGCACGAGGTCATCTGGATAAGCTACTAAGAGAAATGGTCAGTTGTGCCAGTTTGGGCTGAGGATGGCGGAAAGGCTGAGATGCCAATAAAGAAACATGAATCGGACCCTCTTACTAAACCCTGTGTGCCGATGGGGAGACGTGGCTTAAAGTTCCCAGCATAAGGAGCCTATGGAGCATGGAAGATACAAAGCCCAACGTATCGAAGGAATACTCAGAGCTACGGGTCTCCTGAGCTGGTTGATTGGCTTGAACAGATCGTTTTTAATCCAGAGATTCAGAGTCTAGCTTAAACAGTGATGGTCAGGATAATTGCTGCAACACCTCATTTCCTCTCCCCGCTTCCTGTGGGTCTTCCCAGGTGTTCTACTTAGGCTTATGCTATCAATACAAAGATAGGTGGTTGCTGATTAACCCCGGAGGGGCCTTGAGGACTGGGAGAAAGCCAAGCTGGCTTCTGCCTTGTCTCTGCATCAGCCTCCCTGCTGTCAGATTGGAAACGACTGTGCAGTTTGGATGGTGGTGCATCTCTGGCATGAGAGGCTGGACAAAGCCCAGATGGGTTCCTGGGTCCCGGAGGACAGCCAATGGCAATAGACATCAATCCCAGACTCTAAATGGGATGAGCAGGGATCTGGAAGTGGTCCAGAGGTTCTAGTTCTACAAACCCAGAGCAGCAAGCAGCTTTTGACCCACAGCTAGTTCCCTTGGCTGGCATCATACTCCGTGAGGAGAATGCTGCAGTTTTAGTGGGTAGATAAAGGCGTCAGTCTCATGAAGAGTTGACTGAAGACCAGTGCTGACATACCCATGGCCCAGGGCAGGGCTTGGTTAGGTCGACTTCTATTTCCTAACTCCATGGCCACACCGCAAGTATATAGAAATACTAGAATTTGAAGGCTGACTGAAGTGGACTTTCGGCGATCTGCTGAGGTCCAAAAGATAATCCTGTCTAGCTTAGACTAACAGGGAAAACTGAGGACTTGCAGTTCAACTTCCCCCTAGTTCTTGGCTCTCTGAATTCGCACAGAGAACAGTTGGTAACAGTTGAAAGAGGTACACACATGATTAGTCTTCCAAAATCATGAAGATGTGAGAATAACTTCAAAGAGTTTTGGGCATTTTAGAAGAACACAAATGGCAAAAACTTTATCCAAAACGAGTCCTTCAGTTGTGTTCCAGACTTCAGTCAGAAAGCAAATTGTTTGGGTGATTTTAGTGAAGAACCTGGCACTAGGTATCTGGGAGATGAATGGAGACAAGGATATCCCCCATTTGCTCAGTCAGGGCTCCTGAGTGGAAGCTTCTCTTTTGCTTGTGACTTTGAGGAGTTGGAAATCACTCTAAGGACTGGGAGGGGAAAGGTACGGGGCCTCAGGAGGGAAACAGGGTTTTCCTCAGCAGAAAGCGTTTTATTTTCGTCTCCATTTCCTTGTATTCTTATATAACTTATATTAACAGGGTCCGTGTTAACATGGACGTCTGGGGTTGGGAGATGGAGGAAGGATGAAAATTTTTGGGCTGTGACAGGGTATAAGGGACAGGTCTACAGGGACAGGAAGGGGAGGAAGAAGTGACTGAGAGAAGGGTTGTGTAACATGAATCTTAAAAGGTCTTATAGAAAACCCAGAGCCAGATATTGGGGTAAAAGCTGAAAGATCAGAGAAGCAGAGCAAGCCAGCCACAAATTCTTACCTCTACCAAATCCCCAGTCTAAAGAGATCAAGTTCCTGTTTCCTCACGCCTTATATACCTTTCTCTGCCCTGCCATATTACTTTCTGGGAGTAAAGGCATGTGTGCTTCCCAAACAAAGGCATGAGATCTCAAGTGCTGGGATTAAAGGTGTGTGCCACCACTGCCTGGCTGTTTCTCTCATATAGCCCAGTGTGGCCTTGAACTCACAGAGATCCAGACGGCTCTCCTCCTCCCCAGTGATAGGATTAAGGGTGTGTGCCACCACCGTCTGGCCTCTATGTCTAATCTAGTGGCCGACTCTGTCCTCTGATCCTCAAGGCAAGCTTTATCGGGGTACACAGTGTATCACCACAGGGTAGCCCTGCAGAATCCCCTTAAAGGATACAGCATGGACTAGAGTTCATCACTGCCTTGGCGTCTCTCAACCTCTCTGATGGGAGCGGCCTTGCTCACCCCGTCAGCTGCATAAGCAGTCATGTTTTCAGTTAACTTCTCCAGCCCACAACTGAGGCTAGCTAGTGGCCAGTGGTACTGAGACACAATAAGAGGAGCCTGGGCAATCAAGTTCTTTCTTAGGAATGTTAACCAAGTTGCAGGGTGGGGGGTGGGGGTGGGGGTGTTGGAGGGGAGGGACATAGCTGAAAGGCTGAAGTACAGCAATCACATGTAAACTGAAGCCCCAGGGAAGCTGAACTACAGACGGCAGGACACTCAGGCAGGACAGTGCATTCTCAGGATGCCTCCAATCCCAAAGGGGTCACTCATATCCTTAACAACACACGGTACACTTTTTACCTGAGGGAATTTATACTTGTTTTCCGAATGAAAAGAGCCCAGCTTATCTCAACGAGTGTATGCGGTCTATGGAGGTAGGTTGCTTTGAGAAGAATGCATAGGCTGGCTGTCTTAAGAAACACAGCCAACACTGTAGCTTACTTGGAAGCTGTTTGTGTACTTGAAACGAGGCTTTCTCTAGGAAAAGGTTAGGGCCTAATTTCTCTCTTTGTTCTTGGGATGTCAGAGTAAGCTAAAACTGCGCTTAGGTCCTGAAGAAAGGAAGTCTTGGCATCTACAAAAAAATGGTTGGGTCCTAAGAAGTCTTTCTTAAGTTACTAGGATCCATGACTCTGGGGTGGGGTGGAGGGAAGCCCTGAAACCATCTCTTTACCCAAAGGAAGCAGAGGGGTGTGGCAACTGTGTGGGTTCATCATTTCTCATCTCTGATTTCAGGGCTCAGGAAGGCTGAACTGGATGGAAAACTAAGGACAGCTCTTGTCAATACAAGGCCTCATCTATTATGTCCGCAGCCTCTTGGAAATGTCCCCCAGCAAGGCTGCCATCGGCACTTGACTGAAAACACATGGTCGGAATCCACTCAGAGCAGGGATTCATTATTGGGAATAATAAGGGAAAGTTTTTATCCACCCTCCCCCCGGGAGAGCTGCTTTCTGGAAGTCACAGGGCTCAGAGGGGATCTGAATCATGTCTGGTAAGAAGGGAGGAAATGGAGGCCTTCCAGAAGCCTTTGCACATGAAGTGAGATTGTCTGGGGCCGCTCGAAGTTAGCTGTTTTATCTTCAGAATATCAGGCAGAGCAGGGCATGACTCCTTTTAACTCACTCTTCTTTCCCAGAGCTATTAGTAGCTACAAACAGAGAGAGAAAAGTACCGAGTTAACTGGTCCTCTTTGGTTATGTCTCTTTTTCCAAAGAGGTCTCCCTCCCTCAGCTCTGCTCCCCAGAGATCGTTGATGTATGCCACTCCATCCAAGGGGAGGGTCTACATAAAGAGTGACTTTGAGAGGAAGGAAACCCTTGTCAGTACGGGGAAGCAGATGTTTGCACCATCACTAGTGCGGCGTTCTCTTGGGGAAGTTTGTCCCCAAGAGTGCTCCCTTCGGGGGCGGCTGCTTGAGCATGAAGTCTGGGAAAAGTGGGTGGGATGTGTCATCTCTTGTGGGGAGAACATAATGGCCAGTGCTTGGTGTGTGTGTGTGTGTGTGTGTGGTGTGTGTGTGTGTGTGGTGTGTGTGTGTGTGTGTGTGTGTGTGTGTGAGAGAGTGTGTGTGTGTTCGTGCCCTTGGAGGTTAGAGAGATTGGGGGATTCCCTGGAGCTACAGTTACAGGTGAGTATGAGCTGCCTGCTGTGGGTCCTGGGATCTGAACTTGCATCCCTTTGGGAGAGCCGCAAGTGCTCTTGGTCACTAAGCCATCTTCTAGACCTCCCGATGACCTTTTCAATCCCCATCCCCCACCAAAGTGGCAACGTGGACAGGCACCACATGGATGTTGAAGTGCAACATGGAGTCACCACATGGATGGGAGCATGTCCGGAGTCTCCCAGGCTCACACAGACTTTAAGTCACTGGTATTTGGGCAGCAAAATCAAATCTCTCATGATTTGTACTTTTGGTGACTTGTTGACTTTCTTTCCTCCCAGATCTGTATGGGGTGATAGAAAATATATGTTCCATCTGATCTCTGTCTTCGGCAGAATTCAGAGATGCAGACATTGCGTTTTTTTCTCACTCTTGGCATAAGGCGCAATGATGGATACTCCCGGGTGGTGCTAACACCCAAGATCAGTCCTCAGAATCAGATGCTCTATCCTCGCTTCTTCCCCACCCTTATCCTCTGTTTCTAGAATTATCCTTGAGCCATCTGAGGTTCCAGCAGACAAACTTTGGCAATGATGACTAAGGCAACTTGGTTTTGCTCACAGCACACAGATTAAAAGGCAGTGTGCACAGTGTGCAGCATTTCTGGGTCAATCTAGAGCTTCTGAATCTTCCCCAGGACTGAAGTACCTCAACAGGACATATAAAAGTACCCCTCCCCACAGAGAGGTATCCATACAGGAAAGAATGACATCATCAATAAAACTAACACTAATACGAGATTGTCCTGCTGGCGCATCCTGGGTAGCACCAGCCTGGCACGTTCTCAGCTCCGCCTTTTCTCCTGTGTGTCTTTCCTGCTTGTGTCTCCTAGTATTTGAACAGTGACGGGCATGAAGAAGGCAACGGAGATACTTCTGTTATCTTCCTCAGCCCCAGGCCCAGGCTTGCGCCACAGCCACTACTCAGAGCACAGGATCCAACGAGCAGTGTTTCTTCTGTAATTATGTGGAAAACTATTTCTAAAGAATTGTATGTATAGTGTTGTGCCGAGTACTTTAGTGACCTGGGCAGGAATAAGAGGCTGTAGTAGCTGTGAACAGAAATACTCCATGGGCAAAGGGCTTGGGTTCAAATCCCCACCCAATCTTTCCATCAAGAGGTTGACCTCTCTTGTGTCTGCCCCCTCCCTGGTTAGTACAGAGGGAACACACTGTGACAACCCACCTCACCAGACTGCAGAAGGGATCACTGCGACTGAGTGTGGGAAGTGTGTCACACACCATGCACTGCTTGGTGTGAGCTGTCACAGTGCCCAGGCTTGTCCCAGCAGCATGTGGCAGAAAGTCCGGGGGACGCTCAGAGCAGGAGAGGACTGTGTGGATTTGTTAACCCCTGAGTATAGAGTTCTCAGAGTCTTTTGGGGTCAAAACCAACCAACCAACCAACCAACCAACCAACCAACCAACCAACCAACCAACTAAAGGAGTCCACAGGAGTCTCCAGGATGAAGTCACTTGGTCAGTCATTCACATTTGGGTCAGGGGGATGGCTTCTTTTGTAACATCTTCCCAGGCACTGTTGAGTGATCCATTGGAATGTATGGAGTGCTTCACTTTTCTCCTTTAATTCAGTCAAAGTGGAGAGCGACCCAAGTAAGAGCAGCAGAGAATAAACAACAGTTTTCCTAAACTGCACAGAATGCTATCTTTTCCTCACTTGTTACAATGCTCATGGCTGACTCTCCTCTAAAAAAGCACAGCTCGACACGAGAAAGGTTTAGATATGTTCTTACCCCTTTCTTCTTCCAAACCAAGATATCTATTAGGTGATGCAGAACCCAAAACAATATATATGAATGTGTGTGTGTGTGTGTGTGTGTGTGTGTGTGTGTGTATAAACATTGGAGGAAGTGTGTCCTCAAAAGAGAGACAAAAAGATGCAGCTCTTGACAAGACCCAGGAGCACCCCCAAAGAAGGGCAAAAAGAAGGAAGGAAGGAGGGAAGACAGAGAGACCCTCCTGAGAGCTCCTATCACTAGGTCATGTTCTTGTGATTCTCCAGGCTGAAGATGGCTGCCTGCATATGCAAAACTGATTTACATGGGTACCCTGATAAGCGGAAATGGAGCCAAGTACTGTGGACTGGAAAAGGCGGTAAGGAGACAGGCAGAGAGGTTTTGCTGGGAAGGAAAGGGCCATCACGAATAGGCAGCTCCAGCTAGCTCTGGCCAGAAAGTCAGTCCAAACATATGTTGTTGCCCTGCTAATACCAATTTGGGGACGCATGAGAAGAGATCTCTACCTCCTTCTCACCAGGCATTGCAGAGAGATCTGGGGGAGCCGGCCCGATAAGAATTCTACGCAAACTGGCTTTTTGTCACAGTTGTCCAAGGATCTTACCTACAGGCTGGAGTCAAGTGTCTCAGCCTCCCTGTGCTGGGCACCGGAAACTGTGGGCAAGAAGCATGGGTACTTTGTCTTTCCCCATGGCAAGACCTCTATGACAAAAGACAGAATGAGAGAAAAAAAAAAGGAGAGAAAAGCATAGATGTTTATCTAATGTGCTCTAGATGACACAGAGACCCAAAGAAACAGGAAAACGTGGATTTTTTTTCTTTTTAAAGAGAGTGGGCAGAAGCCTGACTGGAGGAGAAGCAGGTGTGATCTAATGCAAGCTAGGGGCAGATAGATACAGCTGGCCGGCTGAGTCCTAGTCTTCTCTTCACCGGAGTGCCTTTGAGAGATAAGAGCATTCCTTTCCTCCGGGCCCAGGGAGGGCACCTCTGGGAGGACTTCTTTACGACTGATTTTAGGGGAAAGCTGGCTAGGTTTTACGACCTGTTCAGGGGAACAGGGGAAAGGGAGAGAGAGGGGAAGCCATCAATCTTCCTCCTGCTGTTTCCTTACACACGGGGCTAGTGCCCACTAAACTTCATCACATCTCAAATACTCCGTTGGTTGTCTTAAGCTAGCTAATTTGTGTCATAAGAATGTACGAGAAACTTACATTTAATCAGCTTGGTTTGCATAAGCATTCTATGGAAAACCACAAGTTCTCAAAATGCCCCTCGCTGAGAGGAAGCACGGGGCTTCAGACTGGAGCGGCTGCCTGGGCGGCTTCTGCCAGACCTACACAAGTCCTCCCGACTCCCTCATGCCCGGCATGCCTGCTGGGAACACGCTTCTAGCCCAGCAAGATGTCCTTCCCTGTCCCCTGCCGCGGGGTGGGGGTGGGGGGGCGGAGCTCACCGTCATCTACCACGAGACTTGGTTCTGCTTTGTAGTATAGTCATTGGAATGAGTTTTCTCATGATTCTATGCTCTATCGCTTTATATTGGTCTATACTCAATAATTACGAACGAAGTCATTAGCGGAGCCAGTCCCTCGTCCCCTCCCCTCCCTGTTTGCATAGCACCCTATTGGGTACCAACGGAGGCAGGGAATGAGCTATAATGCTTATCCTACAGCCTATGACATTTAGAGTCTGAAGGGGGAGCCGGCAGTGAGTCTAAAGCTCTGGCTCACCAATAATTTTGAGGATAGGTTGCCAGGGGTTGGAAAGATGGTTGTTAAAAAATGACTTTATAGTTGGGCATGATGGTGTGTGTCTTGAATCCCAATAATTAGGAAGGAGAGCTCAAGACTAGCCTGGTCTGTACAGCAAGTTCCAGGCCAGCCAGGGCTGCATAGTGAGACCATGTCTCCATAAAAATAAAACAACTTTACATTTATTCTTTCTCCTTCCTCTTCCTCTCCTGTTCTTTGGTGTGTGCAATGTGTATGTGTAGAGGTCAGAGGACAACTTTGTGGGGCTGGTTCTTTTCTTCTGACATGTGGATCTAGGGATCAAACCCTAGGTCATCAGACTTGGTGGCAAGCATCCTTACCCAGCGAGCCGTTTTACTAGCCCTAGGAAGATTCAGTTCTTGACTCTGAAGGGGTTTCCTCCCCCAAACACTTCACTGAACCAGTTCAATCTGATACTTTGCCTCAGAGCCTCAGGGCGGTGGGACCTGGTGGGCCAGGCATCCAAGGCAAAGAAGGGAATTATCCCATGGGTCACCAGTTGATTTATTTGCTAATTGAGTGGTCCAGCTTTGGGCTTCAACTCCAAAGAAATCACTTCATCCTTTATCAAGTACCGCGAGAATCTCGCTCTTTGTTCTGCACGGCTCCCCACTATCCCAGTGGAACGTGAATGTATGCTTACAATAGTTATAACGACCTTCCAGACAATACTAATACCATGCCTGCTCCGCTTCGAAGTTAGGTTCGAGCCTGTCAGGGAGTTCTGAGGGCCTCGGCCTCCCTCTGACACAAGAGCAGACCCCCACATCCATGCCCGCCTCCAGCTTCCCCCATGGTTTCACCGTTTTCTTTGTGAGTCAGTTACTCTTTGGAGACCCCAATTCTTTCACACCTATTCTTTTTCTTTGCCGGACAATACTTTATTCGGAAATGTTCCCTTCTGTAATTACAAATCTTGTTAGTCCTCCTCCTCCTCTCCCCAGGGGGATTGTGGGGCTTAATTAATTAATGTGGCTAAACCGCTTTGAGGTGCATGGCTGAAAGGTGCTATGTAAGTGTAAATTCTTATTCTGGCCGCTGACATCCCATGGTGGCAAAGCCCCCAGCCCTCCACATCAGAGACTGGACAAAGGCTTCCTCGTCGTCTTCACCTTTCCTTCCGGGTCTGAAATCACAGTTACCATCTAAGCAGCAATCAACCAATTAATCCTCATTATGTTGGCTTCCGGTTCCTTTTGCCAAGCAGCCCCCCGTCTTGGGCTTGTTTCATTTCACAAATCACACCCCCATCAGCTCCAGACAAAGGTCACAGTATCCCTATGGCCTCTCTTGGCCTGAAAGGAAAAAGAGACAGAGAAAGAAAAGGAACGTTAAAAAGAAAATGCTGTCATGAAATGTACTAGCTTCCCATTAGTAATCTAAATAAAGCTTTTTTTCTGCAGCAGCATTTCCCTCCCACAGAGCCAACCATGGCCTGCCCCTGAGACACCCAGAAATGGCCCAGTCAGGGTTAAGGCCCAGGAACTCTGGCTTGATTGCCAGGAGCCACATACAAAAGGGGAAGTCTATCTGTCCTGGGAAAGGATCACCCAAAGACACAGGAGCCCCCTTTTGGGTTTCTGTTATCCCCAAGACTCCCCTGAGAAAGCCAGCTGCCATCTGTAGCCTCAGGAAACCCTCACAAAGGCCGGGAGCCATGATTCAGATGTTTTATGCTACACCTAGCACACCACAACCCTTAACAAATGCCCAGGACTTCCACTATGAGGATGGCCATTGAAAGCAGCCCTGTGGGGGAGACTTGGCCTCTCATAGGGACGCTGCTGACCAAAACACTCCTTACAAGGTTGTGCCTCAGGCCCTTTGTTAGAGTGGATGGGGACAAGCCTCGGGGGGTCATGTCTTCATCTGCCTTCATTTATCCTCTCTATTGAAGGGCTCCTTCAGGACATTGGTCAGTCTCTGTGGGAAATGATTTGAAGAGCAACAAAAGAATTTGGGCCCTTTGGGGGGCCTTCAGAATTCAGTAAACATCTGGACATGGAAGGCCAGGTTCTCAAGCAGTCTAGCTGGGGAAATGTCAAAAGAGAGAAAGAGCGATGTGTGTAATGCAAGCACTTAGTTTTGTGGTGACATTTGTTGTCCAGAGGCGCAGGCGCCCCAGTAGGTAGATGGAAGATTTTTCAAAAGCTCCTCTGCGTGTCAGGTTTTGTGAGAACGGTTCATTCTTCGTTGGTTCTCATGGCATATGTGGGGGAATGGAGGTTTTGCGTGGTTGGGGAGCAGCGTGTGATGGACGACAGTCCCATTCAGCATGGCTTACAAAAAAAACTAAGGTTGCCTAAGCCGGTGGTGGCTCAGCATGTCTGTCACTCCTGAGGTCTGTAAAGCACTTACTGGTCAAGGTAACTTACTGGATTCTCAGGATGAACACAGTTTAATTGACTAAAACCAAAAACCACAAAGAAAACAAAACAAACAAAAACAGAAAGAAAGAAAAGAAAAGAGGAAGAGAACGATGCGAAGTGATTTGCATTTCATCCCATGGGTGAGATTCACGACCTGAACTCTTGACTCTCAACGTTCCCTTTATTGTTGAGTCAATCCATTTAGAACACATTAGTCAGCATGATTCAACGTTTGTCACTAATCAGCCTTAGTGATAGAACTAATCAGCATTCCCCAGGGTCCCCAGATCTATCCTCAAACAGCAAAAGAAATTGGCTGCTGTCAAGAGACAATGGGATGCGGTTTTTGTCAGTATTAACTAGCTGAATCCAGTTCAAGTCCCCCATGTTCTCAGGCGCCTTGCCTAGCCATCCTGAGCTGGAATGAATCTCTCTCTTTACCCCTTTCAATTTCTGTAACAGGTGTCAGTTTGTTTTTGATTAAACTTATCTAACTACATCTTCTTTTGAGCTAAAAGGGACCCCTTCCTGCTTTATGTCCTCTGAATCCAGAGCACCTAGCTTTGTAAACAATAGATGTTCAACTAGTATGTTCTAACCATCAGGGAGCTTAAATCATATTTTAGAAAGAACACCAAGTCCTTTTGGAAGTGATTTTCAAAGAAAATGGACAACCTGGATTGATTTAACATCTTTTGGTACGGGCATTTTAACAAATGCAAATTATTAACTCTGCCAATGGCTTCCAGGTTCTATAGGACGAGCCAGCCTAACTATAGGCCAGGTATTGGAATAAAAGTTATTTTTTTCTGTTTATTTATTTATTTATTTATTTATTTTTCTGCAGCTGAGGACCGAACCCAGGGCCTTGTGCTTGCTAGGCAAGCGCTCTACCACTGAGCTAAATCCCCAACCCCTGTTTTTGGTTTTTTCAAGACAGGGTTTCTCTATGTAGTTTTAGTGCCTGTCCTGGATCTTACTCTGTAGACCAGGCTGGCCTCGGACTCACAGAGATCTGCCCGGCTCTGCCTCCTGAGTGCTGGGATTAAAGGTGTGTGCCACCACCGCCCGTGAAGGTTTTTCTTTCTAACCTTATTTCAACTGATATTTTGTTCAATGTTTACAGAAAACAAAAATGTAGGCAGGAAAAAAATAAATTTGAGAAAAAAAATGTGCTTAGTCTGTGACTTTGGACCCAAGTCCATACCTAACCCACATACTAGTAGAACCCATACTGAAGTTCCTGCTTAAAAGAGGTCCTGTTCTGGACTGGGGTGGGGTTGGGACAGGAGTTTTGAGTGTTGACCCATGGTAGAATAACTAACTGCTGTTGTGTACCTTATTCTCCTGGTACAGTCTCTGGAACCAAAGAGAAAGAGACTGAGAACTTTTAATACATTCAATATTTATGCCGCATTTCAAGGCTGTAACAGCCCTAGGGTCTGTACTATTGCACCCAGAATCTCTGTAGCTGGCCTCTGAAGGGGACGTGTTGTTAAAATACCTTTCTGTAATGGTAATAGAGCCCTTCGTTTACTTGGGTATATGATCACTCAGATTGGTAACATTTTCAACTTTTCTTGTCATGTATTTCACTTATAACTTGTCATCATCCTACAAGCAGAAATAAAGTGTGCAGCTTCTGGGTAATGGTCCTTAAAAAAAGGGGAACACTTTCTCTGTCACCATGATTCTCCATCAAACACAAATCCCGCTGCCTGGACGGAGGACATGATGCTGAGCCATTCTGGGCTAAGACCACAATGGGATATGTGAGGTGTGAAGGGGAGGTAAGCTCTGAGTGCATTCCTCCACAGTGCTGTGTGGGAAAGCAGAAGGTCTCAGCACCATGCCACACTGTTTATCTAGGAGCTATACCCAGCTAAGTTACAACCTAATTACCCTAAGGAAATTTCTCAAGGGATCATTGTATCAGTATGACAGATGCATCTTTTAGTTTAAAATATCAAGATTCAAGATTCGGGACTGGCTCACAGTATGTCAACAGAGGCCCAGCAATTCTGAGAAATAAGTGGTTCTAGGGCATTCCATGGCAGGGGAGGGGGCCCAGAGGCATGAATTTCTTAAACCTCAGACCCAGGCTGGATGCTTTGAATGGGCTCCAAACCCACCCTGGGGGCAGTGAATACAACTCTGCTTCCTTACCTGAAGAGGAAAGTGGTGGGTGAGACCACAGGCTCCTTACAGGAAATGTGTGCACAGCTAACTTTAGGGACAGGAAGGACTTCTCATCAGTAACCGCCTAAGTGGATGCCAGAAGCGCACACTCGCTGTGTAGCTCTCGCTAGAGGACACGAAAGCTTACAATCGAAAGGCAAGGTTGACAGAGGCACACCAAGTGTCTGGGAGAATCAGCAAGACCCACACAGTTGTATTCAACTGCACAGAAATGGGCTCACTTTCTCCAGAGGGAGAGGAAACTGGGAAATCTCTCTGGAGAGGAAGTTGACGTGAAAGAGTAAAGATGAGGCACACAGCCTCTGGAGGCCATTGCACTTCTCATGAATTCCTAGAGAAGCCTCATACCTGCCTATCATGAGGTCTGTAAAGAGATCCTTTGCTCTAAATAATCAAAATAAAAAAAAAAGAAGAAGGGTGGGGTGGGGCGGGGAGAATGAAGGAACGGATCAGTGGTCGGTGGTTAAGAGTGCTTACTGCTTTTGCAGAGGACCCAGGTTCAGTTCCTAGCACCTATCTGGTCACTCACAACCAGTTCCAAGGGATCTGCCACTCTTCTGGCCACCTCAGGCACAGACATGCATGCACGCAGGACACAGATACACAGGCACATAGAATGAAAATAAGTAAACCTTTACAAAAAGGTCCACAAATAGGAGTTGGATGGCGTCAGTGGATAGTTCCCTGAAGTGAAAGAACATGAGTTATATGTGTCAGTGTAGACATATCACAGAAACAAGATAAATAACAAAGGAAAAGTGGTGAAATGTGTATGAGAGAGCACTTAGGAAACTTCTAGAATGTGCCCCGGAAGAATTCATTCCATGCGGATTCACACCTAGACAGAAAAGCGGTCAAGAATGGCAGGGAAGGAGGCATGACATGGTGAGGGACGTGACCCTGTGAACGGTGGGGATGTGTAGAGGAGCTGGCTTGGGGCTAGCTTTAGAGACTCGAGCTTTGCCAAGTCTCAGTCCCATAATTGAAAAAAAAAAACAACGAAACCAGTGGGAATTTAAAACAACAACAACAACAACAACAACAACAAAAAACCAATCTAGGTACTACATATGTGTAAAATTCATGTTGTATGACTTCTCTATTGTTCCGTATTGAAAACGGTTTCCGACTGAGGTCAGTAATGGAGTGCTTGCCTACAGTGAGCAGGGCACTGGGCTCTGCAGTGGCAGAGAGCGAGCTCCTTGAAGCTGACGGTCAGAGGAGAATAAGTGGACAAGCTGAGGGTGGGTGGTGGGAACGACATGGAAGGGGACGCAAAGCGAATGTCAGAAGAGCACAGAGCAGACGGGACACGGTCACCAGGAGTGGGGAGGGTGGGGGGTGGACAGGGACACAGTGACAGGCCATCTCCGCCTCCCTCTCTAGAACCTCTGGGAGGGGAATTAGTGTTGTCTGCTCCACTCAATCCCAGGGCTCTTGGCCCAGTGTCTCACATGAAGGCTGGGCTGTGCCAGGTATGTGGGATGGATTTACCATGCAGACACTTCTGTACTGGGATGGAAATAAAGTGAGAATTTTCAGTGTCATTTTGAGTCCAGGAGGCAAAAGAGAGAGAGAGAGAGAGAGAGAGAGAGAGAGAGAGAGAGAGAGAGAGAGAGAGAGAGAGAGAGAGTGTGAGTCAGGTGGACTACGGATTCTAACTGCAGGGTAATGAGTCCACATGACAGTATCTGGGGGGAAAGAATTCTTCAGTATGATCTCCCAAAGGGCTCAGGACTAAGAAAATGGGGTTTGGAGACTGTAACCCAAGTGTGTGACAAACACACAGAGCAGATTAATGTCTTTCTCCAGGAGCTCCCCAAGGTGCTCAAACAAGGCATTCTTCGATGCTAAAAGCAAGAAAGCAGGGTCACAGCTGTCCAGCTCCCCAAGAAAACAGCGTCATCGTCTCTGGTTCCATCTGAGTCTGTGAAGTAAATGGCTGAAGCTAGTTTTGTATCTAGCACCTTCTCAGGACTTGTGTTGGGGTAGCTCAGTCTCCTCTCAGGCTCCCTACCCCATCTCAGCTCCTTCAAACCTAAACTAGTACAGGACAGCCCAGAGCCTAGAGCCAACATACCATGCTAGACGCTGGTGTTGTAAAAACAATGGAAGACACACAGTCTTACTGGCCAATGAAGCTGTCTTCTGTCCTGCTTAAAACAACTTGGTTTTCTGTTTTCCCAACCACTTCTTGGATTCCTGAGGAAAGGAGAACGCAAGGCCAAGCACGAACAGCGTGCCTCGCCATCCAATCTCTGAGCCAGCTTCTTCCTTGGAAGCTCCTTCACCCAGTCATAGGCCCCCGCAAAACAGGGCTGGCTCCAGGAGGGCCAGATGGCTTCTCCCATCCCGTACCCCCACCCCCAGCATCAGCAACACCCTCGGCTGTTCTTGGTGCACATCTGGAGCTCACTGAGATGTGAGGCATGAGCAGAGAGACAGGTCAAGTGGGAGTTTCCTGCAACTTCTCCCTTTCCTTCTGCGGCCAGGTGCTCTGGGTGGGGGGCACCCCCATTAAACCCCACCCCCAAAGTCGGCTGCTTTTCCCTGGCCCTCAGTCCTGGCACCTCTCAGCTTCACTCAGCCCTTTGCAAACTTTTCCACTTGGTGGGTACCAAGGCTTCCATGGAGGGGGAAAAGGAAAATTAGATTCGCAGTCCCTTTCCATTTCCAACATTCTCATTCCGGTTGCACAAAGGGCTGGAGTCTCCCTCTAACTCCACCTGACCCCCCTCCTAGAAGCCAGGCCGCTTGGAAGCTGGTGGCCAGGAGCTTGGCTCCCTCTTCTTTGGGGCCTAAGCATTTCCAGGGTCTAGGGCCTAGCAAGGAGGCAGAATCCCAGGCAAACGCTGGGCAGACAAAGAAGATGCAAACAGGATGATGGTATTACCATGTTAATGGCTTCAGTCCAGCAGCCTCCTGAAGATGCCTGGGGAGGGTGGTTTTCTTTCTTTTACTTTTTCTTTTCTGTTCTTTTTTTTTTTTTTTTTTTTTTAAGGAGAATAGTTCCGCTTTCTATTTTACTGCAACAATAGCATGGACTGGCTCCTTCAAGTGTTTCAAAAAGCAGCTTGAGAACTCTCTCCCCAGCCCCTGGGTCTTTCCAGCCAGCCCTTTCATTGTCTGTCCCATCGCAGGGAACAAAGAGGAGGGACCAGTGTCAGGCCCGGGTGCTGCTGCCCTCGGCCTCCTAATCCTCAGGACCAGTGAGGGGAAAGGCCCGTGGAGCCTGCTCAATCACATTCTGCCCTCACCTTTCATCCCCTCCCTCTGCTGTGCGCTCAGAGGGCTGCAGGTATTAGGAGTCTTGGGGTTTGCAGAGGATGAAAGGCACCGAGGGGCCATTCCCACGGTCACTAACGGCCCCGCCCCCAGGGCAGCCCCCGAGGAGCTAACTGCACTTTCCCACCACTCCAGCCCGGCTCTCTCCCAGAGACTGACACCGAGCTACAACGGCACCAGCTTCTCTTGGGAGCCCAGGACCTGCCCCAGCCTCCTGCCTAATCTTCCCGCCACCCTTCTCTGTGCCCTGCAGCTCCTACCAGGAGCTTCGTGCCCACTTTGGCTGTCAGAGCAGGCCCCTCCCACCAGCAAAGCTCTGTGGCCGGCACTGCTGGTATCTCTCCAGGTTTATGGCACACCCAGCAAGGCCTCTCTGCTTTAAACCTGCGGACGAGGCAGATCTTTCGGCACGCTCATCTGCTAAGAATGGGGGAAGCAAGCTAGTGTGTTTCAGCCTGTGGTGATCTCAAGGGAACAACCGTACTGAGGGAGGAGAGAGGTAAAGGCGGGGAAGCATGTGGCCTCCCAGGAGAAGCAGGGAAATGAAGTCTGGAGGCCTGCAGAGACCGCCCAGGCTGCTGCTGCAGTCCGCGCCACGGGCCACATGATCTACATACACAAGCTGACCATGTACATATATGCACACACAACATCACATGGAAGGAGCCAATGTGTGTGATACAACCTGGTATTTTCCCGTTCCCCTTCCTCCCCTCCCTCCTCAGTGCTGGTTATACGGCATCACAGCTCGCTACACAGGTTACTGTACAGGTCTTAAAGCTGGGGCCCTGGAGACTTTTCTCAAAATCCCAGCAGAGCTGGAACTGAAAACCAAGTGTTCTTTCTAATAACTGAGGCTCTTGACTTTCTGGGGAGAACAGCTCCCATCGTCATGCCCCCCCCACTCCCCCCCAGAAGACCCAGGAGCACATGGCAGGAGAGCCGGGCCTGTGAGGTTGTGTTCAGGCCCATTGCTGACAGGGGAAGCAGGGTCCCCTAGAGAGAGAAGTGCTTCTGGGGGGAGAAAACCCTCTAGGATGGCAGCCTAGAAATCAGCCTGGGAGGTTTGGAGTCCCCCCCCCCCCCCCCCCCCGGCATGTTTTTAATTGGTTGGGGACTTAGCATCATGACATTTTCTTGAGTTTTTCTCTTTCCTGGACACATGGCTCCGGGTCCATCCCCTTCAGTAACACACTTTCTTTTCTGGTTTCTAGCTTCCTCTGTAGTGCTTTCCTATTACATTATTATTATTGTTGTTGTTGCTGCTGTTGCTGTTGTTGTTGTGTGTGCATGCACGCGCCCGCGCACATCCTTGACATAGTATGCACGTGGAGGTCAGGGAACAATTTCTGAGACGTGTTCTCTTCTTCCATCTTGCTTTTCCCCTTTCTTTTTAGATTCTGTTTTACGCGTGTGAGTGTTTTGCCTGCATGTATGTATGTGCACCACCTGTGTGCCTGGTACCCACAGAGATCGGGTGAGGCAGGGGATCCCCTGCAGCCGCCAGTGAATGCTGGGAATCACACTTGGGTGCTCCGCCAGAGCAGCAGTCACAGTCACCTTGCAGAGCCATCCTCCCAGATTCTCTCCATCTGGTGTTTGAGCGGCTGGCTCTCTCTTGTTAGGTCTGCCATGCTATGTATGCCAGGCTAGCCCAGCTCAGGGGTGGGGGATCTCCCGCCTCTGCCTCTCATCTCTTCATAGGATTGCTGTGATTACGGGTGTGTGCCAGTGCATCTGGGTTGTGTTGTTGTGTGTTTGTTTTTAATGTGGGCTCACTCAGGTTGTAGGGTTTCTGAGATCCTCACTGTTGGTTTTTGACCTCCGCCCACCAAGTGTATGCTCGGTTTCTACTCTTCTCTACACAATTCCCTCTTCTCTGTCTGAATCATGATCTTAGGAGTGGACATGAGGGAGGTAAAGCAGGGGATCTTGTCCCTGCAAACACTCTCAGTGTTATCCACTTTAGACAAGCTTAGAGATGTTTCACAGCAAGGCCTTCAGTCCAAGCTAGCTGGGCAGAACAGATTCTTTTCTTCCTGAATTTAGCTTGCAGCCTCCCTTAGACTTTCTGAAATCTTCATCTTAACTTTCTGTTTACTAGACCACTAATCTTCTAAGACAGCCTCTAAAAATGGAGCGCTCAAAATCCACACCGTTCACTAGGTAAATACAAACCCGGCTTTCTGATCGCTTATTAGTTATACACCCTTAGAGAGGATCTAACAAAGGGGCCTGCTGTTTGCTTTGCTTAATCTGGTCTTAAAATCTCTGCTTCTTTGTCAGAAAACAATATTTGCAATTGTAAAAAAAATATTTACCAAGGAACTTGGATAGCATAAGTCAAAGGGTAAGAGCCAAAGGTCAGTGGTTCTTACCCCAACTTTCTGTGGACCTGAGAGTCTCCCGCTGGGGAGCCCAGCTGCACGGAACAAACGCTGCCTGAGAGTCCATTAAGAAGCAGACATTCTAGAGGGGGATGGGAAGGGGGGCTGCAGCGTAGTCCCCATCCCGAAGCAGGAACTCCCCATCCTGCCCCTGCTGGGTCTCTGCAATGAAGCGATCTCCTCGGGGACACCGAAGCCACAGCCCTGTTTTACAAACCTGGGGGAAAACCCGAGTTCATAAAACCCTGCAGGGCAGACATTCCCCCATGCAAAGCAATAAAGGTTCTCTGGCTGGGGCAGATGCTCACCTGCGCATCCCTGTGGGTGGGGTCTCTGGCCTGACAGTAGAGACAATTGTGTATCCTGAACACTCCTTAATCCATGGAGCAATTTTAGACATGCGACTCCAGAGGCTGAACCGTCTAAGTTTTAAATTTACCCTTGCATGTTAACTATTTTCTGGAAAGACCTGGCAATGTCCAGAGCCTCTCCTCACCAGGGTGCCCAGAAGCTAGGATTGAACCTCCACTCAAGTGAGCTCCAGTTCGTGGCCTGATGGGAGTTCTGCTTTGAGCAAGAACCCAGCTCCTTTAAAGGCAAGGACCACGATGTCACAAAGTCCAAACTAGAAGAAGCATCTTGGGGACTTCAGCACAGGGAAGTGGGGTTCCAGGAACCCCCCACACAGCCCTGCAGGTTGTGGGCTAAGAGGGAGATCTTGGCCAGGCAGGCACCGACAACTCGTTCACGGTTCACACCATAGGATCTGCTGTGGAGATGGTGGGGGCAAGTTCTCACCAACAACCAGACATTCGCCTAAGGTAAATACCGGCTGTAAAGGTGGCGGCCATCTGCTTACTTACAAGATCATTACAGGGCCGGGGAGACAGCTCAGAGGTCAAGTGCTTGCTGGGAAAATGTGATGACTGCAGTTCAGAACCCCAGGCCCCATGTGAAAAGCTGGTGGTTGTGGCAGTCCACCAACAACTCCAGCACAGGAGGCAGGGACAGAAGATGCCCTGAAGCAAGCTGGCTGGCCCTACTAGCCAGAAGGGAGAACTCCATGTTCAGCAAGGGACCTGGCCTCAGACATAAGGCAGACAGTAATTGAGGAAGATGCCTGTCAACTTCAGGTTTCAATATGCACCGGCACCTGACCACATACATGAAAACACACACATACATAACATATATATATATATATATATATATATATATATATATACAAATATATGTATATACACTTGCATATTTATGTATATATGTATATATAATCTATGGTCATAGTGCTTCATATTGGTCTACAGAATCTCAACGGATTAAGCCCTAATTTTTTGTTATTGTTATCCCATTTGGAGGGTTTTTGTTTGTTTTTCTTTTTGTTTTGTTTGTTATAATGCAACAACATAAGTGAGCATTCATCCACTAAACAAGAGTCCCAGCCCTTCCATTCTGTTACTAAATCCTGTTGTTCTTCCTTCTTCCTGTCAAATTCTTGTTACAACTTGCCAAATCTCTTGATCTTATCAGGGTTAAAAAAAGAAACCACTGGCTAATTCGCCTTGGCCTTTGAATTGTCCTGAGCTGGCATCTAAAAGAATCCAAGCAGTGCTGGCCACTGGTTAGGGCAGCACTGAGAAGAACATGCTCACAGTGCCCATTTAGCAGAAGGATGGAATCTTACCTTGAAGAACCAGGCCTTCCCCTCTGATGGTGTAGACGAAGGAGGTGAAGGGAGCCAGAGGGGATTTGGCAATGAGAATCTGCACAGAAAGCATATTTTCCAGAGTTAGACAAACGTTTAGTGGGGGCCTCTACTCACTCCTTTCTCCTTGGCTAGCATATGACTACGTCATCGGATTTCTTATGATAAATAGTTTAGAGAACTGGGCACGACGGTGCACACCTTTAATCCTATCTCTCAGGAGGCTGAGATAGGCAGAGCTCTATGTGTTCGAGGCCAACCTGGTCTACATAGTTAAGTTCTGGGACTGTCAGGGCTATGAGGAGAGATTTTTGTCTCAAAAAAGCAATAATAACAACAAAGATTTGTTTTAGAACCAAATGTTTGAATGAATCTTAATCATCTCAGAGTGGTCAACTAGGAAAGACATTTATCCCAACCACTATGCCATTAAGCCAGTGGTTCTCAACCTGTGGGTAGCGACCCCTTTGGGGATCGAACGACCCTTTCACAGGGGTCACGTAAGACCATCGAACAGCACAAGTATTTACATTATGTGTCATAACAGCAGCAAAAGTACAGTGATGAAGTAGCAATGAAAATAATTCTGTGGTTGGGGGTCCCCACAACATGAAGAAACTGTGTTAAAGGGTCCCAGCATTAGGAAGGCTGAGAGCCACGGCACTAAATACTATATTCTTAAACAAATTCTTCCAGAAATAAGATTATTGTTTGTGACATGGTCAAATAGTTACTATCATGGCAAACATTCAAAATAACTTGCTAAGGCAAAGCCAAGGTAAGCTGTTGATTGGCCCTGGCCTGGATTCCTTACCGAGTGTGCTTCTACTTTATCTCGTGACTCTATTTTCTCCCACTGAAAGCCTTCTCAGGCTCTTTCTGTTGGATTTTGACTGTGGGTTTGGCTACATGGTGTGTTTTGGCTTATGCCAGTTCCCAGTCTAGGCCTCAAGTATTTCCATCTGTTCTCTTCTCCTCCTGCCATAGGCAGAGGAAAACAGGTTCAAGCTAGTCAGCTATCCCAGGAGAGTCAGAGATGCCTGGGACAGAGCTAGTCACCCAGGCCACAGCAGGGGACCCACATGTGCGAGAGCTAAATATTGCTGCATGCCTCTGAATGTTTGGTGGTGTCGTTATGAAGCATTATTGCACACGAGTTGACCTGTACTCCTGCAGAAATGAAATTCCAGAAGTATTTGGAACAATGACATTCTCCTAAGACAATTGTCTCTTATAAAGAAGATGATTATTTGGTAAAAATTATTTTTATAAAATCATTTTGCAGAATATGCATGCATGCCTATATACACATATATATGTATGTATCTGGGAGGATATATATATATAAATATAAAGTGCTACATGCATATACACACGCATATATGTATATATATTTCAAGTGCTTATCAATGGGTACATGAACTAGTTATGTGAAACACAAAAAAATCAACATGTATTTATTTGGAATAAAATAACAATTTCAGAATGGCAAGAGGGCTCACTGGGTAAGGCAGTTACTGTCAAGCCTGTAACAGTCTGAGTTTGATCCTCAAGACCCAGATGGTGAAAATGAAAGAATCAACTTTTAAAAGAACTACAAAGAATCAAATCTTCATCTGACCTTCGCATGTATGCCCCAGCATGTACATGCAAACACACACACACACACACACACACACACACACACACACACACACACACCCCTAAATGTAAAAAATAAAGTTTCATTAAAAAGTCTAGAAAATAATTGGTAGATTATTTTATTATAATATTTCTGCTCAACAGAGATATGTGTCCTGTTTTATAAGTAAAAATAACTTCATTAAAAATTGTGGCAATTTGTCACAGAATCACTTTGGTGGTCAAGGAAGAAAAGAAAAGGAATAAATGATTCCAAACCATAAAAAAGCTTACACGTATCTCTCAATCTATCTCAATTCAACATCTACCAACAGTCAATTATATACAAAGATTACAAGTTTTGGTGACAGGGTTTGAACCTCATCCTTCAGTTAGGCACCTGGGCAGAACCTACTGGTTTCTCTTATTAGTAATTCCCATTTTTCTCTCTAGTAAGTAACTTCCAAGTTCCTACATTTCTTTGCCTTTTTTTGCAACTAAATGTGGCCATGTGCACAAGCTTTGATCGACAGAATGTAAGCAGAAGTGACAGGTAAGACTTTGGATTGTGTTTTCGTAAGAAATCAAACGCCTTTCGCTTCTCCCTTCCTGCTTCCCAAGGGCAGGAACACGTCCCAACCACGGGGACACTGGGGGTGATGGTGCCGTGTGTGAGGAGAAACTAGACATCTGAGAGAGTATCCGTGCCTCCCACCCAGGCCCCTGGCTTCTCAGGACGGAACCCCTTGTCTTCACCTCTGTATTGCAGATGTTATTTGCACTCCAGTCTGGACCAGTGTTGTGATTCTAGACGGCCGGAGTGTTTTGAATCTTAGTTTTTCTTATATAAATAAAGATTAAAAAAAAAACCTCTCTAAAAAGATTATGGTAAGAATTAAATAAGAAAAATGCTTGTCACTGTATCCAGCACAGAGTAAGCATAAAATGAGTAAGAGGAACTCAGCCCACCACACATGCTTCCCAAGTGCCCTCTCACCACCGAGAAACAACACACTTCGCTTTCACTAGAAGGGAGTCTCTAACTGGATCTTGATCATTTTTGTAGCTGCTCTAAAGTTATTTGACACACTTGCTCATCGTTCTTAGAACCAATGACGTCAAAAGCATCTCATCTGAAAGTTAAGGTGGTTCATTAGCTTGGGGATGGTTCACGGGAAGTGTAAGAACGTTCCTTCAGTGGGGAGTGGCGTGACTTAAGAGAGGAGAATGTGCTTCAGACTCCAATGTAATCACTTGCAGGTCCTGTGGATTCTGACTTGGTAGATTTGAAAGGGGACTGAGAAGTCTGGATGGATCGTCACAGGCTCCCACTAATCATGCAGGAGTGGTCTCACTGAAGAGTCTAAACTGGGAGAGTATGAGGTGAGAGGCTTGCAGCCAGTTAGGAGGCCACTGGGGTAAGTTTGGGATGAGAATGAGGTGGACCTATACTAAATTAAAGAAAATAAACAACACCGTAAACTAAGATCTTTATGGCCTATGTGTAGCAACCAGATGCAAAGCCCACAGGATAAGATCAAATAGCAAGAAATACTATCATATTTTGCACGTTATATTATCATTTTTATGGACTACAGAAGTTGAGAAGTAGAAAATAATGGTCTAATACTCAATGAAGCATTGCCTTTGAATCTAAACTTTCTGACCCTTGACACCATGCCTGTCACCTTAGGAACAAGGTCCCCAGCCTGAGCTGAGGGTACAGTGTGTCTAGAAGGACTTTCTCACAGGCAGTCACAGGGTTTGGACAGGCCACTGGTTAAAACGCTGTCTTGGAGCAGAATTTCAGATGAGACATCACGAAGATAATCTGAGTGCAGTTAGCAAGAGGCATTGAGATAACACAGGTCTGATGGAGCCCATTTCCTTTTGGGGAGGGGGAGAAAGGAACTTTTGGACTGATCGATGAGAGGGCTATCTCCAACATGAAATTATCTAATTGTAGCAAACAAAACAAAAACATGATCAAGTTTCTTGATACCCCACTGGATAAAGTGAGGACGAGTTAGGCTGGATGCTGACAGCATTAAGTGTGTTTGTAAGTGGTCCCATGATCCTTAGCAACCTCTAGCAGGTGGTACTGAACCGAGCCATGGCCCTGTCAGGTTCAACATTTTTACTGAGACAGGTGAGCATGTTGCTGGATTCAACCACACCCTTTCACAAACATGGAGCCCAGCAGGAAAGAAAGTGACAAAAACCACTGCCTCGACACATCTTCCATCCTAAAGGAGGCCAAAGGGGATATGATGAAGGGATGTGGTATGCCAGGCGATTATGTATGCTATGAAGGGAAACCCAGCAAAGAGCAGAGGAGATGACTTGTGATCAGGGACATGGTCGGCTTTAAGGGGAAGAGCACTAACGTGGACTAAGGATCATGTAACTGAACACACTGAAGGGATGCTGAGTGGATGGGAGGTAACAAAAGACAAAGGTAGAGAGTTTAGACATTAGACCAGACAACTCCGGTATCTAAAGGAATCTCAATTTGGGTAAAATGTTGAGACAAATCCTACATAACTTTTAGTAAAAGGTGAAAGACTTACATATTAAGAGGTAATTAGAGAATCCTACACATTTTGTAGGGTAAAATTTCATTGAAATAAAACATCAGGTCTTCTTTTTGGGAACAGAGCACCGGTTATGGGTTACAGAGTAGGAGAGAAGAGGTCTGGCATTCAGAAAATGGACTAGGAAGGGTAGTGAAATGAATCAGTTGTGAGATGTTCCTGAAAAACCTAGTGTGCTCTCAGGTTGTAAGCTCGGCATCGACAATGGGAGGTTGTGTCGGCAAAATACACTTAATGAATGCAGTGTGTATGGATAGAGGCCAAGACCCAAAAGGTGAACTGACAAACAGGGGAAAAAACACAGGCGGTTAAACGTCCAAAGCAATTCATGATCACGAGCTCTGAGATGCAGTCGTGAAGGTCGGAGGCTGAGGTGAAGGCCTGCGTTACTTCTGAGTTTTCACACATACATATGTTTCACACATACTAGTGAGGGGAAATATAAAATCACTTTTTTCATGTCCTAGATGTCAGGGAAGATAGTGATGCACGCTGTATGTCTTTGTAAATATGCAAAGATTCCTTTCTCTTAAAAAATGACCCAATAACCCATACCTTTGCTCCTTTGGCCATTCAAATCATAAGCTAGCTTGTGTGTGTGTGTGTGTGTGTGTGTGTGTGTGTGTGTGTGTGTGTGTGTACGTACGTGATACAGACTTTGGATGTCTTCCACTATTGCTCTCAACCCTATTTTTTGACAGTGTCTCTAAGGGAATCTGGGGCTCACCATTTTGGCTCAATCGGCTGGTCATCGGGCCCCGAGGATGCTCCTGTCTCTGAAGGCTGCCTCTGAGAACTGGGCTTTCTACAGAGATTCTAGGGAACTGAGCTCAGGTAGTCGTATTTCCACAGCAAAGTACTTTACTCACTGGGCCATCTTCTCAGCAGAAACTATCCTCTGAAGCCCACGGCTTTACAGTTGTTGAGTTGGGCTGCTCTGTTTCAGAGATCCTACCCTGTCCTGTGTTTGGAGTGCTGTAGTGTGTGCATGTGGGCTGTCGTCAAGTGTTGTGGTGTCTTCTCCAACACATATGCCTGCAAGGAGGTCTGGAAACTAATAAAACCCTGAGTCCTTTGTGAAAAAAAAAATGTGATTACATGCAGTCCTGCGTGCAGTATGTGAAGTAGGCTCTGCCTTTGAGGGTCCCAAGTATACCTGCAATGCCCAATGGCAACCCCCAGTTAGGAACATACAGACCAACCTACTTCTCTGGTGATGAAATACCAGCCGAGGTAAAATACATAATAGTAAATAAGGACATTCCCTCCCTGTAGTCAGGTTTTTGCGTGATTCAAGACAGAAAAAAAAAAAGTGTGTGTGTGTGTGTGTGTGTGTGTGTGTGTGTGTGGTGGACTGGTAGGGGATCCTTGCGGTGTTGGCCTCAGTTGTTCATGGCTTCCACACTGGCATTCTTCCTTCTGCCTTTCATCTTTGAATGTCCAAACTTTTTACCCCCTACCGTCATTTAAATAAATAAATGAAAGGTGTGTCCGGGTGTCTTGCCTATATGTGTGTCTGTGTGCCACGATGTGTGTGGTGCCTGCAGAGCCCAGGAGAGGGTGGTGGAGTCCCTGGGACTGGAGTTGTGAGCTTCTCTGTGGGTAACGGGAACTAAATCTGGTTCCTCTGGAAGAACAGCTGATGACTGTTGTAGTCTGTTGTAGTCTGTGATCACAGGCACCAAATCTCCAGTATTTGATGGCAGCCATGGTCATCATCAGCTGCTTCAGGCTCCCACATCTTCTAGTATGCTCTAGATATAAAACAAGTTCTCTGAAGCAAAAGATTGAATGAATAAATGTATGAAGTGGTGACCTACCAGAGCTTCACTGACTTGTATCTATTTAGTTTCTCCCCCAGTTAGGGGACTTAGAAAAAAAAGCAGTCTTACCTCATCAATTCCTGCCAAGAGACTCAGCTTGGGCAGGACCCAAAGTCAAGCCATTGGTTCCAGCTTGCTATAGCATCATATGTTTTTCCTGGCCTGATCCAACTCCTACGAGGCTCAAAAGTGGAAAAGGAGCCACAGAACAGAAAGTGCTGGGCACAGGAGGCCTTCTCCAGGATGATGACACCTTCCAGGAATAATGCCTGTGTCCTCTACTGTGATACAGGTGTACCAGCATCTGGAGCAGGTCAGCCTGGCCTTCCTCCATGGTTGGCCAGGGCAGACAATGGGGAGCAGGACCTTGGAGTGCTGGGTACAGGCTATTCTGGAGGCTGCTTTTGGAGAGATCTGGTCCTGGCAGGCCCCATCAGTTCCTGCAATACAGCCCAGCCCAGCCTCAGGAAACAGTGAGTCTTGTCTTTGTGGCCTAGGAAAGCAAGTTTGAATAGGCAGCCACGCACAGAGGCAGGCTGGCACCGGCTCTTCTACTTTCTCTTCCCCAACTCCCATGCCAGGAAGGCTTCTTTTAACCCTGGTGATGAACACTTCCTCTTTTCTCTTTTCTTCCTCTTCCCACCCACACCCCAGAGTTCACAATGGTGGAGGGTGAAGGCCAGAGTGAAAGGGGTCGGCCCAGCTAACGTGTCCACAAAGCATTCTCCTTCAGCGGGGGCAGGTGGCTGGCTAGGCTGGATTTCTGCTCTCTGTTGTAGGATGACAGTGTAGTGTGTTCAGCTGGGGAAACAGTGGCCAGAAGCAGCTGAGAGCCAGCTCAGCAGTCACACCTTGTACCCACCCACATTTTCCTGTCCTGCGAGCTTTTTAATTTTCTCAGTCTTTCCGCTGATCAGCAAGATTCTGTGGTTGTTGATGACTTGAGCTGTGGTGTGCTTGTTGGACACATCTGATCCTTTCGTTTGTATGCATGGTCCTACTAAGAAGCTTGGGAGAAACCCGCGGACGGACGCTGTCTTTCACCGTGGACCCGATTATCTCACTTCATCTGGAGTCTGGGCTAATAAAACCCATGGCTAAGTTCAACAAACCTTTCTTCTAGCTCGGCCAAGTAGCTGTGACAATAACCCTGCACGCCAGGACTTTTCCTCCTTGTTGAAGACATAGAACAAGTTTTCTTCAAATGCTTGGAAGCCCAGGAAGGGAGCTGCTTAGCCTTACATCAAATAACCCAAGAGTCTTTTGAAAACTCCGAGTCTTGACCCTTCCCCAGGTTGAGCTGAGTATTCCGAGCTAAGGGACAGGAGGGCCGGAAATGCTTCAGACAGGAAGGTCCTGACTGAAGGAGGCTGTAAGATGAGGGGGTTTGAAGCATACCCAGAGATCCTCGTAGGAATTCCCTGCCATTGTGTTGAAGGAACTACAGGAAAGGCGGTGGGGGCAGCTGCTGAGTGTATCTGGATCTTACTCTGATTAGAATCTGCTTCATCCGTAGGAAAACCACTCTCCATGGAACACAGAAGCCTCAGCACCCACGTGGCAGCCATGAGAGGCGAGCAAGGGATGAGTTTCCTGCATCTAAGTTGTCTTTCCAGAGCAGAGGTGCCCAGGCCTCAGTCATACAGTGCCGGAAACAGGGTGGAAAATGGAATGTTTCTCAGCAATCGTGAATTTCTTAGTTTATTTCTAGTTGGCCAGCTTCTCTTCTTCCATAGGCATTTGGTAACAGGAAGTAAACTGGTCTAAATCCCCATGAAATGTAATGTTAGGTTCTAGGAAGAACGCCCGAGCAGATTTGCGCTTGAGGCTGTAAGATCATATTCTGTCACAGAATACTATGATGTTCAGCTATATCATGTAAGCTTTGGTATATTATACATTGTTTCCATTTTCTCAATTTTCAAATTTCCATTGTGACTTATTCTTTGGTCTGTTGTTTATTTCCGAGTGTGTTTCTATGTGTTTTAAACTGTGTAAGCATTTCAGAATCTTCTTAATTTCTACCTGTTATTGGTTACTAACTTCATTCCATTGTAACTGGGGAAATTTGTATGATTTCAGTTCTTTTAAATGTCCTGAGACTCATTTAACCCCCATATACAGTTTATGCCAGAGAGTGCCCCTTTCATACCCCAGAGGGAAGTGTATCTGCTGCTGCCTCAGGAAGTGATCTACAGACACCTGCCAAGCATTTGCTAAGGTCACAGAATTCTTCAAACCTTCTGTTTCTTTGCTGAAATTCTGCTTAACTGATCTCTCTATAATTGAAAAGGGGATATGCAAGTCTCCTAATATTACTGTTGAATTAGCAATAGAATTCTCCCTTCCAATTTGTTTTTGTTTCACATATTAGTTTGGGACTTAGTTATTAATATATATGCATCTAAAAACTAAGTATTCCTGATGGAGAGAACTTTTTTAATTAATTTTTTCATACACTATATTTTGATTGTTTTCCTCTTCCCTCAGCTCCTCCCAGGTCCTCCCCATCTTCCTACCCATTGAATTTTATGTTATCTCTCTTTAAAAAAAAAAAAACAAAAAAACACAAAAAAAACCCCATGGATTTTGTGTTGGCCAATCACCCTTGGACATGGGGCTTGTTCTGGAGCTGGCTGACATACATGTGATGCTCCACTGGAGAACACTGATTTTCCCTTTGCCCCTGGGTATCAATTGCAAATAACTCCTTGGTTAGGGGTAGAACCCTGTGTCTACTTCCCCTTTAAGCCAGGTGTGATGGTTCATGCCTTTACTAAACAGAAGGTTCATGAATTTGAGGCTAGCCTGTGCTATATAGAGAGACCCTGTCTCTATTACATTACAACAACAACATGTCCACTTTTGTTTCTGGTAGCAGTTTTGTGTGTATATATGTGGTTTTTTTTGGGGGGGGGGCTTAAAGTTTATTTTCTGTGATATTCACATGGTTTTTTTCTCTCTTTTAAAAATTTTTAGTATAGTATATAATTTTTAATCTTTGTACTTCTAACCTTTTTGTGTCTGTCTATAGGAATCACCCTTTAGAATCAAAGACACAAATAGGTTGAAAGTACAACCACTTTCAACTTACAAGTGAGTATGAACTATTTCATCATTATCTGAAGTGGGGGACTGGACTTTGTGGCAATGTTTTTGTAGGGGTCAGCTTCAACGACCAAGATTTTCTCCCTTACAGCAGGTGAATAAAACGGACCAAATAAACAAGACACCACAAAAAACGGGAGCATCAGCCCATGGAGCACTCTGGACACCCAGTTAGGCAGGCCTGCCCTCCGAGATCCTCCACAGACCCACAGGAAGCAGAGCTGGATTCTCCAGTCCGGGCTTGCTAGAAAACAAGGCCAAGGCGAGGCAGCTCCGGCGTCAAGGGTCACGGAGGAAAGCCGTGGTGGTGTGATTATTACGGTAAAAAGATGCCAGGAACTCAGAGGGCGTGTCTTGAATTCTGAAGCACACATCCCTGTTACATCATGCTTGGGCCACATGGGACTTTCTTTAGTCTCACAGGAATGGAGTCAAGGAAGGCAACATGTTTCTGTGTGAAGAGGCTGAAATAGGGGCTGGATGCATCCAGAAACAGCTGGTCAGGGGGACTGGCTTGTGTAATGTACCACATCCCTGGCCGTGCTGCTGCGATGGGTGGAGCGCCAATGTAAGGAGTCCACATGCTCCTTCCTCAGATCAATACCTGGTGCCACAGCATCCTTATGATTTCCCTAAAGCCCTCCTCTAGCTGAGAAAAGGTCAAAGGACAAGAAGGGAACAACAGAGTTCAGAGGGAGGAAAGGAGGGAGGGAGGGAGGGAGAGAGAAAGACTATAAGATGGAGGAGAGCTGCAACTTTATTCCCATGTAGTCAGCAGAATCAGAAACCCATCTGTTCAGACTTTTATATTTTTAATGAGATTGCATCCAAATCTCATACTATATACAAACACAGGGTGACTCATTCATGAAGTATTCTGGGAAACTCACAGTACCTTTAGCCCGTAGAACTAGACCCCCATGCTAAAATAATTCAAGAAAGGGGGGATCTGCATGAGAAGGCCTTAGAAAGAACTCAGAAGAGCTCCACAGCACCTGACTGGATAGGTATGGAATTTAACACACCAGGAAACCACCAGATTGCCATCTGGCAGCTTACTCCGAGCACCATAACTCTTGGCAGAGTTTGGATAATCAGTGATGAGACCTAATGTTAATTCATTAAGCTCTCTTCCTGCGTGTCCAGGACTAGGGCATGTAATCCTCATATCAACCTTAACAGGTAAGTATTATTATACTTGTTTTACTAATGAGGAAATTGGCATTGGTTAAACAAGTCTACTGATAACAGAGGGGAAGGACTGGCTGGCTCTCCATGCCTAGGACATTTGCTTATAGAGCCCATCAGCCACTTATAAGCTCTGACTTTAGGAGTGGTAGGAGGTATCTTATTCAAACACGCCTCCTCCACCAATGACTCTGATGTTAGTACTTTGCATTAGAATACTACATTTGGATTTCAGCTGTACAAAGAGGCATCCCACCTAGTTAATTCACATGGACCACTAGCAGAATATGTTCTCTGGAGTCAGTTAGTAGCTTCCCTTACATGGAACATGAAGCCTTGAAATTGAGAATTAAAATGAGCCAGACAATGGTGGCATACACCTTTAAGGCAGGCAGATCTCTGAGTTTGAGGCTAGGCTGGTTTACAAAGTGAGTTTCAGGACAGCCAGGGCTACACAGAGAAACCGTGTCTTGAAAAACCAAAAATAAATAAGTAAATAAATAAAAATAAGATGACTATGGGCTGGGATGTGCAGAAGGGACTTTAGTGGGGTTCTGCAGTGTGTCATTCGGCTCTCAAAGGAGGAGTGGGAGGGGTTAAAGTTCTTCTATTGTGTCCCATGTTAGGGACCTTCTAAAGATCATAATTTTATAAGCATTTCTATATTTAATGTTGACTTGATGACACTATAGGACTATACGACTCCTCGTCTTATGGAAATAGCTTTAGGTCTTTGCACTTATATAAATACCACATGTTCAAGATAGAGAGCTGGAGAACAAAGCAAACCAGGCCCTTCTCAGCAAATCTGTGAGGAAAAACTTCATGTCTAAACTAAAGAAGCCAGTGGCACAGCGTTGGTATGTACGTCTCTTACTTGAGCTCCCTGGAGTGAGGCTAGCCCAGACAGTCTAATCTTTGAAAGACCTTGAGGGCAGAGAATGTTTTTCTGAGGTCAGCCTCAGTCTATAATGCCCTGGTAGGATCTTTCCAGGTAGGCACTTGCCTCTTGGAATGGTGTATAGCACAGCAACCTGGGGCTTGGCCTAGGAGAGGAGGCCAACAGGGTGAGAAACCCTGCTTTGTTCCCTAGAGGTGAAAAATCCTGCTTTGTTCCCCAGAGGTAAAAAACCCTGCTTCGTTCCCTAGAACCTCTATCTTAAATAACTCCATTTTTCCTCTTTCCCAACCAATGAATCATGTGTTAGAAGCAAATCAGAGGTCTGCCTAATGAGCACAGGACAAAATTCTACACAAGACAAGAGTCTGCAGGGATTTCCTTTGCTGCTCAGGTAGCCTCCCTAATAGGAGGAGGAGGGATGTGTGGGAGAAAAGGACCCTATTGACACCTCAGATTCCTAGGTCCAGGCAGGCAGACAGGTCTCTGGGGAACCAGTCAGTGCTCCTAAGAGGACAATGGAAGGGCAACAAGAGCAACAAGGAGCTGGGACGGCTCAGTTTTCTTGAGGCTCGACTGTTGGATCTCTTTCATTAGCACAAGATAAGGGAGTTTGAGCCTGAGCCTGGAGACAGACTGGGGTAGGGGTCAGGGGTGGGACCAGGCTTTAAGCACACCATTGTTCTGAGTTTGGATTTCTTTGGTCATCTGCAGTTTCCTGAGTTATCCTTGCTTTGGTGTGTGTGTGTGTGTGTGTGTGTGTGTGTGTATGTGTGTGTGTGTGTCTGTGTGTGTGACTGTGAGTGTAATTTTGGACCATGAACACTCTGTGCAATGTTGTAGAATATTATTTTAAGGTGTGTTACTTTTGTTTATGTTGCTTTTGTTTAACTCTGTGAAGCTGTGTTACTGTGCCTGTCTAAAACACCTGATAGTTCGATAAAGAGCTGACCAACCAATAGTGAGGCAGGAGAAAAGATAGGCGGGGCTGGCAGGCAGAGAGGATAAATAGAAGGAGAAATCTGGGAGGTAAAAGGAAGAGTCAGAGGAGGAGGAGAACTCCAGGGGCCAGCCACCCAGCAATACAGCAAGCCATGGAGTAAGAGTAAGATTTACAGAAGTAAGAGAATGGGAAAAGCCTAGAGGAAAAGGTAGACAGGGTAAGTTAAAGTTAAGGAAAGTTGGCTAGAAACAAGCCAAAGCTAAGGCTGGACATTTAAAATTAAGAATAACCTCTGTGTGTGATTTATTTGGGAGCTGGGTGGTGCCCCCCCCCACAAAGAGCAAAAACCAACAACAACAGGGCAAGCAGTCTACCATTGAGCTGCACCCCTTAGCCTCATCTCCCCTTTCAAAATCTATTGTATGAGAGAGGCTCAATTAAGGTGGTCCCAACTAGGAGACACTTGAAACAGTCAGTATAAAGACCTGTTCCGTTCAAGTTGGGTCAGAACACTTGCTATAGAGTCATTGATAAAAGCCTACTATACTTTTATCAATGTCCCAAGGTGGAAGGGCTTGGCTAGATGAAACAGAGCTATTTCTGAAATGAAGCTATAGTATTCCTTTTCTTGTAATAAAAATTTTGCTGTCAATGATGGTATTCTTTTCTTGTTTGATACAGGCTCTCTTGTAGCACAGACTGGCTTCAAATTTACTATGTAACTGAGGATGGACTTGAGCTAAGGTTATAGGTGTGTCCCACCAAACCCAGTTTATGTAGGGCTGGGGCTCAGACCTAGTATTTTGTGCTCACTAGGCAAGCACTCTACCAACTGAGCTAAGACCCCAGTCTGATAACGATTTTTTGGTAATTAAAAATAAAATACTTTAAGTTTTCCTGGTATAAATTGACTGAATGTCTATATGTTCATACCACAGAATACCGTGTTTCTGTGAAAAGTGATCAATAACTATATATATATATGTATATATATGTCAAGGATATCTGCAATATCCAAATTACTTTAAAAGCAAGCCACATAACATTATATATAGTTAATACAAACAGAGAAAGCCTGTATTATATCTCTAGGGAGGGTTTCCTTCTTGTTCTATGTTATTCTATATTGCCTGATTCTCTTTCCACACCCTATATGCATCACATTTTCTTTCCCACTTCAGAACAAGCAAATAAAAACCTCATCTCCCTTCCTCAGGTAGGGAAAGGCAAATGGAAGGGAGTGAGAACCCTGCCATATTCGGTCAGTAGTCAAGCCAGGATACTCAATTTGCTCTTGCCAGAGCTTTCCTGTGGAGCAGGCCGACTCCAGCCGAGTGCCACTGACAGCTCTCAGGCCACAATGAAAATACAAGACCTAAAAAGGACAGACACACTTTGCAATTATATAAACCCATATTTACAAGAAGTATAAGCAATGGTTACTTAGAACTGAATGACTTATTTAATGTTATATTCATTCAACAAATATTTACGGAGTACCTCCTATGTCCTAGGTACTGAGCTAGACATTAGGGAAAACAAAGACGAATATGATGCCGCCTCTGACCATAAGCAGTCAAAAGGTCCAGCTTTGAAGTAACCCAGAAGGCCTCGGGAATCCAGAGATGACACACGCTTTAAAAAAAGCTCTGGCTTCTTGTTTCCTTGCATAGGGTGAGCAGCAGTCTCGGGATTTAGTGGCTTATATGCCTGTGCTTCTGGCCTTTTCAGATTAATGTGAACAATATATCAAAGATGTTCTGGTAGTGTGTATGCACCATATAGCTAAATAACATCAAAGTCACACAAGCAAGGCCCTTGCAGAGAAAGCAAAAGTTGATGGATTACCATGTTTATTTTTTTTTTTGTTGTTTGTTTGTTTTGAGACAGGGTCTCTCTATGTAGCCTTGGCTGTCCTGGAACTCTCTATGTAGACCAGACTGACCATGAACTCACAAAGATCCGCCAGCTTCTGCTTTCCAAGAGCTGGGATTAAGAGTGTTCACACCACCATGCCCAGCCCGATTATCATGTTTTTAACGTTTTGAGCACCAGCACTGGCTCCCTGCATTGACCTTCCCCTTGGGGGCTGGCTTGTTGCCCCAGTACCCCCTCCCCTCCTGATCATCCCTAAATCTGGCCCTGTGGGATAAACACCAGGGGGGCTACCTTTACTTGACCTGTTTGCTCTCTCTGAATTCTGAATGTGGTCTGTTCAGGGGCTCTGCTCTTGGCCTCAGGCGTAAGAGTTCTGCTATGTGCTTTTAGAAGCTCTTGACTGCAGCACAGTTTGCGGGCTCTTGCTCAGCTTGATTCCACTAGGTGAGCCGTTCTAGTTATAACACTGAAATTCTGCCATTTCATTTGGCAAACGCTGCTCCCTCCAAGTCTATAAATGCCCCCATTACAGCCTTAGTCCTAGGACTGTCTGATACTATCCAGCAGCAGTGTGTATGTGTGAACCGACACCAGAATCCACCCTTCTTTCTCCAAGTCCTGGCATCTGTTCTGAACGGTCCCTTCCTATGTAGTCATTCATGTTCGTGCTATCTCCCTGCCCATCACACTGCATTATGGTCAGTGGCTCTGAGACTTAATCTGGCCAGACTGGGAAAATGATATTTTATTTGTCTTTGCCTTTTCCGTAACCTAGCCTGGTGGATGGCTACTAAGTGTCGACTTGCTGTATGACCTCATTTCCCAAACCCTTACTAGATTCATCTTATTTACTTGATGCTACTTTTGAACTGGAAAGAATATTTTACACCCCATCACTCATTGATGATTAAGTGAGACCAGCTCAGAAAAGGCCATATTTCTGTAGTGGAAGCAATGACATCAGGGGCTTTCATCAAGTTTAAGATGTGACAGAGAAGCCACGGATAGAATGGCTAACTAAAATCCCAGGACAATTTTTTTTTAAATTGCTTTTAAGTCAATATGGTTTTAAATACTTGATTTATTTATTTAACAAATGTATGTATATGAGTGTTTCTGCCTGTATGGGAACTAAACTTGGGTCCTCCGCAAGAGCAGCATGTGCTCTCCATGCTGAGCCTTCTCTCCAGCCTTTTAAGTCAGTATTTTTAACTCACTCTTCATCTGAACCTCTGCAGAGGGCCGGCAAGGCTGCCTGATTTAGGTTTCCGGCCTTCTCCCTTGCTACTGTGGTTGGGACATAAAGCAAAGGCCAACAGGAAAGCAGGAAGAAGAGCAAACACATGAGGGGAGGAGAGGAAAAGAAATGACAGACCTGGAGGGTCAGAACTCGGCTCTGCCCAGTGGGAGGATAGGATCATCAATTCAATGATCATGTTTCCAATACCAGATCCAGATCCAGAGCAGGGGTGTGGTGGGGGACAATGTGGACAACCTTAGAAATGCTTCTCTCCAGGGTACATGCAGTCCCTCTGTATCTCTCCTTCTTCCTTTTTTTCTGGATGGACTTCTTAGTCATTCTCAAGGGGATTCTTTGCATATTGTGGCAAAGATGGCCCCCAGTAGCTCCATGCTCGCATAATTCTACCAACCTCATCATCCTTATTCAGCTAAGGCTTGGGGTTACTTTAATTGGCTTAGTTTGTGCAAACCAATTACTGCAAACCAATCTCTGTAGAAAAGGAATGTGATCCTTCCGCTGGTCAGATGTGGAGCCAGTGGTTCAAATAGCCCTGCCTAGACACCCAGGTGGAGAATTGAAGAAGGGTGTTTCCTTACAGGAAAACCATGGTTGCATGCATTAAAAGAAAGGGCAAGAGATCAAGGGCAAGAAAAATGCCAGGTGCCCGTGGCACTGTTTACAGAGCAAGACAATCTACAGGCGAGATGCCTTTCTGGGAGTTTGACTCCTTTTTCTACCACGTATTAGTTTACTTTTGCTTCATCTTGCAGCCTGTTTCCCCATTTTAAGTTGAGGGTCACGGCACCCATTTGTAAGTGTTGGTGTGAAAACCATCTCACAGTATATTACTCCCACAGCTCTTACATGTCTGACACAAGACTGGCAGCTGTTATTGTGGATATCACTGTGTCTTGGGGATAGCAATAGAGAGCACAAAGGCAAGAGTGGAAATGGCCAGGACAAAAGGTGCAGCGCCCGGACTCTGATGCCCAGTGCTCTAGGGTCTGCTAGCACTGGAGCAGCATCCTTGTCTCCAGTTCTCTAACCCTTCTTAGTCTAGCACATCTGTCTCCGCTCCGCTCCATGCGTTTGATAGGATGGATGGTCCCGTCCTAAGTCAGTCACCTTCTCTATACCTGTCCATTGAGCTGAGGAAAGCTGCCTCATTTCAGCTTGAATGATATTGCCTGAAGATGGCCCCTGTCCATTATAACTTAAAGTCAGTAATGAAGAAGGCTAACTTCCATTCTATTACTTTATTATCTCTGGCCTGGTGTTACAGACCAGGTAGGGATTCAGGAAAGTCAGCTAACGTTCAGACATATTTGTAGAATTGAGTCTTAAGTTGGGGAGTACTAAGAATCACAGTCACTAGCAATCTTGCTGCCAAGTTTCTTCATGTGTAAATGGGGAGGTAGGGGTAACGGTACTTACCTCACGAGATGGGATGATTGGGTGGGCTATCCATGGGAATCATTTTAGTACCTCACAAATGTCTACATACTCGGCAAACATTTGGCTGTTGTTAAGCATTGTGGCACTAGAGAGCAGTGATTTAGTGATTTTACTGATCCTTTCCGAGTGAGAGATCCATTCTTTCTGAAGGAAGGGAGCTTTAAAGGGATCTGGAAAGAGAACTCTGCAGTCTCTTACCTCAATGTGTCCCTTTGTGGTAGGCCTGTGGGCCTTCCTTTCAGGCTATGAGCAGAGCAGAACTGTGGGAACACAGCCTGTACTCCTTTGCTGTTGCCTCTGGGCTCCATAATGAGTTCTTTGCCCAGCCCTGGACTTCATAAACAGCCATGAGAAGAAAAATTAGCCAAAGTTCAATTGCGTATCAAAGAGACCCACAGAGCCAGAGAGCTCTCCCGGGACCCACACAGCTGCTTGTCTACTGCCAAGCCATGACCCTAATGCATGGATACGCCTGTCAGCCAAGAGCCAAAGCCACAAAGCTCTACCAGTCCAGTGAGCCTTGGCATTCTAATATACCAAGGGATCTATTATTTGGGTTGCTGTCTCATTGTCAAGGGTAAAGACAGAAATACCAACCCCATCCATAAACCAGTGTACTAAAATCACCACCATGCTCTTCCAACTCTCCCCCCTTCTGTGAGAACAGGACTGTTGCCTTGTGTGATAGAATGGAAAAAATACCAGTTTTCCCCACTGGTTGATTCCTGATCTCTTTGCGGTCATCTTTCCTATGAGCCTGACTTGGACCGACCAGTTTCTATAGCCATGTGCGGAATAGCCCTGGGTCCCATGCCAGGAGTGGGGTCTGTTTCAATCTGTCTGTAAAGGGAAACAGTCCTAAGGTTCAAGTGCTATTTCTACCTCAGAGCACAGACAGAGGCACTCATGGGTCTATCATTGAGATTTGCTTGTTTCTTCAAACGGTGACTCCAAACCCAGTGACTACAACTTTCCTGTCTAGCAGTCATGATGCTTTGTGCTCTAAATGGGCCTCCACTTGGAATCCTGAAGTTACAGACAGTAGCTTGTCATCCCTAGACTAGTCTATTGCATGGAAGTCAACCAATGTTTATTGGGCATCTGTTCTGTGTCAGGCACTGGGATTCCACTTAAAGACAGGGGCATTGAGGTGGGTGTCAAGAATGTAGGGGAACAGAATCACCAAGGCTAGGCCATGGGCTCAACATTGAAAAGTTCTAGGAAAGACTACATACTGCAAATTCTCAGTCAGAACATAAAATTACAAATAAGGAGCAAATTATGAGTGTCTATGGATTTCTAGAATGTTCTAAATCTATCCTACTAAAAGCACATTTATTCTTAGAAGCACAAAAATTAAAAATTAATTTTAAGTTAAAATTTTTTTTGGCAAGGAAATGCAATCTGTACAAAGTGACTTATCCAGAGCTGGGCAAAGATTATTGTATTGAATCCTAAAAGTGGCCAAGCTGGAGGCCAATACCTCAGAATTCCCACTTCATGCACTACCATCAGACCACCCTGCCATCTAATAAAACGAGTGCCATGTCTTGGCTTTGAGCACTGGAGAACAGAAAGAAATGTGACAGGTCAAAATTTCACATTCCCTAGCTTTCTGATTCCTTGCAAATCCACACGAGGCTCATATATCACCCCTCTCTCCTTCTGTCAGCGTCTGAGTCTGTTTGGTCGTCACATAAGTGGTGAAAACTTAAAAGCCATGCTGATATGTCCAGCATGTGGGAAAGCACTCCCAGGTTCTCTCTGCCCCGAAACATCCAGAGGCCCATGTATAGGCTTGTAGACACCCAAACAGACCAATCTGTCCACTCACGCACATATCCAACACCATTAAACACTCCTTTGAAAAACAGCATGCTATGTACAGACTTGCTGGGAAGCCACAGGCTGAGTTCTCAGTCACTAGCCAAGGAGAGATGAGATCCAACCCATCCAACCCTAGACCACAGGAAAAAATGCTTTCAACCACAGAGCTGGCTGCAAAAATATTCTTTTTGTAGGAAACAAAATGTTTCCAGCCTTGGGATTTTTTTTTTGTCCTTTTATTGCTATTGAGTAGGAAAGGAAAATGCTTAAGCAAGAGGCCAAGTAAACATCTGAGAAAACCAAAACCAGGTTCCTCTGCTGGAGAGGACAACAGGCGGTGAGTGAGCAGTTCACTGGGTGAGGCCCAGGCCCTGGGCAGCTCTGGGCCAATACTAACTCGGGCAATTCTTCACCTGTTTATCGTTTGATCCTACTTCACTGTAGCTCCATTTACTAAGTAGACTTAGACAAGTTGCCTTACTTTTCTGAGCCTCCGTGTGTTCTAATATCAAGTGTGACTACTAACAATAGCATGTGTTACTAAAGATGTGGGGCAGCCGTTTTAGCTCCATGGTGGGTGAATGTTTACATAAAGGCCTGAGTTTGATCTGGAGTACAAGAAGAAAAGGAGGAGGGGATGATGATGATGATGATGATACACATCAAAGTTACGGGGTCAGCCCAGCAGTGGTGGCGCACACCTTTAATCCCAGCACTTGGGAGGCAGAGCCAGCTGGATCTCTGTGAGTTCGAGGTCAGCCTGGGCTACAGAGCGAGAGCCAGGAAAGGTACAAAGCTATACAGAGAACCCGTCTTAAAAACAAAAAAACAAAACAAACAAAAAAGTTACGGGTCTGGGGAGACGGTTCAGTGGATAAAGAGCCCGCTGTGTCAGCATGAGGACCTGAGTCCATATCTGCAGCAAAGACAGAAAAAGCTAGCACATGCAGTAGTGTGTGTCTAGTGTCTGGGAAACACAGACAGAAGTCCATGGTGTGACTTAGTCAGCCAGTGAGTTCCAGGCTCAGCAAGAGACCTTGTCTAAAACACTAAGGTGGAAAGAGACTGAGAATGGCATCTGGAACTGACCTCTGACTTCCACAGGTACATATGCATCATATGCACACACACACACACACACACACACACACACACACACAGAGTCACACAATGCCTAGCACACAGTTGGCACTTAAGTGTGATTCACTAAGATAGGTTCAGTAACTCTTATAAGTCACTAGAGAACTATTGTCACAGACCACCAGAGCCCAAAGGTTCCTTAGAGAAGAATGCTCTAACTCCTGTATCATATAAATGAGGAGGCAGTCCTGGAGAGATGAAAAGGTCTGGCTAAGTCATCCAGGTAGCAGAAGGCTTGCAGATGGGAAGCAAACAGTAAAGAGAGCTAAAGTTACTTCCATCGCAGAATATACACATGCTATCAGCCGGCAGTGGATCTCAGACTTTGGGTACCCAAAACCTACCCAGGAATGGAGAAACTCAGATTTTTTTTTTTTTTTCGGGGCAGGGCACACCTTCACATTTGCTGGATTTAGCCTGGACAGGGCCCAGAGTGTGAAATGTCACATGTTGTGCAAAGAGTCTAAGCAAAACTCCTTTGATTACCTGTCTAGAAACATCACACGAGGAAGTCGTCGGCCACAGAAACAGCTGATCGCATGACATGGCTTTGCACAAATAAGCCGTGTGGCAAGTTCTTGAAGATAGTGAAAAAATTTCTTTGTATAAAACAGTGTAGAAAGCAGGATAGGAGATGGAGTGTGACATTGAAGCTTCATTGTAGAACCAGAAAATGCCGTCACCTTCAAGACCATTTCTTTCTCTTACAGAGCATAATTCAGGACTGGAAGGACGGCTCGGTGGTGAAGAGTGCACACTGCTTTTGCAGAGGACCTGAGTTCAGTTCCCAGCACACACACTGGACAGCTCACAACCATCTGTAACTCCTGCTCCAGGGGATCCAATGCCCTCTTCTGGATTCTGCAGGCACTGCACACAGATGTATAAACAATACACAGACACACATGTACACATAACTGAAAATTAAAAAAAAAAAATCAAACTCTTTAAAAGTTTAGAAGAATCTTTGACTCTGTGTTATAGAAGAGTTATTTGTCCAAGATCACATATCTCATTAGAGTCAAAGCCTGAAATCAATCTTAAACTATCATCTTTTTAGCAATGAAATATCTTTTTTTCCCATGATACCTAGAAATGAAGACAGTGCCTTTTAGATGTATTTTTTTTTTTACTTTAAATCAATGAGTTCATCTTAACTTTTGAAAGAATTTGGAAGGCTACATTAACTTTCAGTATACTCAAATGTTCCCATGATGCTTCTGGAGTCGATTCATGCTGTAGTATTCCTTGCAGGCTGATGAAGAAAGTGTGGTTAAAAAAGTCACAATATCATATGATGCTGCACAGTTCAGAGGAATCAGGAGTCACAGTTCTATCTGTACATTTCACCTGCTTCCTTTTCATTGGGACTCTGATCTTTAATAATTGCATTAAGTACCCTTGTTACTGGTGACTGTATTATGTGAACTTTCTAAATAAAATCTAAATAAATGAGTAAGGAACTGGATTCGGGTCATTTTCAAAAAGATGGAGTTTTCAGCTATTACTTGTAGTGACAGAAATATGAAAATCTCTTAGAAATTTCTGAAATTCTTTTTATCCCCAGGGTAGAATAGTGATTTTCTTGTTTATAATTTGAAAAATATTTTTAAGTTATTTATTTTTATGTATATGGGTGTTTTGTCTTCATGCATGTCTGTACCACATACATGCAGTGTCCATAGGCCAGAAGAGGGCATTGAATGCTCTGGAACTGGAGTTATAGATGGTTGTGAGCCACTATGTGGGTCCTGGGAATTGAACCTGGGGCTTCTGGAAGAGCAGCCAGTGCTCTTATATGCTAAGTTATCTTCCTAACCCCTATTTTTTTTTTTAAAGGTTGTATGTGTGTGAGCTTATGTGAGTTTCTGTGTACCACATGAGTGCAGGTGCCTACAGAGGCCAGGGCATTAGACTTCCTGGGACTGGTGCTAGCTGATGTGAGTGCTGAAAACTGAACCCAGGTCCTCTGCAAAAGCGGTCAGCACTCTTAACCACTGACCTCCAAGAAAGGTGCTTATTTGTTTAGTGTGGTGCTGAAGGATCTGAGCAGGCATGCTAGGACAGCTCCTCCAAGCCTTCCTGGGAAGGGTCCTCTGAAGCAGCGGTGATCTGCATTCCTCAAGAGTCCCTTCTGAGAGCTGTTATGAAGTCAGTTATGTAGCAAAGTGAAAGCCATGGCCTGCTTCAAGAAAACCAAGTGTGCCTTACAGCTGGGTGATGCCTGTCTTCACAAAAATCTCAGAACACTTGAACTAACTCAGTTCATTGAGTTAGTAACTGTGGCTTCAGAGAGTATTTATTATGATTTAGGCCAATCTTACAGTTATTAACATGAGTCAAATAGTCCGTCCCCCCTCAATTTAATGCAGAGGTCTCCTCATAGAACAGGAGATTGCCCCTGAGTTAGAATCAAAAACCATAACAAACTATAGAACAGTCCCTGCAGAGAACGCTGTGGAATTGTTCTTCTTCATGTCATCAGGGCAGTTAGAGAACATCACTGCATCCTCCACAGTGAACCCACTAAAGGATGGGAGTCTGCCATGCTTTCACCAAGGGAGGGGCAGAGTTTGGACCTGCACATACAGATCCCTGGAAAACTTCAATGCACCTTTTTCAGAGGAGGCCCTGTTAGTTTCAACCCCCTCCCCCACCTCCCACCTCCACAAGACACAATTTCCAGTTATTAAAATGTTTCCTGAACTTAGATCCATCTGGAAAGTTTTGGAAAATCCTACAGGAAGGAGACGAGGCCAAAAGAGCTCCTCTTCTCATGCCAGCCAGGAAGCACTGCACAAAATCTTTGCCCTCCAAGACAGCCAGCTCAGGAGCCCAACTTGTTGGGCGAGGGAACCGCTGGAGATAAGAGCAGTCCTTTGGGGATCTGGAGTCTTACACAAACCATTTATCAAGAGCGGACATTTTAGAGCCAGATCAGTCTATGTCAACCAGAGGAACAGGGCTCATCCTCAGGAGAGTGGAGAGAGACTGAATTTTTGGAACTGGTCACACATGCTGTGGAAGGACTGGAAGGAAAAGAATAGCAATGACAAGAAGCTGTCGCCATCGCCAGGACTGGAGGAATCAAGAAAGAGGCTCTGTTGTTGCTGGAGCCCAGAGGCTGAAGAAGTTCACCCAAACTGGACCTTGGGCAGCAAAGCGATCAGAGACGTGGAGCCCGTACAACTGCCTGAGATACTACTGGAGGCAGGGATTTGGGGAGGAAGAGTTCATAGCTTCTCTACATCTATCCAGGAGGAATAGAAAGGGAGCCTGGGAGATACGAATCGCAGGGCTCAGTTCACCTGTGGTTATTAAGCTGAGCCCAGAAGGCTGGGGAACACATCGGGGAAGAAATAAGCTACTGACTGGAGTGAGGTGCAGGGCAGATTCCTGACTGCCAAGCTGCAGAGAGGTGTTTTTTACCAAAACCTGGAAGCTGCAAGTTCTCCAATTTTGCTGCTTACCAATACTCCTGACCTGAAATTTGCCAGAATTGCCTGGGGCAAAGAGGCATGCCTACTCACAGGAGACCCCTCCCTGAGAGAGCAGGCTGCTCTTCCAGAGGTCCTGAGTTCAATTCCCAGCAACCATATGGCGGCTCACAACCATCTATAGTGAGATCTGGTGCCCTCTTCTGGCATGCAGGCAGAACACTGTGCTTATGTGTACTAATAAATAAATAAATAAATAAATAAATAAATAAATATTAAAAAAAAGATTCTGTGCAAATACAAGAAATCCTTTTGGATCTCTAAACTAATTCCTGATAGGAGTCGCTGAGGCCGGGTAGAAATGGAAGCAGGCACCGTGTCACATAAGCAGGGAACTACGAATCCCCCAAGCAGTGCCAGCTCTTGCCCCACCCTCTCCAATCTGTTCTTTCTCTAGTGCTAGCCCACTTCAGAGGGTGGTAGCCTCATCCACTCACCCACGCATCAGAAACACCGCCCCCTCCCCGCGTGCGCGCACACACGTGCACACACACAGACACAGACACACACAGACACAGACACACACACACAGACGCACGCACGCACGCATGCACGCACGCGCACACACACACACACACACATATACTTCTCCAGGTGGCTTTTTCTGTGTTTAGCTGCTGTTGACCCTGCCTGCTCACTGTCTCGTAGCTCTCACCTTTTTAGCCCCATAGCCACTGCCTGGGTTCAGGCCTTCATTTCTTTGCATCCTATTCCCAATCCCTCCAAATCCAAAGGGCAAACTCTTGTCCAAGGAATCCCCGTGAAGCACAAATCCGATGTCACAGCCTCCAGGGGGTTCCTATCCTTGCTTTGTCCTCAGCTAAGGCCCACCTTCCCCTCCCTTCGACCTGCTGCAGACACGTATCTTCCCCAGGAACACGAGAGAAGGGCCCTCTGCAGTTCCTATCTCAGTGCCTTTACTCATGGCTTCCTCTGTACTTGGCAAATACCAACACAATTTTCAAGTTTTGTCTCAAATCGCATACTTTCCCCTCCATCTTTTTCCGATCACCCCCTCCTGACGAGTTTAAGCAGCCCAGCACGGAACCTGCACTAAACTCCTGTAGTCCATCCCTCAGCCTCTGCTTCTACTGGACGCACGTCTACTTCCTTCTCTTAGCAGTTCTCCTTCACTAAAATAGTTCTTTGGTCCAGAAAAGGGGCTTTGTTTGACTTCATATTCCCAAAAGCATCTACATCTACCTGGAAAAGGTATGAAGTACAGAAGGAAGATGGAGAGAAAACAGAGGTGCCCAACAAGAACAGTTAAATCCCTTGTCTAAGTAAAGACAGAGCATTAGGGGAGGACCTGAGTTTATGGCTAGACATACACACAGGACTACTATAACAAGCACTAATGTTTTAATGAAGTTTGTTACCAAAGGCTTTATGGACACTGCATACCACCTTAGTCTGGTTGTTGCTGCTATATCTGAATACCACAGACTGGGTAGTCGATAATGTGCAGAGATGAATTTCAGTTCTAGAGCCTTGGACAGCTGAGATGGAGGGCCTGTATCTAGTGAGGGCCTTTCTTACATCATCACACAATGGAAGGACAAAGAGAAGGCAAGAAAGAAATAAAATGGGGCCAAATTCACATTTTTATAAGGGACACATTAACCTAGTCACAAAGCCTTCTGGCCCAGCCACCTCTTAAATACCTTCTCTTAAAAGAAAGTATCTTGTGTGCGCAAGTGTGCATGTGTGCTGGTGTGCACACACCATGAAGACAGCTGTCTCAAGGGTCTATTCTCATCTCCCACTTCATCCAGGCAGAATCTCTCGTTTCGGCTATTGCACTGCATGCTCCAGGCTCGCTGGCCTTCGAGCCTTGGGGGATGATATTCCCCTTTCCGCCTGGCTGACGGAGTGCTGGGATTGCAGATGCAAACCTCTGCATCTGGCTTTTTATGTGAGTTCCAGGGACAAACCTGGGTTATCAGGCTTTCATGTCTAGTGCTCTTACCTACGGCACCATCTCCCTACCATGGCCCTGTCCCACCCCTTAACACCGGAACTTAGAGTAACCATCAACTTTCCAACATATGCTTGGGGAGAGGCACATTCAAACTGCAGCATATATATATATTTTTAACTGAGGAGAAGCGATCACATTTTAATATGTTTTAATAGCTGGAAAATGAGCAAGGACTTCCAATGCTATGGCAGTTACTCACTTAACTCATCTCTATGAATTTTCTCAGGAAGTACTTGGCCTCTGAATAGTCACACCATGGAGCAAGAGCCTTCCTGTGAAGAAGCCCCAGAGACTGTGGCTCCCCTGAGACGAATATTCTGAAGAGTGTCTTAGAAGCCTTGGTCTTTTCAAATCAACGGGATGGGATGCTGGTGGCTGTTAGCTGAGCCAGTCACAAGGATCTCAGAGCAGGTAGTGGGGATGGCAGACAAGGGCAAGGCCGGTGCCAGAATGGAGTCACACAAGGAAATCGAGGCCAGTGACAAAGAAGAGCCAAACATCCCAGCATGGCTCAATATAGGCTAGTACGTCTAGAGAGAACATTGTATAAATGGCTATTAATAAAAGCAAAGCACTTGGCGGAAGGATAGCTGTTGAAGGGCTGGAGGCCATGTTGAATCTGCTAAACCTTTCATGTTCAAGGAAGCACCAGTAACAGAACACTGGATGGCTGTCATCTCATCCTCTAAACACTGACTGAATCCTTAGCAGGGTGCTGGGATGAGACTTTCAGAAAACAGACACCTCAGAATTTAAAGGTAAACCACGAAGTTGCTTACTCTATGGGAAAATAACTTTTTAGGGCAAAAGTAAGGTCTTAGGCATAATTTATCTATCATTCTGTATCACCCATAAATTGCATTTGTGGGGTTTACCATGGTCCCTGCCCATTCTCACTGGAGAACATCCTGGGCAGATGAGTAAAGGTCTGTCAGAAAGAGAGGCAAGACTTCATAGGGATGCCCTTTCTTTCTTTGTTGACAGTAAGGGGCACAACGTGATACTGAAGTCAGTCCATGGCAAAGGTGTTGCAGCAGCAAGACCATAGCTTGGAAGCTGAGAGAGGAAAGGGTGGGCATTTCTCTGACAGAATGGTAAGATTCAGGGGTGATGCCTGAGAGCTCCTTCTCTCCCAGAACTCTTCTGGCAGCACACGGAGCCACAGAAATACAGGAAATAACTCAGGGTTGCTAGACAGAGATCAAAATAGCTTTCTCCAGGTAATAGATCATCCCGCTCTTTGAAGGAATCATTCTGTCTATTACAACCATCTCAGGTAGTCACCCCACAGGGGTTGAACAGAGAAATTAACTCCAAGTGCATGCATGAGCAACCTTACATTAACATGGGATGTAGTGTAAGATGAAGGTTAAGAACCCAGAGTGTAGATGAGGGAGTACATACGTGTGATTGGAGCTGGGCACAAAGGAGAAGGAAATTCTGGGCCAGAAGCCATGTGATTTAGAGCCAAAATTTAAAGCTCGATAAACCTCAGTGTATTCACCTATAAATCATACCTAGAAGTGTCTAACCTATAGAGGTACTATGAGGCTTGAACAATAGAATGCCCACAAAGAACTTAGAAGAGTAACTGGCCCAATAGAAACCCCATAAATAGCTGGGATAACAAAGCAGAGTGACCCCGAAGCAGGGCTGAGGGGACCTTGGGTGGACAGCTCCTGATCCCTCCCAAATATACTCAAGACCTCAGTTCTGTTCTGTGAGCTTTGTAAAGATGTATCTTCTGTGGTTCTGATGGGCAGTGAAGAACTCTGCTGGAGAGTGTTGCCTCATGATTCCAGCCCAGGGCCTCACTGCCCGTTCTGGAGAGAAGCTTCAGAAAGTAGGCAGTGGGGTACAACCACCACAGGTTGGCTCCCCAAAGGTATTCTCAAAATCATAGTCCCTATGGTAACAATAAAGAAGGAGTCCAAGCGCCAAGCACACAGTCTTTGTCCAAAATGCCAAGCCTCCTACGCCCTGCCAAGCCCAGAAGGAAGACTTCCAAGAGGAGACCTTAAGAGGAAAAAACCTCTGTTTCAAGCATTTAAACTAAGGCAGTTGTCAGAAGCCATTGCCTGATTTAAAAATCTAGAGAGAGCTAGGGACAGGGAGAGGGCCAAGAGGGCGAAGGAAAGAAAGGAGTATGTCAACTGAAAACTCCAAATTATATAAAGCAGCAGAAATTGGGAAAGCCCAATGACTTATATTGCTCCTGACAACCAATCATGCATTTGATAATGTGTAACATATCATAAAATGTTATGGTAACATAAGACTGCATAAATTCAAACCGAATGCCAGAGACATATTCATTTACCCTCACACTTCCATCATGGAACTCCCTGTCTGCATCCGGTCCCTGCCCCCAACTCTGTAGGCTGTTCAGATGCTGGAAGAAGCCCACTCCAGACACCGCTCCAGTCAGTGAGCTCAGGAAGGATGAGAAATGCAAACGAGCACTGGACCTTACTTAGTACTCTCTGCCCCAGCCCCTTCAGGCCAACAGCAGAGGCCACAGGCTCAGGTAGCCTGCCAGACCACTGTGTGGATTCTCCCTGGCAACAGCAGCCAGACCAGGAGTGATGACCAGTGTGATGACCAGAAGCTGCTTCAATGCAGCAAGCTGCGTGGAATCACACACCTAGACAGACAGAGCAGGGAGCTTCTTCACTAGCCATTGCCAGGAGCATTTTGAAGCCAAACAATGCTAAGAAAAAGGGAAGAAGATATCAAAAAGACTATCATCCCTACATGTCCCTGCTCCTGAGTGGGAGGTGCTGTTCTCACGGGTAACTCAGTACCCTTTGCAGGTAAGTTAAATGCCATTCTAGATTCAACTGTCTTTCAGGAAAAATCAGAGTGAAGGGGAGAGAGAGAGAGAGAGAGAGAGAGAGAGAGAGAGAGAGAGAGAGAATGAATGAGAATAAGGGTTATTAACTGTGACCCTAAAGAATCATTAAGATAGACTTCATTTTCCAATCCTTCATTTAATTCCTACACTTAAAAATTTAAAAAGCCCAGCGGTGGTGGCGCACGCCTTTGATCCCAGCACTCGGGAGGCAGAGGCAGGTGGATCTCTGTGAGTTCAAGGCCAGCCTGGTCTACAGAGTGAGTTCCAGGACAGGCTCCAAAGCTACACAGAGAAACCCTGTCTTGGAAAAAAAAATTTAAACAATAGTAACACCAACAAAACCTCTTATATCTCAGACAACATGGTACATGGCAAAAAGAACATGGGCTCTAGAGTAATAAAGCGTGTTGAATTGAATATAACTTACTTACCTTACTAACCCAGCTTTCCTTTGTAAGACTGGGGAAGACAAGATCTGTGCTGAAGGTCTGTTGTGGGACTGACAGAAACCAGGCATATGAAAGAGTCCACCCTGAAGCCTATGACCCTGCAGGTACTGTGCACAGGCTAACTCCTTCCCTCCTAGATGGCGAGAAGCTTTTAGTTCTGCCTGGAGCTCTGGGACCAAGCATGATACCCTGAGATGGCAGAAAATGGGCCACACACAGGTGGTCTCCTGTCCTGCAGTGCCTTTTCACAAGTAATATGCAAGACTCAAAAATGGTATAACCACCAAGTGTCTTCCACATTGGGAAAACCAAGAAAAATACCAGAAAAAGGATTGCATGCCTTTAACCTATGAAGGCTGGTAACAGAAGCATGGGGCTTAAGGGTGTCCTTCCAAGAGCACAAATGATTCTCTTTTCCCCCCTTCGGTTTTTTCAAGACAAGATTTCTCTGTATAGTTTTGGTGCCTGTCCTGGATCTCACTCCGTAGACCAGGCTGGCCTCGAACTCACAGAGATCCGCCTGCCTCTGCCTCCCGAGTGCTGGGATTAAAGGCGTGCACCACCACCCGGCTCACAAATGACTCTTGCAGAACATCGTCTAGAAGCACAGATCCTCCACGGGGAATTTCAGGCTCACTGTGAAGTTCAACTAGGAAAAGGATACCAAGTCCCCAATCTGAGCCCAAGATTCAAAGACTGACCTTCACAATTCATTGCAACATAGAATGAGAAGGTGCTCTTAAGAAGAATATTTTTCTGCAGAATTCTGTAGATTTTTGTTGTTGTTGTTGTTGCACTACTGAAAGTCACAGGAGATATAAATAACACATCACCTATCAGCCTAGGAATTTGGCTGGGTTTGGGAACTTCTTTTTATTTACTTATTTTTTTAAACTCAGAGTCTATCTTAAAGAGTCATCAGAGAAAATGAAAACAGCAATATGCCAGAAATGAGAAGAAGTGAATTCGAATTGCATGTCCATTTCTTTTACTTGCTAGCTTCATAACTATGAACCAACCACTTAGCCCCAGACACTTACCCAACTGTGAAAAAAAAAAAAAAGAGGTTAGAAGAGACTGTAAGCCTCAAAGTCACTACTGTGAGAGTCATCAACCGCTTGCTAAAGATCTCAGATCCCATCTCTGCTATGCCTTAACCGAATCTGTCAGTGGGGAGAGGGCCCCGGACCTCATGGACCACAGGCACCTGAGCTTACCCAGTGATGACTACAATGAGAGTGACTGGATAAACCAGGAGGTATTTCAGATGAGACACTGTCACGTTCTAGTGGAAATGCTGATTCAAATATCACCAGTTCATAGTTCACGCAGATATGGAGCCCATCTTGCCCTTTGCTTTCGCCAATCAAGAACTGCTCCATGGTTTCTTCGGCCATAACTAAAGAATCAAGGCTAAAATGCAGCATCCTGCCCAACCTTCATTCTCAAATGAGCCAAATATATTTCAGCGTCCTTGACTCCCAAGCCTTGTCCAAGAGACCTCGTAGCCGTTTCCTATGTTGCTTCCCAACTGGAAGCATTTTTTTTTTTTTTTTAAGCTAGACAAACAGGGTCTTCAGTTTGGTTCCAACGCCCTGTGTCTCTTTCACTTCCTGTAAATGCTCAGATTTCTCTAAAAAAAAATCTTACCCAGCTATTTGGCCTAGTTTCCTTTACAAGTTAGAGCTGGGGAGGTCACTGCACCAGGGGATTTGGAACTAGACAATAGCATGTAAAAATAAAACTTCTCAGAGCTGGAGGAGAATGATGGAGAGAGAGGCTTATTATAGGGGATTCACCTTCCTGAGCTCTGTGAGCAGACCCAGCACTGGGCCCCTGATGGTTGAGGACCAGGATCCTCAAAGAGAGAAACAAGGACATGTGAGCCCGCCACAAAAATAAAGGCAGGTGGTTTAAATACATTAATAAATATATAAATATATTCTTTATTCTCATATATATCTTCTGCACTTTTTTGAAATGGTGGTAACAACCAGTTTTACAACTCTACTTCACACACACACACACACACACACACACACACACACACACACACACACAAATGCTTTAGTTTTATTTAAACTCTCAGTCCCTAAAGTGTTCAAAATCTCCCAGGAAAGATCCACTCCGAGTGAAGGGCCAAGGTCCATGACCTGACACAGCTGAAGATTTGAATAAGGGATCTTCAGCCGAAGCACCAGCGACCAACCGCACCTGTGTTTTTAACAGAGAGAGCCCCTTTTACTGGGGTCCATTGAGAAATAGCAATGGCGACTGTACTGACATTTTTCTTTTCCTTTTTAAAATGTTTACTATTGTATAGTATTGTTTGTGTGTATGTTTTGCCTGAAAGCATGTCTGTGCACCACACGCATGCAGTGCCTGTGAGGCCAGAAGAGGGTGTGGGAACCCTGGAACTGGAATTATAGATGGTTGTGAGCTGCCATGCGGGTGCTGGGAACCAAGCTCAGGTCCTCTGGAAGAGCAGCCAGTGCTTTTAACAGCTGAGCCAACTCTCCAGTCTCTAGACACTGACTTTTTTCAAAGGAGGCATATCAAGTGTGTGTGTGCATATATGTGTGTGTGTGTGTGCGCGCGCGCGCGTGCGTATGTGGGTGTCCTTTAGGTGGTAAGAAGGATATGAATATTTGTAACTTCAGCGTGGAGATAGTAATAGGAGTTGTCGGTTTGATAACTGCTGTCCTGGTCTCCATTAAGCCTATGCCTATTCTCTGTGGCACAACTCGACATTACTATTTGTGGTCACAACACCCTTTCAAGTAGAATTCCGTCCGAGTTTTCTTTACCTACCTACCTGGGTGGCCTGAAAAAAAAAAAAAAAAAAGAATCCTTTAAAAGTCACCATTCTCCTACTCTGTTCAAAACCTGTTAGAGCATTTCTGATTGGAGAGTTTGGGCAGGGCTTCAGATTTCACACTTGAAGAGTCTGAAAAGGGAGGGAACATTTATACTCAAGGCAATGTACTTGGCTGGAATTCCATGTTCCTTTGGCTATTTCTACAGATATTTATGCTTAAAAGAATTTCCTCCCACCCAGTAGCATGGCCAAATTCTCTTTTGCACATGTGAGCTGTGAGTGCTCTCTCTGTCTCTCTCTTTCCTTTCTCTCTCTCTGTCTCTCTCTGTCTCTCTCTGTCTCTCTCTCCCTCCCTCCCTGCCTGCCTAAAAACAGCAGGTGAGCAGATGTGCTGGAGTGAAAAGCAAAATTGGAAGCTGTCTATGGGAAGGATTTATGTTTGAGTTAGGGCAACGAAGTCTGCTCTCTCTGGAGCAGAAACCTTCAGAGAAATCTGGAAGCCAAGAGGCACAAAACTATGGCTTATAGCGTCTAAGACATCATGTTAGCCATTGGGTGACTATGGGTTTAAAGTCTCCCATTAGGCCCCAAATCTACTTTAAGGACTTCTGTTTACCTTCAAGTGCTCAAGCCACCTGTCTCTGAAGGATCCCTCCCTCATGTGGCATGGATGCCCGCCACGTTCAGGGCTCTGGCTTGGTTATAGAAAGGAATTCCTGCGAGGATTCTAGGGACAGACTAGACTGGTTCCCATTCTTCCACAGCTCTCAGCAGATGGCTTCTAAAGCGCCATCGTGTTCAGTAGTCCGATACCACTGCCATTCAGATATCGGCTTGCAGTTGTCCGGGTCTGGAGTGAGACTCTGTAGCTGACTACGGATGCTTTAAGGAACTACTAAGCTGCAACATTCAATATGGGGAAGAGTGACTCAAGACCGGGCTCACATATTCATCAAAGACTGCTTCTTGGATCTTCATTTGTCTTATGACATTGGCTCCCAGTCAGCCCAAGCTGGCCTGGACCTTGCATCCTGTTGTCTCAGCATCCTAAGAAGGATGTGTTTGCCTCTTTCTTTTTCACCTTCTCTCAGGACCTGTGGGTCGGACAGTGTCCTTAGCTCTGGAGCTGCATCTTCGGTGGGCTCCTCATTAGGGCTTGCGAATACAGCAGGAGATGCTCGGTACAACTGTGATCCAGAGGGAAGCGGGTTCCATGAAGGCTCGTGTCTTCACAGTGACGACGTCTGAGTCTTTGAAAAGTCCAAAATGGATTCTGAGAGAATTCCATCGTCAGAAAGGAAACACTGGATACTCCAGCCCCAGATCCCAAATAACCTATGGCATTGAGAAAAGCCACAGGCCCAAATCAGGATTAGGGCCTTCAGTAATAGTATTGGTCCTGTCAACAACATATTGGCTCCTCCCTCGAATGTTCAATAACTTTAGGGCGCCTCCTGAGTAGAAGATGAAAATATTATTATAAAGTCTATTCAAATAAACTGCCTATATGAAAAGGTCACCTACTTCTAATCTGTTGAAATAAGAGAGTCATAATATTTATTTCATCAAGAGGCTTAGCCGGGATTAATTTATTTCATTACTCCTTCTAGGGCACTTCAAAATTTATATAATGCCATATGTGGTTCGTAGGAACAGACTTCATGAGGATTTGACGAAAAATACTCTGAATGTTTCGTCAGGTCTTGCATCATCTTCAAGCACAGCCACCCACACTAGAACTTTCTGAGTCATCACAAGGAACCTGGTACTTCAAGAACTTCCCAAATGTTGGTTTTGGCCAATTCACTGTATCTACTGCTGCCTCTTAATCATCCCAGAACCTTTATTAGTGGTAGGAACTTCTATCACCTTTATATTTATTAATTATTGATATGCATGTAGAAAATACATCCCCGTGATTGTCTTTCCAAGTAAACCAAGCAATGAGGGGGTATTGGCTACCATTTTTAATTCTTTGATTCTAGCATCTTCCATAGGAATGAGCAGACATGGGGGTGATTCAATAAAAAATTGTCAAACAGATGCTGAGAGGAACCCTCTGCTCAGTTACAAAGCAGAATCCAGTCTGTGCCACCAGATATGAGTGGCTTCCTGCTTTTCTTCTGTGCTGGGCGCCACCCTCACATCTCCCCTTCCTGCCTATCCTAGGTTACCTGGTATTTAAAACATGGCTTTCAACCTTGGTAGTACATCAGAACCACCTGGGTGAGCTTTACACATGAAATCAATTCTTAGGCCTAGGTGCGCTCTCCTGCTGTCCCTTCCCAGGCAGAGATTTTGCTTTAGCTTGTCAACCTGGAGCTCTGGCTCTGGTATCTCACAAAAGCTGTCATGCTGAAGCTGCAATGCAGTCAGGCTTGAGAACCACTGGTTGGAACTACTCAGGCCCCACTCTCTCCTGGTGTCTTCTCAAGACGCCCTCCATGATTTCACCTTTCTTTGGATTCACAGTGGTTACTGTTTCAGCCATTCCCACAGGAGTAAGTCAGACACTGCCTTGTGATGTCGCTTTAGCATCCCTAACTCTGGACTCCCTCTTGATTGACACTGCCTTGTGATGTTGCTTCAGCATCCCTTACTCTGGACTCCCTCTTGATTGACACTGCCTTGTGATGGTGCTTTAGCATCCCTAACTCTGAACTCCCTCTTGATTATTCATGAGCACATACATGTACCCATATAAAATCTTCCATCCCTGCCTGGAAGGCACTCAAGATCAGAACTGCCCTCTTCTTCCTGGCATCTCTATGTCATGCACATGGTGAGCTCACACACATTTTCGGATGATTTAAAATGCCAAAGACAACAGTAGACCTAGCAGAGGCCGCTTTAATTCTCCTCTAAAGACATGTTTTTGGTTAGGAGAAAAAGACTGTAAAATGGGTAGAAGTAGATTGGAGCAGTACAGGGAAAGAGTAATTAAAAGCCCAGTAGAAAAGAGCCCCAAATTAGTTCAAAGGAAAATGTGTCCCAGCATCTTAAGAAGGTCCTTGCAAAACACTGAGCAGAATGAACAAGAGATTGAACTTGGCCTGTACCCTGATAAGGAGTTTTCTTTCTTAGTTATATAATTTTATAACGTTTCCAGGGTGTAAAGAAAATATTCCGCCAAGGGGGACTCCTTCCCTGGGACAATACAATTTAACTCTTGGGCTGTTCAGCTTGACTTGACCCCCTGTGATTCCAGACTAAGCCTTATATTCAAGAGCCCTGGTGCAGGATAAAACATAATCCTCATTCCATAAGCTTGATTCCTTGGTAGAGTGGTCTCTGTTTGCAGACTGAAAACAAAACCAAAAGCAAGAAATAAAAAACTCTATCTGTTATCTTCAAGTTGGTATCTCAGAGGTATGGCTATCCTAGAATGGCCCTACACACTCTCCTGCTCAGAGGTACCATAAGAAGGTATTTCTAGACTAATTTTAAAGGATTGTTTGGTTGCCCATATCACCAAAAAGCCTTATGGCTTCAATACTTTGTCATGAACTAAGACCACAGGAAAGACTGAGACAATCACTAACCCACTATCTGCTAAGGTGAGATAAGGTCATCAGATTGAGACATTGTTTCCCACAGGGAACATTATCCTAGGTACTAGGTCACAAATTTAACACGTTCTTTCTACAAAGAAATCAAATGCATGTTCTCTTGTCTGGACTGGTAGTCCAGTCATATTTTCATTAATAGTTCATTTTTGTTTGAAAACCAGACTTGAAGGCATTCAAGCCTGCTGCTGAGTGATCAGTAACCAGAGCAACACATTTTCCTTTGGAGCTCACACCAATGACCCATCTAATAGGATATGAGTTCATAGACTGTCACTGATCTATCCACACTTTGTTCCTGGTGCTTCTTGTGATCAGTGGCCTGTATTTGACCCGATCAGCCAAGAGCTACCCAAATCCTCAAGTCACCAAAGACACAAAAAACAGCATTTGTTCTATCAAGTATTTCCTGTTGGCTCTGATAAAATGGACAAGAATGAACATGTTATCATAAGGAAACCAAAAAATTCAGTTTTAACTTTATTTATTTACAAATTCTACCTAGAATTAGAAAAACTAGACTATGGAAGTCTGGATTCCACAGTACTATATGTGAGAGATTACAGAATCAGGATGTTCTAAGAAGAAAGGCATCTCAAATGAAAGGCAGAGACACCGTGGGTTTTCAACAAGTAGGGTCTGGGGTCCATGAAGCGAAAGAATCCACACTGATTTTGGGAACACAAAGGCCCTTGTGCTTACAGACAAGCACTAGGGAAACCAGGAATGTTAAACACACAGGCTTGTCTCTTCAGCGGAAGGGATGTATGTATACCTGTTTTCTACCCTGAAGGCTACGAGTGGATGTGGTTAATAACCTGGTGACCTGTGCTATCTGTAAGGCCAAACCTCACCCAAACACCCCAGAATGTTTATTCCAGACCCTTCCTCCTAGGCCTTTATCTTTAGCTTTGTTTCTCAGTCAATAGAACCCATCCTTAGGAAAGATGTCACATGTACTTTATAGCCTGGTGACCTCTATGCTATCTGTATGATCAAGACCACACCAGATCCTAGGCCCATAAGCTACAGCACCCATTTTTATGGAAGAGGTCACATGTATTTTGCAAAAGAGTTTCAATGCAGTCACAACTTAAGCTTTATTGTGCACATGGGATTGAGATAACTGTGACCAAAAAACTTTTTTCCAAAGTTGTACTGTACTTAAGTTATGTCTAAAGTAAACTGCCCAGTGTCAGACCCTAGAAGTTTGAGCTAACATCAGCTAACTAAATCATGTTGAACTGGATTTTCTTCTTGTCTCATGTGGATCATGACTCTGCTGGCCCTGGTGGTCACAGAGACACCCCCCTCCCCCCACACACACATACACTAATTCACAAAGAATGCTGCTATTATCAGTGCTATATCTGATAACTACTAACAATGTTTATTTATCAACATTTACCACTTATAAGACACAAAATCTTCTGGATGCATTCCATCAAGAAAAATATTGGATGTAGCACCCAGGGCACTGGAATCACCAGTGAAAAGGTGTCTCTGAGGTAACAGATGTGCCAGGGCCTGAAAATACAAGAATGCTTCCTTGCATGGAAATAATCAGTTTTATCTTCTCAGAACAGGGCTGACCCAGTGACCAGGCTGGAATGTTATTTACACAGGCCCAAGAAAATCAAGAAGAATCCTCTGGTCTTTAACCAAGGACATCCATAAAGCTGTCTGGAAAAGGCAAATGTTCATATCTGTATCAGATGATTCCTGTCTCCTTGCTAAAAAGAGTCAATTTATTGCCTACTGGTAAAAAGCAACACCATCCTGCCCTATCTCCTCTGGAAAGGGCCCCCAGTACCACCCCCTTCTTTATTAACCTGGATTCATCATGTATTTAGACATCAAATCTGGCTTTGAATCCTGCCCCCATTCAAAACATCAGGGTATCCAACCAGTCTTTTTCCTTTGCCCTCTTTTGTGAGAGATGCCAATTAAGTCTGGTCAAAAGTTGGGATAAAGCTGAGGTAGGGCATCAAGAGATAGAAACTCCCTGATTTTTGAGAAGATCAGACTATAGCGTTCTTTTCTCTGGAGTTGGGAGAGAAGATTATGAAGGCAGTGGACAGTATGAATGGAGGGACTCTCCCCCAAGGAAGTCATCAAACTTTCAGAGGACTCTGACATCATTTAGTACTTTAAACCACTAGCACATATGGTAATGTAAAAGTATTCAGAATCTGGGCTTATGCACTTAAAACACAATTATTTAATCTGCTCACAAACTAGCTCGTCTTCAACAATTATTTACTGAAATAATCATTTAGAGGTGGAGGAGTTAAAATTCCCCCAAGTGTGGTCCCTGGTCATTCACACATGTAAAGGAGATGCTAACTCCGCAGGATCCACTCTTAGACTGTTGCCCTGTGTGTGGATAGCTCCCCTCCTCTCTTCCCCCACCCTCCCCTATCTTATTTTAGCTGCTGTTAGGACAAGCAAAGTTTCTTTATGATCCCCTTGCCAGCCAGTACTGGCCCAGGACAGAGATGGTCGCAAACATTTTCAGATACTCTCCCTTCTAGTTCATCTTTTTCTCTGACCTTCACACTTGAAGAACTCGGTGGGAGCACACACTCACCTGCCTTCTCTCTGAATCAAGGTACTGGAGAATCAGCCGGGTGTTCACACAGTGACTCCATGTGTTTCCTAGTGCAGCTACCACACAGCTGGATCCAGAAGTGCCTGAAAGGAGACAGGGCAAAAAGTCCTTTTCAGAGGCCCTTCCTTATATGGCATTGGAGCTAAGCTCAGTCATTTTTCATACTCAGCGAGTACTCAAGGCTCAGTCCATCACCGCAAAAGTGGATGAATTAGAGGAGGATGACGTAAAGAAAGTGGAGACCAAATAAGAACCAGCGAGAGGTCCTTCAGCCTTTGTGAAGATGACCACCAATGGGCAAACGAAGGCATGACGAGGCAACCCAGCTACTGATGATGAAGAACCACCCCTCTACTCATCCCTGGCAGAAGGGCACAGCGCTACTCTACTGTTTATGAGCGGTCTTTGTTTAGTTGAATGAGTAGATCTTCGGTTTAGATTGGGAATCGTCTTAACTCAGTTTTCCTTATCAATCCGGTGGTATATACATATAGCATTCCTTTGCCTTCCCTCCCCCATGTACATCCACACCCAGAAGGGGAGTCTGGAAGAGCTCAGCCTTTTGCACCCAGTCAGCTTTAGCTTGCTCTATTTCAAGAGCAACATTCCTTTACCCCCTAAGACTTTCCTGTAAGGAGGATCTGACCTGGACTCCATCTGAATTCCAAGACTACTCCAAATTGCATGTGGGCAGCTATCGTACATCTCGAAAGCTTCGCTGATCCCTTTTGACAGGACCAGGAGAAACCATCCCTGCTCCCCAACCCCCTTGTTTCTCTTGAGAGGCAAGCTGCCAAAGTCCTGCTTCAGGGAATCCAGATCCCTCCAATCCCATCTGGCATATCCTGAGGTTTTCCTTCCCAATCTTGTGCCCTCTTTGACTCCCGGCCATGGCAGGGATACTGGCCTGAGGGGGCCCTGGTGAACACTTTGCCTCCCATCATTGAGATACCAATGAGGAGACTGAGGAAATAGAAGTTGAATAAATTAGCTGAAACAAAATGAGGCATGGAGCTTCTCCTCATATTATCTCATCTGCACCCCTCATGATCAAGCAGTAACTGGTCCTCTTTCCCAAGACAGACGAACTTTAATGTAGTACCAGCTCCACAAAGCCCTAAGTTCTTGGGTCCAAATACCACAACTGAGAAATGATGTTCAGTGGGTCTTAGTTGGAAGCGATTTTGTCGGCTAATGGCTAGTGGGAGGCGTACTGGTGTCTAGAAGGTAGAGGCCAGTGTCATCGCCGAACATCCTGTAATGAACAGAAGAGGACGATGGCAAAGGTCTACCCACCTCACAGTACAGCCGTTCTGGAACCCCAACGTTAGATAATGAATGAATTCGATGGAAATCAACAACAGGCCTCAGTACGGGGATTTAAAGAATTTAGCACAGAATAGAAAAGAGTAAAATTTAGAGTGACCCTGGCTCATTGTGCACACAATTCAAAACGTGAACAGATGAAGGTGAAAATAAATAATGTGGCCTGTGGGAATCTGATCACCCCGCCGCCACCTCCCCCGATTTAATCCTTGGTAGTCCTCCAGGCCTAAGGATCAGACGCTAATGCCTGAACAATGTCTTCTGGGGGCTCCGTCTTCTGCTCCCGCCCCGCCCCCACCGACTTCATCTCTCTGAGTTCCCTCCCTGAATGGCTTTGCTGTGACCTTTTGACTCCTCTGTCCTCATCATCCTTGACCTCTTGTCAGCAGTTGACAGAGAGTCTCCTGGCCTTCTCTGTTGACCTTTATGATGCTTCTTTACCCTCTCTGCCTTTCACCTCCCTCTTCTTACTTTGGGTGAACCCCAGGGAATGGGGCATGGTCGTTTTTTTTCCCCTATCTAATACCAAATGCTGAAGAGCCACCGAGTGGCTATGAAATGGATGTTCATTAGTAAGAGGCCAGGTCTTTATCACATCAGAGATGGACTCAATTCCAGTTTTCTTGAGATACACGACCTCCTAATCTCTCTTCCACTGTCCGTTTTCCCTCTAGTGGTGTATGCTCTCTGTTTGTGGTACTGAGTTACGTAAGGTCATTGTACTTTCAGCACATTCTCAGCACATTCTCCCGTATTTCTCTACCCTTTTCTTTCTTTCTTCTCCTTCATTGGGTGACCATTGTTTAACTCTTTCATTCTGTATGTATGCCTTATGGACATACATGATTTTATGAATCTATATAAAATCTAGGAACCATGAGTAAGAGAAATTATGCATTATTTGCCTTTGGGGGACTCAATTTACTTAATACAAATATCTTCAATTGCATCATTTTACTGGTATAGCTATTTTTCTTCATGGCCAAAAAAATTCCATATGTCTATATATACCATGTTTTCTTTACCCATTCCTCTGTTAATGGACCTAGGTTGATTCCATAATTTAGTTATTATTTTTATGTGTTTGTCTGCATGTATGTATGTGCACCATGTGTGGGCATGGTGCCCTCTGAGGCCAGAAGAGGGCATCAGGTTCCCTGTAACTGGAGTTATGGACAGTTGTGAGTCAGCACGAGGTGCTGGGAACTAAATCCAGGTCCTCTGTAAGAGCAGCAAATCTTCTTAAATGCTGAGATGTCATCTTTCCAGCTCCTCTTCTGATTTTTAAAAGGAGAAGCCCCAAAATAAATATTTTGGGTTAATTTTCCTGATTTAAAAATGCTTGCGTGGTCTGAGGATATTGCTTAGTGGTAGAGCGCTTGCTTAGCAAGGACAAGGTCCTGGGTTCAATTCCACAGCACTACACATAAAAGTTGGCTTAGTATTTACATTTTAAGTTTTTGAAGACTTGAGAACCAGATGGGTTCATGTCAATCAGGTTTTTCTATCTGCCCATGTGGTATGGCCACATGTCTACCCTGTGTCCAAAGCTGCCTCTCAAATGCCAACTTCTCTTACCATCACAGAAATAATCAGTGTCTTCCTCCTCTAAAGTTCAATAATACTTTTTCAAATTCTCTCACTTACCTCCATTTATATTGTGGTATGTTATTTGTGTGATTTTGATTAATATGCATTATGAAAGAGCCAGAGGCATGTCTGGTTTGTACCAGCAGGCCTGAATCACTTAACACAAGGATGCTTACACTGATTAAATGACTAATAAGTTATTTCCACTGAATGCTGAGCCATGTTATAGACTTGTTTTAACAGCATATTTACATTCTTAATTCTACCTTAAGCTAAAATTAATAGGTTTGCATTTTTTCAAGCAAACTGTAGAAGCTAGCTGTTTATACGTCTGCTAAGTGAGAGGATTAAGTGAGGCCGAGGTTTACAGTTTGCCAAGAAAAGGCTACATGTGAATAATTAGGAGTTACTAATTGGTTAAGAACTTAAAACATTTTTTTTTTGGGTGGTGATAAAACTGGAGGAGTACCCCAGTTCTAAATGAAGGCAAGGGATGTTTTTAGAGATCAGAGCCACATCCAGGGCAGGAGCAACTATTTTAAAAATTCCATAAAAGGAAATAAATAATCAAATGATTAAAAAACAAAAATAGAACAAACCAAGAAAAACTCTATACTACCAGGCCAACAAGAATGGGATAGATCGGTACCAGATACTTGGCTGTTCTCTGGACAGGTAAACCTGGGTCCTCGTCAAAGGTCACAAGGGTAAACGATAGAGAAAAACTTCCAGAGAAAACTCTGAAAAAGTAACTTTTGAGAATGCATGTTTCAGAAGCACTTACAAGTATCAGGCCAGTGTAAGAGTAATCCTAGCAAGACCTTGAACATTAATATTATGAAGGCGATGCCTTTGGAGGCACTAACTATATGCTAGGCATTACGTAAGCCTCCCAAATAGAGAGGGTGTACACTGTTTGAATTCAGTACACCTTTTTTATCCTCACAATAGCCTATGAGACAGGCAACACTATCAATCCTATTGACAGACTTAAGCTCTGAGAGATTAAGTCACTTCCTCAAAGTCACCTGGTTGGTTAATGGCAGAGCTGGGGCTCAAAACTAGGCCGTTAACCCTACTTTGATTAGCCTTCGCATCATATCTCAAAAATCAACTATCTAGTTACTGTCCTGTCCGCAGGGGCCCGAGAAAGGACCTGGATTGTCCAAACGCCCGTCTCAGGAACGGCACTGACAAGCCATCTTATCTGAGCTCCACATGTCACTCAAGTCCACATTCTGCTTCTTCCTTTGTGCTGATGTTCAGTGGTATCCCAGGGCAAGAGGGTTCCACAGACAGCTCATGCCCTGGCTTGCCAAGTTATTTAGCCTTGCTCAACTGGACTAGCAGCTGGAGTCACACAAGTCAGGTGGCCTAGAACTGACCCTCCCTGGTTAGAGGTTTAAAACTAACCACATCACAAGAGAAGAACCCTGGGTGATTGTGCTGGTAGGGTCACGGGACAGGTCGATGGGGAAGCTAGTCAGTTACTATATATTCATGGCCTTATTTTCTTCCTGTCTTTTGAGCTCCTAGCGTTCCCAGGAGAGGGCTGTCATAAGTGACCATTAATGCTGTTTATGGGAAATTTAACGTAGGAAGAATCTGCTTACTGGCTCTTTGTAAAAGGTGATTTCCTGCCCAGTGACCTAATTGGTCAGGAAACTGATAAGTGAGTCTTCTCTATGTTCATTTGAAGCGGAAGTTCTAAAAACTGGGGCATGTTCCCTTTCCCCCATTTTTGAACAACTGTGATAGTTAGACCTGCCAAGGCTGTACGACTTCATTGTCTGAAATCCGGTGGATTCCAAAGCACATTTTAAAAAGTCGAATAAATGAACTGAGATTTGAGAATGTTTTCATTGTTTGGGACTTTCCATCCTCACCGGCTGAGCCTGCAGAAGGGTTTGAGAAAGATCCCCAGAACAGCCTCGCTCATTCCCACAGAATCAGGGCTCTCTACAAAGCCTGTGGGAATACTCGCTCCCCACTCTCTCAGAGACTCGCTTAGGTGAGTCAAAGCAAACAGAGTTCTCCTTCTGTGATTGCTTACCCATCTGTAAAATTCGAATAATAATTCTTGCCTCCAGGCCATTGAAAGTTCTTGGTGACCCTAGATGGAGATACTTGATATGGATAAATGGCAGGAACATTGATGATCAAACACAGAAGATGAAAGTTGAGGAAGAAAAGCAGTTTAACCGCTGCTCTCTCTGGTTTTCCTTCTAATCATTATTCAAGATAGCAGAGCTTCGGAATGAGGCGGTGAGGCATAGGATGTGGACACTGAAACTTCTCCCAGAACTGCTCCTATCTTTTGGATCCAGTTCCCAACCTCTGTGGGAGCTGGATATGAAGACACATTTCTCACACGGTCTCCCTGCGCTGTACACGCTGGGTGTAGCCCTCTTGACTTCAGGCTGGAGGAGGACAGCCAAGTTGCTATGGAGCCTGGTTTCTAGAAGATGATGGGCAGCTGGTACCACGCGGTGTCAGCGTTCAGAAGGGGCATGTTGTGTGTGTAGGGGAGAGGAGAGTGATGAAAAAGTTTCTTTTCTGAAAACATTTGAATTTACGACTTTCTGCTAAACATCTCTGAGAGGTCGGACCAAATTGCTAGTGAATGACAGAAACATGTTTGCCCTGTGGCAGAGGGGGCTCAACTTGAAAAGAATGGACATTTGCATGCTTACAAATAATCGGGGGGAGGGAGGGTGAACCACCTCCCAAACAAACAACAACCCCCCAAAAAACAAACTAACAAAGCAGTGACTCCCAGAATAGGAACAGAAGGGAGGGAAAAGTTTATGGTCTTAAAAGACTGAATATTTGGAATACTTAGTCCTTCTTGTCCTGTTGGATAAAAAGCAACTTACTGAGACGAGAAGTAGGAAATTAAGAACACCACTTATGAATGCTGCAGGACTGGAGTTGGTGTAGGGAAGGTGGTGGGTTACCATGGGAACTTTCTCTACCATGCTTGATGGGTCTGGCCCTGTGGTTCTATTTCCGGTTCAGCTGTAGGTTTTCAATGAGACCACAAGAAAGAAGGAACATCTCTAACAAAGAACGCAAGAGTGAGCTTCAGGACTGACCAGCCAGATCACTTTTCCAAGCCACAGTACCTTCACCCATGGTCAGAAGGGGTTGTTCCAAAGGACTTCAAAAGTTCCTGGGTTGACTTAACACAACAACAACAACAACAACAAAACCCAAAAAGCCCGAGTTAAGGTATTTTGACAACCAAAAATTGGTGTCTTATTCAGGGCCTCATCTATCCTAGGAAGTTTGTGCACACAGCTCTTCCATGCTGTCTTTGAATCATCGTCAGATCCCACTCAGCAACCATTGACACCTGAAGACAGTGTGAAAGTATGATCCCTTTTCTAATAACAGATTTCTCCCCAGATCAGGGATTTTTTTTTTTTCTTTCTTAGACTGTTCTACCTACTACAACCCATGAGGACTGACTTCTGACAGACACAACTTCAAATCAACGAAGCTTAAACGCCGAGTCTGAGTGGTAGGGTGGGACCAGAAGGGGACCACCATCCATTGGGGTGCATTTCTCCTGTGTCTGAGCAGGCCAGGGGTGCTGCTGAGCTGTGCATTTTCCTACTGGGTCTTCCATTTGACCTAGGGGAACAACTGGAGAATCTTGGTTACCCCATTGCAAGCAGGAAATAGGGGACTTCTCAGACTGCTTCCCCTCCGTTTTCCAAGTAGTCTACATGGTATCTGCTGGAGGCTCTTCAGTTTTCACTGTCTGATGCAGAAAGACAACTTCACCAGCCACAGTTGAAGAAGATGAATGGAACACTGGCTGGGACAGTAGTTTTAGAACAAAGATTCAAGGTAACCCACAAGTTCCACAAGGCCACAGGGCAAAAGTATCAAATGAAGAGAGATTGGGAAGGCTTAGACATTTATTCTCCAACAAAATTAATTTCCTTGGGGGCTTGTAGTTCACTAACTGAACCTGTGAACCAGCTGTATTTAGTGTGCACTCTACTTCCTTGGGTCTCTAAAATTGACAATTGTCTGTAGGTCAAGTTCCAACGGAAGTGACATTTTTGACCTAGCTCTATAAACAGAGTACTGGAAAAAACCCATCAGCTGCACCGACTGGCCCAGGAACCACATGCTGTCTATCAAGTAACTGTAGGATCTGTGCTGCCATTCTAGACGAGAAAAAAAAATATCGTGTTATTTATAATCTTCTGAGTTTTGAGATTCTCAAAATACTTGGAAGCGATTCGTCTTTCGGATTTACAAATAAAGACTCTGGGGCATAAAACCATGTAACAACTGCCTCACCCAATACCATCTGCTCACAGCCCAGTGCCCTGCTAGAGGACCAGGCTGCTCGGCTTAGGGAAAGGGGAAATGTTCATCTCCAGGGTCTCTTCACCGGAGGAGAGCGGGATGACTGGTGTCCAGTGTTTGCACACACTCAGGCTGACTCAAGTCTCAGTAACACTCGTTACTGGGGAAACTAAGAAATGTGACGCAGGAACCATAAAAGGTGGGGGTAATCAGCACCTTTGGAATGCAAGATTTAGAGGTGGATTAATCTCCCATAGCAGCAGGTGGAGCAGAAGCGGGGGTGGGTTGAGCTAATCGCTAGGATAGAGCCTGGGATGCATCGGCTGAAATCACTCAAACAGCTCCACTGCCTTTTGTGGGGGGAGAAGACGCTTATAATTTCCCAGAGTCTTGGAATGGCCATGTAAGTTATTATCCAATCAGGAGACTTTTGAAATTGAGATGGGGTCATTTTAGTCATAATGGGACAGCAGAGATAAATTGGGACTGTTTTGAGTGAACACAGGTGGTCATTTTATAGGGACACCATGTAGGAACTGCCTGGAATCAGCTGGAGGAGGCTCACTCTTAGAAAAGGTCAGTCTGAAAACCATTCCCATTTGGCATCCAAACCATTCTGACTGTGTAGGGCTTCTCTGCTGTGCTTACAAAGACAGGCATCCATGTCCTTAAATAAAGCTAGGAAAAAAGAGCAGAAGAATAGTCCCAGCATCTGAGTAGAAAGAAGCAACCTCCTCTCACTGGTTCAGCTGGTAACATCCCCAGAAGGCTCCCCAACCACCTTTCCTTCAGGAGTACTGCTTTCTTCCTGTTACTTTCTATATGGGAAAGCTCTCCCCAACTTTTTTTTTTTTGGTAGATTTTTGAGACAAGGTTTCTCTGTGTAGTCCTGGCTGTCCTGGAACTCCCTCTGTAGACCAGGCTGGCCTCAAACTCAAAGATCTGCCAGCCTCTGCTTCCCAAGTGCTGGGATTAAAGAGGTACACCACCACCACCCAGCAAGGATGACCTGCAACTGAGTGTCTCGACTCTGAAAAGAACTTGTGTGTGCAGGTGTGCACATCCATGCACATGTATAGAAGGTTCCTACTGTATCACTCTGCCATTCCACTGCCACGGGCTTTTATAGTGAACCTGGAGCTGGCTGCTAGCCCCGCCCCCCCCACCGCTGTGATCCTCCTGTCCCCACCTCCTTCAGTGTTGTGTTATAGGGAGTCAGGCCTTTTTTGTTTTGGTTTTTTTTTTTTTTTTTTTTTTTTTTGGTTTTTTCAAGACAGGGGTTCTCTGTGTAGTTTTGGAGCCTGTCCTGGAACTCACTCTGTAGACCAGGCTGGCCTCGAACTCACAGAGATCCACCTGCCTCTGCCTCCCAAGTGCTGGGATTAAAGGTGTGCGCCGCTGCTGCTGCTGCTGCTGCTGCTGCTGCTGCTGCTGCTGCTGCTGCTGCTGCTGCCGCCGCCACCACCACCACCACCAGGCGTGTCCAGGCTTTTATGTGGGTGCTGGGGATCTGAACTCAGGTCCTCATGCTTAGCAAGTGTTCTTATCTACTGAACCATCTTCCCAGACCCAAGAAGAACTTTCAATTAACAATGAATTCACTTATGAGAATGAACACACACACACACACACACACACACACACACACACACACACACACACCATCCTTAAGCTAACACTAGAAAAAGAAAGCAAACACTGAACTATTTAAAGAAACCTGAAGCACATTTTTAAGATTTTCATGCTCATTTAAAATAAGCCAGGATGTTTACATGAAATGTCCCTTGTCCTCAGATGTATTTCTATCCCCATGCTACAAATTTTTCAGATTGCACTTAACAACTGCCTTGGTCTGAGCTTTGTTTTTCTGGTCCCATCACCGTATCTGAAGGGGCAGAAGGATACCGGAGTTGCATTCTCAGTAAATCTGTATTATGCACGGTCATCACCTCAGGTTTGACCGTCTGATATTTGTTTCGGGGAAACATTGGGCGATGGAGAAGGAACACAGCTGTTTGGTCTGACATCAGATTGGTTCTAAAACCCTGACTGCTAGAGTGAGAGAAATCACCCTCAGACATGTGCATTCAGATAACTGCCTTTGGAGAGAGCTGGGAAAGGTTAAAAAAAAAAAAAAATGGCACATCCTTTATCAGTTTCTCTTTCCGGGGAAGACTTAAGCCACAGAGGAGAATATCTGGAAGCTGTACATATTTCAGGACCGAGTTTGGACAGTGAGAGGGCCACATGACAACCGACTTAACTGAAAAGCAAGGGGATTCTCTGAAAGCCATGCTTTAGCTTTGGGAACTCAGCTCCCGAGGAAATGGAAATCCCAGGTCAGGGAACCAGACCCTTCATGGTCAGCTGCTGTGGATCCACACCTGGGTCAGCAGCTCCTGCTTCATGCCTGCATCAGCCTCTTGGCTCTGCACGAAGCAAGGACAGGAGGAAAAAAGAAATGTGATTCATCAGGAAGTATATTCTTGAAGAAAAATATTTCTGTGAGACCGGTTTCAAGTGACTAAAAGATTTTAATATACAATGACATTTCAACTAAACACAGTGTCTAATCCTGGACTCAACCCTGGAAAAACCTGCCACAGGAGCATTACTGGAGCACCTGGAAAAGCTTAAATTTTGCCTGCATATTAGATTACAGTACTGTATCAATGCTAATTTCTCGGGCAAAAGAATAAATATATTATGGCTATATAAGAGAAATTGTTGTTCTTGGGTGACAAATGAAAGTCTCGGGACAGAGGATCATGACATCTACGACTTACTGTCAAGTGGTGCCACAAAGACAATAACAACTTAATGATATTAAAAAGTAGATGGATAAGGACAATAAGCAAGAAAGACAGACCAGGAGAGGCAGCCTGCTAGCAGCCTAGGAGACGGGTACTCCAGTTCACTGTAGTTTTCTTGGAACTTTCCAGTATGAAAATGTAAGTTAGCTGTGAGGGATGGACTGGGTCACATATAACAGCGGGATGTGGGGTTAGATCAGACATGTGTTTTTCACATCAGAATCACCTGGTTAACTCTCTAAGGTGTTGAATTCTGGGTCTACCCAAATCTAAGGCACCCACATATCTATAGGCACTGTGCACACCCATGCGTGTACACGTGCACAGACACACACACACAGACACACAGACACAGACACAGACACACACATACACACACACCCTCATCACAGGAGTTTGCATTTCTGTTTTCCATGGCCCAGGTGTGTTTGCATTGGGAAATCTTCAGTGTCTTGTGACATGGCTCTGTATCCTTTTCATCTTGGAGACCCAGCTCGGGAGAATGCCCTTTGGCCCAGTTTAAAAATGTCATCTGCTGACTTTATCTTCCTCTTAGCTCCCAAGGGGAAAAGAGAGGAGAGATGTAAGTGCTTTTCAGAGTGGCCATAACTCATCTGTCTGGAACTGCTGTCAGAGGCGCCACCCCACACATCCAGAAGAGTGGAAGGGGGACAGCTGACAGCTAGTGGCATAGAACAGGCCAGGGCTAGGATGGGCCACTTCCCTCATTAAGGTCCTTCCTCAGTGATGCGCCTTGGCCTGAAGTTTTTCAAAGTGGGTCAGCTTTCAAAGGGTCCAGCCCCTGTTGTCACTCAGGAAGGAACAGTGTTACTCAGAGTCAGGATAACGAAAAGGGACAGGAGACAGATGCCCCCAAGTGTCTCTACCTCTGAGGTTTAAGGATAGCTGATAAAGTCAACTGAAGTTTCTTTCCTTTGATCTCAAGACACAGGCACAATCGTTACTCCTATGTTGGGGTAGGGTGGGGGGAGACCCGGCCACTGGAACCCACCTTGCTGCAGGCAGATCTGCTAGGCCAGCTGCCTCCCTTCTGGCATCTGAGAGCAAACTGCTGTGGAGAATGCTTTTAATTATCACCTAGCATGAATGTGAGGATTTATTGTTATGCTTTCCTCCCACCCATCTCAATTGCCCCTTTGGGAAGTAGAAGGACTGATAGGAATCAGTATATACTCTTGCATGGAGAGAATGGAATGTGGGCGTCACACATGTCTGCTGCCCCTGAAGGCACTGAGAGGGGGTGATGGGTAGAAGGAGGTCCATGAAGAATTCGAGGTGCATGAAGAGCTCCCCAGTGTCCTTGTCAGGGCATTTTCACTTCTCATGAAGCCCTGTCTATACAGGCTGCTCAGTACCCTCAGTGTGGCCTGCGGGTTTTTTTGTTTGTTTGTTTTTAAACATCTGGAACAAGGTTTCCTTGAACCAAGGCTAGGAGAAGCTGCCAGACTTCTCTTTTGGAGGGTTGTGCACACACATGAGGGATCACATACATGTGAGGCTTGCCTCCCTCATATCAACACAAGGCTCACAAAAAAGGAGGGCCCCAGAAGAGAGGAGAACTCTCATTTGTAACGAACACCCCCACTGAACTCTAGATGGTAGTTGCAGCATCCCAACAGTGTGTAGACTGCTAGTGTGAGTGTGTGTGTATGTACACGCTTGTGTGTGCACACGTCTCAGGGGTGAAGGCAGTTTTAGGCAATGAAGATCTCCTTGCTTCAACATTCTCTACTTCCCTAGAGGTGTCCCCATCTCCAAGGTTTAGTCAAATAGTTTCAGAAAGCTGCTTCACGGCAGAAAGGAAACCGACAAGGGAAATACGCTGAGGGCAGCAGGATTATTTTAACTGGGGGAACTGGTTTTAGTGGGTAATAGGCAGGCAGGACACATCTGCAAAATATGAATTCTTAAGCAAAGCAATTTCCTTCTTCCTTACAGCCACTGTTCATCCAGAAATGGGCTGGAACTCTGGGCTTTCAGAAAATGACCAGCATTAGGAGAATGATCAAGACCACCAACCTGTGTAATGTGTCCCACATCTCAGACATCGGTTGACATAACAGTAAAGACTTACGAGGTAACATTTTAGGATAATGAGTGTGTTCCGGGTGCTGAGCTAAACACCTCAACTTATATCGTCTCTGTGAGGGAGGTACCACCATCATACCAATTTTCTGAGGGAGGAAGTTGAGCTGCCAAGAGAGTTATTTGCCCAAGGCCACTTGGCAAGTGGCAGAACCAGGGTGTGAGCCTCACAGTCCAACTCATTATTTCTCCTTCCATTATTTCCTTCTGGGAGGGAAATGTTACCGACCCTCAGCCCACCCCATTCTCCAGATATCCTCCTTTTCCTTAATAAACTGTAATATATAACTTCTCATTTGGAGTCCTCTGTGCCTTTCTAGAAAAGCATGTTTTAATAATATTCTCTCTCTATTGTTGGGGAATTGAGTGAAGAAACTGATACCAAAGAAAAATAAACCTCCAGGTTTTCTTTAACTGGGAATATGTAAAATAACCCCAGCTGCTAAAATCATGGCTGGCTTTCTTTCTGTGTTCATAATCTACACATCTGGATCACCTTCTTTGCCAGAACTACGTGATTATGTATCTCTTTGTCTTTGGACAGCCTGTATTTTATGACATCTCTAAGTAGAAGGGCCATGTTAGTTATCATTTCAGTTTCCATTGGTGATTTCAGGATTGCTCTTCATCAGTATCACCTCTACACTGAAAAGCTGCAGAAGGTCCAGGTGATAGAGTTATGTATGAGCCCTGGAAAAAGGCAGCTAGGGAGCCCCTTGGGTAAGGGCACTTGACAACCGGAGTTGAATCCTCAGAACCCATGTGATAGAAGAAGAAAACCAACTCCATGGCATGATCATCTACCACCAGCCTACCCCCACCCTCACCCCCAAAAACATTTGGAAAGCTAGGCAGCCAGGATACATCTGCAAAATAGGAATTCTGAAGCAAAGCTTCTTTATCCCATACTGTTCTCGTGGGATAAGAAGATGGACAAGAGCCATATCTAATGCTTACTTGCAAGCATCTGTATGTACCAAAAACTTTTATAGAAGTAAAAAGCCCTTAGTCATGCTGACAATAATATGAAGTAGATACTACCATTGTTCCCATTTTAGAGAGGACACGACTTTATTTTTATTTGTAGCAAATGGGAGAGCCAGGATTCAGACTCCTGCTGTCTGGCTCCAGGGCCCATGTGCCAGCCTTCTGCTCAGTTCTGTCAAGCAGTGGGGCCTGGATACTTCCTACCACGGTAGCTGAGTTTGATCCTAACAGTGGGTCATTACAGCTTCTGAGGCAATGATGTCCATAAACTTTCCATGATATCACCACAGGTTCATCGTATTTACAAGACAGCAATGGCACAAGCAAAGATGTCGTGTTGGGAATAGTTTCAAAGAAATGCTTAGCATTAGTCCTTAGGAAAGCCACATGGTCAGGGATGGGGCAGATATCCCTTCACATCTTCCCTTGAACCGGGGTGACTGCTGCATCTAGGGACTTGTGTAGCTAGCTGTCTATGGCTCCGTTCAAGATGAAAGACCCCACAGCAGCTCTGGCTCTAAATTCAAAACAGCACATCAGGGCCGGTGAGATGGTCCAATGGGTAAAGGGGCTTGCCCCCAAGCCTAATGACCTGAATTTGATCCCTGGGATCCCCAGGGTGGAAAGAGAGAACCGGTTCCTGCAAGCTGTCCTTTGATCTCCACAAACACACACACACACACACACACACACACACACACACACACACACAAACAGTAGTACTATAACAGCAGGCGGGACAAAATAATAATATGATAAATGATACAAAGATCTCAAAGGCATAAAACTTTCCTTAAACTGGTCACCAAGGGGCGATTCTTTCAAGAGGCGAGTGTCCGCCAGAAGGAATCTAAAGTCATTCTTCTGTGTTTTTCTTCACGACTGAAAAGTTTTCTGTCCTCCTTCCCGACCCTTTTCGAGAGAATGCCCCTAACATAATCATAAACTTTAAAAGCAGAAGCTCTCACTTCAAAAGGGAATTTTTAAATAAAAACTCAAAAACCCACAGTGGTCACAAACTGCTTTGAGGGTCGGGGGGTGGGGGGTTATCGTAGGAGACGCTACTTTCATAGGGTGGTTGGTGAAGGAGAGGGATGAGAGAGAGGAGAAGGGGGGTGGGGGGTGGGAGAGGACGGGATAAAGAGGAAGAATCGCTGGCTTTAAAAAGCAACATTGTCCAGAGAGGTGAAAGGGAACAGATGGCCGTGGAGAATGTGGCCCTCAAAGCCCCCGAAGAAAGGGCGAGGCTGACGGATCTTGCTGTTTCCCATGGACGCCTGGATGTTCTGTGTTGGAGAGCTGAGGCCAGAGTAGCCGGCAGAGCTCTGTTCCCGGCGGCTCACTGGGGCAGGGCGCCGAGCGAGGCTCACGGAGAGAGACAGGGGGTGGCCATCAGCTGCCAGCCGCGGCAGGCCCCACAGCTTCTCTTCAGGCATAGCCAGGGAAGGTCAGACTTGCTCTTGACTTTGTGCTGGCAGACATGAAAGACAGACAGGACAGGACAGGAGCCCAGGCTGCAGTCGCTGCCTCCTCCCCTGAATTTAGAACCTGCTGGAGGAGGCATGCCCGGGATCAAATGGATATACCTTAGGAGAGGGGAAGGAACAGGGAGCCATTCAAAGAACAAACAAGAAACCTGGGGCTTTGAGAAAGGACAAAAGAGTGACTTGCTGAGGAAAACGCAAACATGGGTGAGGAAGGAGCCTGGGCCAGTCAGCCCCTGCAGAAGTGCAGGCATGGATGCGCACTTGCCTGGCACAGAATGATGGGGCAGAGGTGGAGCAGACATGTCTCTGCGTGCCTGTCTGGCATCGGGACAGGATGCCAGTGGGCTTGAGGTATGCAGTTGTACCCCACTGGGGACTGACCCTGGAAACTCACAAGTCCTTTCAAAAGTACAGCTAGTACAGGAAGCCCTGGCTGGCTGGTGAACTCAGCCTTCCAGAAGGAGAAAATCCAGCAGCCTCTGCAGACAGAGGGCTGGAGAAGCGGAGAAGGGAGGGATGGTTTGTAGAAGTAGTAATCACAAAGAGGCTTGTAAACTTCAGGGGACTAAGATGTAATCAGCGTAATTTCCTTAGCATTACTTCGATCAGGAAAATCATTGTTCCAAATGCCCCCATGACCTCTCTTTGTACCCTTTACAGGGGAATGATAAATTCAGTCCTTCTCTTGCCAGCCAGGAGTGAGCGGAATTCTTCCCACTCAATGTTCAGTCAGCTCAGCGAACTACGTGAACTTAAAACATTTCCCCAGTTCTACATTTTCTCTCTTCTGCTGGCCCTGAACATGGCAACAATCTGTTGGGGACCCTGAGTCCTGAGGTAGCGGAGTATGGGTTTGTAGATAGAAACCGATCCCTCATCAGAACATTTGGAAACATTCCCATACATGTCAGCTTCAGAAACATTTCTCTTTTGACCCTCTGTGGGGAAGGAGGGATGAAAAGAAGGCTCTGACTATCTCGGGGACTTGGTAAGCTCACCTTAACCTGGACCTAGGCCCCCATGTTGACATGGCTGAGGATGCCACAGTGGCCGTCAAGTCCCACGGTTCATACTGTGTGTACACTGATCGGAGTTGCTGAGAAAATTCCCAGGAAGCAGCATACTGAAAAAGATCGGCCATGATAAAGACCTTGCCTTTTATTTCTCTCCTTCAGCAAAACCGCTTCGCAGACACTTCAGACTTAGAAGTTCCACTAATCAGCCATATAACCGAGAGCCTGGCCTCCGCATAGAAATGACTTTGTATAGCTCCTAAGTGAAATCCCCTGGGGGACAGAAGATGCCCAAGGCTTTAACAATCGCCACATAACAGCCGCAGTATGAGAATAGAAGACAAGCATGCTCTGACATCCCAATTGAAACTCCAGGCTGAATCGGACATACAAGAATGTAATTACCTTCTCTAGTCTGACGGTACACTAAAGAAACTGGAGAAGTGGGATACCTATTAGGTCCCCACTAATCCTCCTCCTAAATTCAAAGCAGGGCCAGTCCCTGGAATTCATTTCTGAGTATTCTTACTTCCCTGCCATTGTTGGGCAGCTCAATTGGTAAGTGCTCCCAGCTCCTAATGCTCTCTGCCTCGCTCGCTCGCCCCTTCTTCGTTCCCAGTAGCTCAAAGCACTTTACAAATATCACCTCATTATTCTTTATAGCACTCGGGCGAGCCTGATAGGTGGAAAGGCTCATTATCTTCTCCTTAGCAATAGGGGAAATAGACAAAGGAAGCAGAAGCGACTCGCTGAGGCCAGCAGAGCAGACGCTGGACTGGAAAGTACACTCCGCCACTCTCCCGACTCCAAATGTGCACATGTCCCGTGTCAGCCTGTAAAACGGATCTGCTGACAGGGTGGGGTGTTCTCCTAAGCACGGTTTTGTAATCCGGCATGTCTGGAGGGAGGCTCGGCACGGTGGTGGAGAGGGAAAGGGCGGGAGTTGAGATGGGGGCAGCAATACTTAGGTCAGACAAGGCTCTTCACCGAAGTCTCGGGGCCTTCGTCAGGAAAGGAGGTGCTTAGGCTGGGGGCTCCCTCCTGCCCGGACACGATAGGTGAGGGAAGAGTTTCAGAGGACTGCTTTTACAGCTCACCAGTCCCTCCGACCAACGAGGCCTCGTTCCTTTTGTAAATCTGAAGCGGCACCCTTGTCTCTCGATAGAGTGCTCCATGCCATCCACCATCCACCTACGACAGCAAGCATCAGGTCAGCCAGGGTGGCGTGGCAAGGCAGAGAGGTGGCCCTGGTGTATTACTGCTGAAAGAGATGGAGACACGCTGGGAGCAGGGAGATACTGAAAAGGCCCACAAAGGGAAGAAGCGAAAAACTAGACAGTGTGCTGAGCCTCCGTCGGAACCAGGGACACACCCTATATTCCACAGAACTTAGAGTAAGTCCCCCAAAGCGTCGGGAAGCCCCGGATCAACAGGACCGGATTTGGCTTTTCCAGATAGAGGATTTACCAACCCCTCTAAACCATGTGAACAATGGCCCACTGTCCCCTGGAGTGGCAGTTTTCCATTTACCCAGAATTTCATTTTAATGAAAAAGCACTGATCTTCAAGTTAATTAAAATTGGATTATACAGGTTTCATAGTTTATAATTTGGCGCATGAGCTCCATAAGCCCGGACCTTTAGAAAAACCTACCATATCTCATCTCTCTGGTCTTCAACACTCACTTTTCCTAATGGATGCACTGTTGGTTGCTCATCCGACAAAGTTGGAGAGGCAAGACAGTAAAATCAACATTTGTTATGGAAGCAGCTCCTGACATAAGAATAATGACCTTGGATAATAGTAAAGAATAACGGTTTGGGGTGATGGCGTGATTATGGGGCTCAGAGATAAAGGACTGACTGTGCGGCCGCCAGAAGCAGCACATTTTGCAGTAATTAGGTTGTTTCCGTTGTCCTGGTCTTCCATGGGAACAGAGTCAAGTTCGCTTGCTTTTCCCGCAGAGACTGCAGGACATTCTTCTTCACACAGAGTAAAAAGAATAAGGAATAAATATCTCCTGAAAGTCAGAGGCATCCAGGGGGGTGGGGTGCATTGTATTTCTATCCACATCCAGCTGTAAGGGCCACTGACTGCCAGCTCCCCTCCATCTGCTCTCTCTGAGGACTTCAGCCTGACCTTGTGGAACCTTCTTTCTGGGAAGTTAAGGAATTTCCAGGATTAGCTCAAATCTTGAGGCTGCCAACTGTGACAATCTACACAGCTCTCTTAGGTAATGATTCAGACCCCATTTCTGCTCGAAGCCAAGATGGTCCCCAGTGACCTGGAAATACTCTCATTTCCTGGATGCAGACTATAATGGGAGTTGACCCCGGAAGAATTTTGGAAGGGCAAGCCTCGGCATTTCTGCATACTATAGATTCAACAGCTGATACCAGTGACAACTGAAATGTAATAAAACCTGAAAAGCAGGGTAAAGAGGTCATCAGAAACAAGTTTGAAAAAGAACACCACAAGAAAAGGGGGTTGTGGTAAGTTAATAACAACAGTGGTTAATCTCATACGTTTTACCTCCAGGACTGCCTATTTTGAGAGGAAAAATCTGGTGACTCTCTTCTTAACTGAATTTCTGAACACTCCAGCAAAAGTCCAAGTTTCTAGTCCTGATTAGATAAAATGCCAGATTCCCCTCACAATCCCAATTGGAAAGGGATGAATCGGTACTTTGTGCTAGCCCTGATAAGTTAGCCCTCCAATCCAGCCAGGAACAACACTCATAGAGGGCCATCATCTTTCCCTCCATCTCCTAAATCCTGCAAACAACTGCTGGTTGACCAAACATCAAAACAGCTCCCTCTGTGGCCTCCACAGGCCTCATTCCCTTGTTTGAAAAACAAAGGGACAGGACTAGAGCACCTTTACCATCCACCCTCCAAGACTCCCTGTAGCAAGGGATTCTCTGCAGGGTTGGCTCCAGCACTTTCTGGCTACAGTATAGCCTCTGTCTTTTGGGTTTCACTGAATCCTGGTCCCCAACCATGCCTAACAGTGTCTGGAGAGTCTCAGCTCACCACCTGAAGCTTTATTGGCCAATACAATCAAATGCTTCTCCCACCCCTACAAGGCAGAATTGACCAGGATTCTACTGACCCACCTGACCTCAGGAACCAAGGACACTCAAGAGGTCTAACCCAAAACATAAGGATGAAGACCCCAAATGTGACGGCTTAGCAAGAAACACACACATGAACAAATGTCCCCGCAGGTTAAATTCACAGAGTAAGCATGTAGGATGTTAAGAAGGTAGCTTTTTAAACACAAATGGCCAGATATGGGCTCACCATCCAACATTCTCAACCAACCTAGCAACCCAGGTCAGCAACTCAATACATAACAATGTTTCCACAATGATGACTGAGGAAGTTTTAAGAATAGTCAGCAACTCCAGGGAACTTTTCATACAAGGACTCCAAAATGTTATGTAAGGATTATTTCCTATGATCCCAAACAGATGTAGGGAAGAAGCTGTCCGTCTGAGAAGTAAGGGGCATTTCACAGACTTGTCTTAAGTTATAGAGTAAGCCAGGCTTGAACAGAGATTCCAACAGGCCACTTTCAGAATTATGCAGTTCTTAATCTCTAACACATTAGCAGATACCTGAGTGAGTTACACAACAATTCAGAAAAGTCATCGAGAAAGAAGTACCTGAGTTCCCTAGTGCCTCAGGAGTCACTCTGGGAACCTTCTGGAAGTTTGACTAGGATAGGCCAGATCTAGAATTTCCAAGACAATTAATATAAATACTGACCTGTGTTCTTAGCTTAGAAAATTAAATTATTTCCCCCTCTTCTATATTACCTTTTGGTTCAAGTCCAAATGCATCCTCTTTCTGATGACTAATATTTAGAGCATGTTGGTGGAGTAAGCACAGTGGAAAGTCACAGACAGTCTGTACGGTCTCAATTTAAAGAAACAAGCCAACCCTCACTACAAGTGTTTACATACATACAGGTTTTGAGTCAGCACCTGACTGTGCAATAAGCAGAGAAGAGACCTTTGCTTCCAGGCTGGCCTGGACCACCTGATCCTTCTGCCTTAGCTTCCCTGTGTTCAGATTACACACGTGTCACCGAAATGGGATCATAATCTTCGTTTTCCTTCTCAGCCTTCTATATTTTTTTTGTTTTACTTATGTTTTATTATACGGAGTTATATATGTTTTCCTGTAAGCATATTTTACATCAATATACAAAACAACACGGATAAACTTCACAGACAGCGTGGAGTGAAAGAACTGATACCAGAGAGAGACCCCATTACATGGCACTGCATGGGGTTCAAACATGGATGAACTAGTTTGTGGATGCAGAAGCCTATGAGTGGGTGGTCACTCTGGGGATGAGAGGGGATGGTGGGACAGGATAATGCCAGGAAGGGGAGCCTCCTGGAGACCACTGATGCTCTGCTTCATACCCTGGGTGTTGGCTGCACGTGTGTGTTCATGGAGAAAGTTACTGGTGCTGTAACTGTACAATGCATACTCATTTCTGGTTGTATATCAAACTTTTAAAAAGTTACTTAGAACAAAGAAGGCGCCAGCCCGGAGGTTTCACCACACTATCCTTTTAGGAAGTCTAGGGAATGGCTCTTTGTGGGCAGGGGAGAGAGAACTCAAACCATACTTTCGATTGTGCTGTTGTTTGCTTTGAGAGGTGTTCGTGACAAGGAAGAGACAATTCTACCTTCGCAGCTCTGAGAAAGCTCTGCAATCTGCTTCCATTAACCAGGAAGAAAAACACGAACTGACATCAGCAAGGGGTCATGGCACCAGGAGATTAGCAGCATTTGAATCTTCCTGACAACACAGGATTGATGGTGACTCTGAAAGTCTGTGTTTTCATTCAGTGCAGGCTCTCCAGAAAGACTGATACTGGACCAGACACATGCCATGAAGAGGCACACTTCTAAAACTAAGCCCGAATTTATGAAAATAAGGGGCTGAATCTTCTAGAAGAAGGCAGGGACCTTGTATCCTCCCTAATGCAAGAACAGGGGCTCAAGAAATACTTCTGACATGTGTGAATGTTTAAATCTCTGCTCAAAAAGAAAACTGGAATAGCAGAAGTATTACTCACTCAAGTAGAAGTTACTACGGATGGGAAGGGATATACTAGAATGACATACTGGATTGATGAGTATCTACTCAGCATCCCTCAAGGAAACTAAGGAACTAACCAAGGCATGAGGGGCCTTTAATTGGCTATACACATGTGGAAAAACTATCTGGAAGGACACCATTATCCAACAGAAATATAGTTCAGGGCACACGTCATCTAAAATTCTTATCAGCTATGTGAAAACACATGACATAAATGCTAAGATTTTCTTTCAGTTAGCACAATATGCCCAAACCACTATCAGATCAATGTGTAGTCAATATATTTCACACTATTTCCCCCATATGAAGTCTCTGAAGTCCAGTGTGCATTACACTTAGAACATGTTTCAAGTACTCAGCAGCCGTTCAGGGCACTGCAGGTCTAGGAGGCTTCCCTGGGTGGGGGTGGGGGGGCCCGCGGCGCAGAGGTGCCCTCTATGTGATCGAGGGTATACAGAAAAATGAGCTTCTGTATTTGACAGTGTTTCCATCTGCTCCTGCAGTCAACTGCATCCATCCACACCCTCCACTTCTCTAGATACCCAGTGTCCTTGTGGCAATTTCCCTCTCTGCTTTCCGACTCTGAGTATGGTTTCTGTCATAGGCAATCAAACCTGACGGAGATAGAGAAGGCGTGCCCATGGATACATCCTGTTGAAGGGGTGGCATGCCTGTTAAACAGCAGACACTCAATCAGTGCAGTTGAATGTATAAACTAAGAGAGTTATTAAGAAGAACGCGCCACCATTTTATTCTCGGCTTTCTAGGGTATTTGCAGTAGGTTACACAATCCATTTGTCAGTCTCCTTTGTGAACAAATGAACCAAAGTCTAGTTCCTATTTGAAGAATTCCAGGTGCACTTGCTGTAAATTCTGAATCAAACAGGAGTTTAATAAGGTGCAGGCCTACAAGATACCTGGACACCATCCATCTGAGACTGCTACAATGTAAAAGAAATTGAAATAACAGCCTTTCTATCAGCCAGCACACTCCCGCTGCATCTCAGCTCTTGTCTTCCCGCCAGCACACATTTATTTCTGTGTCTCCAGTTAAACATGGAACTGGAGTCTGAGAGGAAACGGGTCAGTGGTTGCTGTCTCCTGTGGGGAAAGTCACAGCCATCCCTGACACCTGGACCCAAATCCTTAGTGATTTCATGGTGAATAAGTGTGGTTATTTCAGGACCAGTGTTCCTTTCCCTCTGAGAGACCCAGATCCACATGGACGAGGTGAAGGCAGTATGTCTCCTCTCAGCTACAGTTCATCAAACAGAGCAAGCTTTGGGTGTTTTAGGTTGTAAAGGCTACCCTGGGTTCTAGGTTGTCTTTGCTGGTGGTATAGGGTCAACAACTTGAAAGGCCAGACCAAAGGAGAGGCAGAAACAATCTCCTTCCCACTGGTGGATAAGAATCCTCCTGGGACCAGGAGTGCCAAGGCATGTGCAATTCGGTGGTTTTGGAGGACTTGGGAAGGGCACAGGGGTAGGTACTAGGCATTAGGAAGGCTGAGACAAAAAGAACAAATTTGCCACTATGTCCCATAAAATGTCTGCAGTGGGTCAGTGTGCTGAGTGAGGGAGGGAACTTATAGAATTTACTGTAACTCAAGCTATCTAAAGAGGTGTAAGAAATTCAGTGGGTGACTTTCAGCCAAAAAGGGAACCAGGAATGGCATGCTATTGCTCCATGGGCATGAGTCAGGGCCTTGTAAATGCCTTTATCTTGCACAAATCATTCACCAGTTAAGTGGGAAACTTAATGCATTTGCCTATGAAGATAGACTGTAGCAGTTCCTGGTTGGAAGGCTTAAGTGAGTCAAAGAACACTTACCCTCTAACATTCAAATGTTCTGCTCTGCTCATCCTAATTGTAAGTGGGACACACACACACACACACACACACACACGCACACCCTGGCACAAAAGCAAGACCTTTGAGTTCTTCTGCTAGCCTGCGTGTGGCTTTTCAAAGTGCCTGCTTTTGTCTCAGGGTGCCATGTGTAGGGAGGAAGGAGGAAATGATAACATCCAAAGGATACTGTTGATGAATTCCCGTCGGAGAATCCCAAAACACTGGAAAGGACACAGGAAAGAGGGCAATAAAGTGGCGGAGGGACCCCGTAGATGACCAGAGCCAAAGGCTAAGGCCACAGACTTTGGAGACAACCTTTGGGTTTCAAATCTGCCCCTGATGCTTACCAGCTGTTTACCCTTGGACAAAGGATGTAACCTCTCTATGCTTCGGTTTCTTGATCTGTCACATAGAGACAGCAATATTACCTTTTGGGAACCATGCATTAGATGGGGCCACGTACGTTCAGTATCTTGGGCATCTGGTAACCACTAACATCAGCAAGTCCCATTACCCACAGCATACAATATGTGTTCAGGATTTACTTAGAGACATGGTCTCTAGCCCAAGCTGTCTTCCAATCCTCAACGCAGCCGAGGATGAATGTCAACTCTATTCTCCTGCCTCCACCTTCCAAGTATTGGGGTTACGAGCACGTACTACCTTGTTCTGTTTATGGAGTGCTGGGTATAGAGCCCAGGGTTTCACACACATTAAGCAAGCATGTGACCAACCATGTTCCATCCTCAGACCGATTTTTATTTCTTTATTTTCATAGGCTGGGACTGCAGGTGTGGGCTACTACACACCGCCATACTTTTAGTGCTAAAGCTGGAAAAGACTATAAAATGTCTAGTCTTGCTTAGAAAACATCCTTTCACATTAAAAAAATAAGTCAATGAAAATGATTTGTGTATTCTTAGAGGCTCATTAGGGGAGGCAACATTTCTTTTAAAAAATTTCTTTTAGTTTTACTTATTTTATGTATATGAATGTGTACCATATGAGTATCTGGGAGTTTAGATGGTTATGAGCTATCATGTGGGTGTTAGGACTAAAGCTTAGGTCCTTGTAAGAGCAATAAATGCTCTTAACTGCTGATCCATCTCTCTGGCCCCCAACATTTCTGAAGAATTAGTCTCAGAATTATTGGATGCTTCTAATGCTAGATTAGGGTCTTACGTTCTGGGGATAGTTCTGGGAAACAAATTCAGCCTTGCTTATTGGCTCTTACCTGTGGTATGGGCTCTTTGGAGAGATACAGAAAGCATGCAAGAGTCTGCTGGCTGGTGGTACACACTGCCGTCAAGCTTCCAAGATGGTCAGCTTAAGTCTATCAAGGGTGGTGAAGGGTTGAGGCAAGGGGCAGGAGTGCTAAGAAACGAAAGGTCAACATTCACCCCACTGCCTGGAAGAACAGTTACACCTAGGAGCTTCCATTTCAACTGCAAAGGAGAGGGGGTGAGGGGTGCATGAGGTGCGCTTCACCTCCATGGGACGTAGCAGGGAAGGGTGGCAGATCCGGCATGCTGCCCATGTGGAGGAGTTGCCACCCAGCCGAGGGGAGAGTCAGGCTGAGCTGTCCCTGTGTTCCTGGGAGATCTGGCTCCAGCTCAGAGGCAGGGGAAGTGGGGATTAGGACAATGTGGTGTCCCAGCTAATGAGTTAGCAAAACAGACAGATGGCAACGGAGTAACTTAACTCGCCCATCTCTGTCTGCAAGGCACTCCCACAGCGGTGCCTCCTCTGTCCTTGTGCTATCTCACTCTGCCCAGCTCTTTCAGCCACCCCAGAAGGTCATGGCCACTGAGTAATCATCCTGCATGGAAAACAGCTACAAGCCCGCTTTCTAAACACAACTGTCGCCCCTGATTGGTGCATAGTGGAGTGGAATTCTGACTGATGACCTTGGAAAGACATCCCTGGTTCTAGAGGAGAAACAAAGTAATTTTTATTGAATCCTTCTTATTTTATATTTAAGATATAATTCCTTTTTTTTACTAGTAGACAGTATGTACAGAATACTAGAAAATACTGGAACGTGAGGTGATAGCACTTGGGGGTGACTTTTATTCTGACTCTAAAACAAATTTCCTTTAGCCAGACCTCTAGACCGTGCTACAGCTTCCTTTCCAGGCTGGTGGGAGAGGAGCGCTGGCTAGAGAACCCTGCAAGTGTGTAATGCTGATGCCAGACACGTGGAGAGTCACGTGGAGCAAATGAGTGCTCTGAGAGTGGTCTGTAACTCTGCCTGCCCCCGCCTCCCATTATCCCGCCCCCGCTGCCCCCCCCCCCACTAAAACTTTTTAGTGTGCGTTCATGGTGCATGCTGACACACACCTATGGAGGTTAGAGGCCAAGCTGTGGGAGTTGCTTCTCTCTTTCTATCAGGAGGGGTCTGGGAATCCAACCCAGGTTGTCAGGCTTGGTGGCAAATGCCTTTACCTGATGAGTCAGTTCATTTGCCCATCCTGCGCATCTTTTAAAGTTTTTTGTTGTTTTGTTTTTGCTAGAAAAGAAACGAAACAAACATGTTTTCCAATGGTCATCATTTCCAGGTGACCTGGAATTAAAGACAGCTGCCAATTGTGAGACTTGCCTGGTGCTGATACCAGCTAAGACAGCCATTTTGGAAGATCTTTGTCTTTTGAATATTGGTTCACTTTAAAAATATTTTCTGTGATGATACAATTCCCATTATGCAAACAACAGAAGAATATTTTTGGAAGAAGGGGAGGTTTAAAAATTAATTCCTCCCCTATGGCTATTTCATTCAATGAGGTGATCAGAAACTTAAAAAAAAAAAAAATTAAGACATATTTTTTTCCAGGGGCCTTGGTCGGTAAGTGCAGTCCTCACCCCTCATCAAGGAAACTTCTTTTTGCAACAGATGGAGACCATTAGAGAAACCACAACCAATCAAAATGTAGAGTTGTGGAGCTCAGTCCCAAATGTACCTAAGGCTCGGATCACTGCAGAAGAGAGGATGGGAAGATTATAAGAGCCAGAGATATGGGGAGTTTCTATGAGATAGAGTGTCAGAAGCTACACCTATAAAGTCTCAACAACATGGCTGCCTAAACATGAGCTGAACAAAGAGGGTATCAATAGACACGCCAGTGTGGATGAGGGAAGGCTCAAGAGGCCTTGACCCTACACAAAGAACCATAGGCAACTGAGCTGAGAGCAGGAGAAAACCTTCCCCAGGGAAGAGCACATCAACTGGTTATCCAAACCAAATGGTCAGCCTGAAAACATACACATAAAAGTAACATTATATAGACTGAGCAGGTTGTATTTATGTATTTAGGAATACACATACACACAACAACAACAACAACAATTAATGAAAAAGGAGGCCATGCATTTGAAAGAGAACAAGAATTAATCTATGGGAGAACTTGGAGGGTAGAAAGGGAAGGGAGATATCACATAATTATACTGTAATCTCAAAAATCAAAGTAAGTTAAAGTTTATTCATACAAATGGATTTTTGCCTTTGAAAAGCAAAAAGCTGACTTTAGTAGAAGAAACTTTCAGTGGTCACTGAATTATTCAGTAGAATGGTATCTAAACAGGGGTACTGATGCACAAGCTACACACTAAAAGACTGCTCACCCCTCCAGCCACTCCCTCAAAATTCCTTACCCATCCATCCTCTCAGGAGTTAACTGTTCACATCTAGTTTCTTAGAGTGGGGCCTCGGAATTGACAATGACAAGAAGTGATGAGTTCAGAGAATTCTTAGCTACATTCAGACCACAGAGCAGTTGCTTTAAAGTTGAGCATGCCAGCTAGTGAGCTAGAAGATCTTTGAACCAATCACTCAGTTGCACTGGCTCTTGGTGGCATCCTTGGGGTCATGTCAGGAGCATCTCCTGACCCCTCTTGCCAGGTTTCACAGACAAGTTGGCCTCACACATTACCAAACACTGAAAGGGAAATAGCAACAAATTACAAAATGCATGAACTTCTAATGTGGGTGAAGCTGAGAGTGAATTAAGAAGTCTCTGGTTCTTTTCCAGGTATAACTCTCATCTAGAAAGAAGGTTTGAGGAAACTAAAGGAATACAATACAACATAAGGGCAGGTGAAACCACTAAGTCCAGTGTCTGAGCATGGGTCTGGGTCCAGCTGGACCAGAGAAAAAGCCAACCAAACAAAACATTTAATGAAAGCGATTTAGCGAAAGATTTTTCATTGGACTCTGAGTCTTTCAGCTTTCATGATGTTACCATATCCCAGGAACCTTCCAACATTCCACCAATAGGATTCAAAGTAGGTTTGAGGTTCTTTGTACTGGTCTAATAAATGATGTGACTGATCCAAGTTAAAGCCACATAATGAAACACAACTTCAAGACTTTAACTTCATTAGCCCTGGTGAGCAAATCAACTCTACCAAGCAGCATTTGAATAGTACTAAATTCTAAGATCTTGTGAGAGAAGTTCTGCTCTGTGTCTAGACTTAGCAGAGAGCCTGGCATGTCATTTGTAATAGCTGCCTTTTGGATGAATGAAGAACAACAACAAAATAATGTATATTTGTACCAGATAAGAAATGTCTAAAGTTCTAATTTTTGAGGTTATAATTAGGAAGGCCATTCTTATGCTCTCACAGAGTGTCTTCTGATGTGGCTTTCAAAGACAATATATCTAAGGAAGAGGAATGATTCTCCATGGAGAACAATTCTCCCCTGACCCTGACTCATGGCTATTTGGTAATGTCTGCATTTTGGTTGTCACAAATGGTAGGGAGGGTGCCACTGGCATCTCCAGAGTGGGAAAAGGCAGAAGTACAGCTATCACAGGACAATGGACATGAGAGCCTTCCACAATCAAGGGGTAGCTGGCTCCAAATGTCAGTACCGGTCCTGTTGAGGAATCCCAGGCCAGATAATCCACTGGAGAGCCAAAGGACTAGACATATTTCCCAATGGCCTTTGTGCCCCATTTTTGTTCTTCCTAGGCCTTTTCTTTCTTTCTTTTAAAATGTTTATTTTATTTTGTATATATGGGCATTTTGTCTGCATATCATATGTCTGCCTGCTAGAAGAGGGTATCAAAGCCCTTGGAACTGGGGTATCAGATGGTTGTGAGCCATCATGTGGGTGCTAGGAATTGAACCTGGGTCCTCTGCAAGAACAGCAAGTGCTCTGAACCCAAGCCATCTCTCCAGCCCAATCTTTCCTGTGTTTATCTATCCCTCTCAAGCCTTCTGATGCCAAATATTGTACGTATTTTCATCCCTTGGTTATTGTGTCTGATTGTTTCAAAGATACTCTGAGTTAACTATAAGATGGAGTGAAGGAAACAATGACCAAGGTCCCCTGAAGGACAGAAATAGAACACAAGCTGTTTCTTCTCTCAATAAAGAGCAGCCTGAAAGGATTACGGTTAGAGGCTCAACTGATGCCTTCAACTCTATTCTGGTCCATTTATCATGACACTCTTACTACTCAGGGATATAGGTGGTGTTAGAGATTAATTATGGAGGAAACTACAGCCTTTTAGCAGAAGTTTACCATAAATGATACTGCTTTGGGCCAGGCTCATATTACTTAATTCTTCCAAGAAATAGGTTAAAACATACATACATATTTATAGAAGACTATTTGGTAAAGTAGAAAGACTGGAATTCTGGTGGACTTGTTTCTAACTAGCTACGTGGCTACAAAAAGTCACTGTCTTTTGGACTTGCTTCCTTCATCCAAAATAAGAGATCATGACCAGCCCCTAATTTTGATGATTGATGAGACAAGGAAAAGAATATACAGAGAAATTGGCAAGAGTGAAGGATTTGGACTAAACATGAAAATGATTTCTTGGCTTGAACTGATGGGTTGATATTTTGTTCTTTTAATTTAGAAGTCTATTAACAGGTGTCGATTACCCTGTAGTCATCGATCAAATCTAACTCCCGATTGTTGGAATGCTAACCTCATTTGTTTTTATAAGACTGAAGTCCATCATTCTTTGAAACCAAGGGGTGTTTTGTTTGGATGCATAGGACTTACAACCTTGATGGAGGTAGAATTAAAACAGAGCTTCCTTCTGAGATAAAAATGCTGAGCCTGATTCTAAAACAGTGAAGGGCTCAGGTAGTAAAGCACTTGCCTTGGGTAGAACCCCAGAAATTACCAAAGAAGTTAATGAAACCAAACAGAACGAAATAGTGAGAATGTTGAAATTTGCAAGGCAACTTGGGAGGCAGAGCCAGAGGCAGATGGAGCTCTGTGAGTTTGAGGGCAGTCTGGTCTATGGAGAGAGTTCTAGGACAGCCAGGTCTGTAACACAGAGAACCTCTGTCTCTAAAAAACTAAAATAAAGAAATTTGCAAGGTAGACTTCTGGGTGAGTTACTGCATGGATGCAGCCAGTGACTGGTCTTTTTGCTGTATTATTTTGGTTCTTGTACTGGATAGTTATACATCAACTTGACACAAGCTAAAGTCATCTGAGAGGAGGGAACCTCAATTAAGAAAATACCTCCATAAGATGAGGCTATATGGCATTTTCAATTAGTGACTGATGTGGGAGGGCCCAGCCCACTGTGGGTGGTGCCACCCCTGGACCGGTGGTCCTGGGTTCTATAAAAAAGCAGGCTGAGCAAGCCATGAGAAATAAGCCAGGAAGCAGCACCCCTCCACGACCTCTGCATCAGCTCCAGCCTCTTGCCTGTATTCCTCTCCTGACTTCCTTAGATGATATACCTACCATACAATGTGGAAGTGTAAGCCAAATAAGTCCTTTCCTCTCCAAGTTGCTTTGGTCAAGGTGATTTATCACAGCAATAGTCACCCTCACTAAGACAGTGCCCAACTGCTACCCTACTGCATCCTCGGCTCATCTCTGTGGGAATTTTAATATGATCAAATAGTCTTAATTATACACACGTATTGACATCCCAGGAATCTGATGAAAACTACCTGGCAGGAAGCATGGGTGTACATTAGCTTTAACAATCTGGATTTTGCTGGGGCATTAACCACAATCCATGAGTGAGATGTCATCTTAAGCCTGAGTGTGTGGCCAGTTAATCACGCATGTTTCACTCTGGCTGAGTGAATATGTTCTGCAGATGGTTCACTTTGGTTCCCTCCAACATTCTTGGCTTTTCAAGATGACCAACAGCTCCTGTCAATTGAAAGGAAAAGCCACCTCCTCGTTGGCCAAGCAAAACCAGGCTTTCTTATGGAGTTCCCAGAGGTAGGTCAGAGGCATGATTCAAGCGTAAGAACCCCTCTAGAACGCCCCCTCCCCCAGGCGTCCATAGAAAGGCAACTTAGGAAAACGGCAGCAAAATAAAAGCCTGGGATTTCAGGACGTGGTTCCAGGAACAATGACTACAGAAAGGTGAAATGGAGTCACTTTTTCCAGGCAAGCCACTTGCACAGACAATGCAGTCACAAGGCAGCAAGCAGCGTTTACGAGTGTGCGAAGACACACTGCACGTTCACAGACACCACAGCAGCCGCCAACAGCGGAAGGGAGCGAGTGGAGCCATTTGTGAGCATCAGCTTCCCTCTTCACCCTGCTAGAACTTCACCGTCCCCAGGGGAGTCCAGCTAGAACTGTCTTGATTAAAATATGATGTCTTTGGCCACTGAGAGTTCTCCTGGGGAAATCACGGGAAAGCAGCCAAACCACACTATGTGAGCAGACGAAGCCTCCCCTTTCCATGCAGACATGTTCTGGCTACAGCCTCTGTCTCCCCATCAGTTACACTGCTCTCCGACCCATCTTCCCATGGGGCACACCTGGCTGCTTCTACTTACTCTTCACACCCAGTCATATGGTCATACCTGTCCTCTCTCCAGGAGAGTGACAATTTCGGTCAATCTCCCAACAAAAAGATGCTGCCTACCATGGCCCTTTGGAAGCCTAGGAAATCAGCCCTGCACAGACAGGTAGAGAAAGCCAGAAAGGGGATTTCTTCTGCTGGCCTGTCAGATGACTATTTCTCTCCTCAGTTCCCTCCTTCCCCCTCGAAGCAGTTGGTAGACTCTGAGCAAACCCTGCTGACTTTGTACTTGGAAAAATCCAGGTGGCAAAAATGACCACCAGTCTATAAACTTGAATCAGGAAGATTTTGTTGGTTTAGGTTTTGAGACAGTCTCATTGACCTTGCCTCCTGAGTGACAGGATTACAGGCATGCACCACCATACCTACCAGAAGGATTTATTTTTTGCTAATTCACTCATTCATTCACTCACTCGCCATTCAATAAATATTGAACACCTTAGATACCAAGAACTGGGCTGAGACTAAGTCAGTACTGGAGGCACATGATTGACACCTGGCAATGTCAGTCCATCCTTGAATGAGAAGCTCCATTCAAGGAGCTTGTACCCCTGGAACAGTGCAGTCCAGTGGATAACAGACATACACAAAATAAATAGATAATAAACACAAATGCATTTTGTAAACTATGAAGTAAAATGCATAATACATAAAACATAAATTCAATCTCAGGTTTAATGAACCTTTATAAGGTTTGAGAAATAAAAGAAAGGTAGTCCCAGTTAACAAGCATGGTCAAAAATAACTTCAATGCTCTGATTATTTTTAAGTGTACATGGATATTTTCCTGCATTTATGTCCATATTTTATGTGTATAAAGTACCTGAAGAGACTGGAAGAAGGCATTGGATCCCTCAAAAATGGAATTATAATTGGCTGTAAGCTATCTTGTGGGTACTAAGAATTGAACATGGGTCCTCTGGGAAAGCAACCAGTGCTCTTAACACTGAACCATCTCTCTAGCCTTTGAATTTTTATGTGTGCGCATGCATGTATGTGTGAGAATATATATGCATATATAAATATATATAGGATACACATGTACCCTCACACACCCAAGCATAGACCAAGCACATACACACATATATATTCATAGGTGTGGTGCGTGCGTGCGTGCGTGCGTGCGTGCGTGTGTGTGTGTGTGTGTGTGTGTGTGTGTGTGTGTCTGTGTGTGTGTGTGTCTCTGTGTGTGTGTGTGTGTGTGTGTGTGTGTGTGTGTGTGTGTAGCCCAGAAGACCATCTGTCCTTCGCTGCCTGCCACCTTGTTTGAGGCAGGGTCTGCTCTTCTCTGCTTCAAACACCAGGTTCAGTGGTCCACAGTTTCCAGGGATTCTTGTTTCCCATCGTCCTACGGGAGCACTGGGATCCCAGACATGTGCCAGCTTTACATGGTCTAGAAGTCTGAACTCGGCTCCTCAGGCCTGTGTGCCAAGTGCTTTACCCACTGAGGTATCCCCCAGACCAATGCTCTGAATCTTAAAGAGAAAAGAGTGTATAAGAAACACACTCTTTGCAATTGAATATACAGTCTTTGTGAAAGAGAAGTATCTTGGTTATAAAAAAGAAAATAAGTCCATATACTAACATACTTAAGCATATTGTGGTGGGAATAAAAAAAACTTAAAACTAAGATTTTTGCCTCTATCTCAAATTTGATTGATACACGGGGTTCTTTTAAAAATTGAATAATTATTTGAGTTTCCCCAAATACACCCAGAAACCTCCAGGAAATGTTACATAAGTTTCAGAATCACCAATTTAAGAAAACTTAATATTTATTTTTTGAAATGACTTTCAACCATATTGTGTTGTCTTTATAATTAAAAAAAAAAAGTCATTGATGGTAAGAGCATAAAAATTTTAAAAAATCTCATAGAACTTGCAGACCTCAAGAATCCAATGCCCACAATTTGAGAAATATTGATTTTTGTCCCACCCTTGCCTTTTATGGGTGAAGGAACAAATGACTCCCCTAACCACACAGATGGCTCTTGGCACAATCCAGCCAGAAAGCCAGGTCGCCGGGTCTCTAGAACAGTACTTTTTCCTCCTTTAGACAAGGCCTCCTCTGTCTGCAGCATAGCTCACTATCTGTCCCAGACAGACACTGGCTTTGTATGCATCCAGAGACTGGGAAACAGATGGAGGCAGCAGATTCGAGGGGAAGTGCTGTGGGTGTGGCCGCCATCCCGCAGCTGGGCCTGGGTTTGAAGGGAAGGGACTCCCATGGCCACATTCTTTTGCGCATCTTTGAAACAAAGAAGAGCTGGGCGGGAAAACACAGGCAGCTTTAAAGGGGAGCATTTCTGCCTAACAAGTTTGGACAGAAAGTCTGAAGAACGAGGTCCTGAGCTAAAGGCTTGGAGAGGAGCTCCAGAGGTATGAGGTTATAATTCAGGGTGGCCAATTTAATCAGCTCACATTCATTAAACACCCACCTACACATGGTGCTTACAGCTTACCCTTCCCTCTCTCAGAAGCATCCACAGGCCTGTTTTAAACGGGCCACCCTGTTCATTTTGGGAATCTAGCCAGGATGTTAAAGCAACTGCTTCCCTTCCTAAGAAAAATAAGGTAGACTTACTACCACGAGTAAAGGTTAAAGCCTCTAGTTTTACATCCCATCTGAAAGCTGGGAGGGACACAGGGAATTTGTTTTCCAAAGTTTGTTTGTAAAACTCAGTGATATATTGAACCTTTCTATTTCAGACTGGCAACATCCTATGCCATCTACATTCCAGACTTTCCCCCTGCAGTTTCCTTGGGTGAGTTCCCTCTCTTTTATCTCAGCTGAACTTGAGCACTTATAAATATTCCCACAGAGGGACTGGAGCATTATGGCCCTTGAGTTACTTATAATTAGCCAATCAATGATTTTGAGCACTTCCGGCCCTTGGATAATGAACTCATTGCAAGTAAAGAAAGCATGTTCTTACCACGGACTGTTTAAACTGCCAGGAATGTTTTCAGCTTGAGTGATTTACCAAGCAACCTTTGATTACCATCTGACGAGAGGACTGGCTGAGGCTGTTAGCTGAATCTCCCTACGAGCTGGGTTTGGCAAACCTTCTGGTAATAGGTGGTCTCTGAACGCTCTCCCTGTCTAAGGGTGTTGGCAGGTGTGGTGACTTTTCCAAGAAATCTTGAATACTTCTTCAGGTTGTGTCCCCAACAGAGAGCATCAGAGCATTAGGAAAGACCGAAACCGGCCCTGACACCGGACTCTTCCGTTATATGATGCTATCCACTGGTAAAGACCTCAGGAAGCTGAGTGTAAGACTCCGGGTATTCAAATTACAGCTTAGAGCACAAAGTAGGTACTCAGCCAAACACTGTTGTGCGCTGTGTGGTTTAGGGAGTAAGGTAGGTTTAAGAGGTAGTAGACACAAAAAAGAGGTAGGATGGCTGATATGCAGGGGTTCTGAGTATCCCCAAAGATATGGCCAGGGAAAAGGGGTGTTGCCAAGATACTTAGGTGAACAACCATATGCGCTATAAAGTAAAACACCCTTACAGTTTGTAAAATCCTTAGGTGTCTCCATTAGTTCTGCCATGAGTATACATGAAATGAGCAGGTTTATGTCTCTCTAGTTCAGGCGTAGCTAGGAGTCCTCCTTATTAAGAACTGGAACCTTACCAATGTGCTGGGAGCATCATCTCACCCCCCACCCAAAGACTAACTTTTATTGTCAACTTGGTTGACTTTCATTTAAGCTGGTGTCAACACTTCAGAAACCCTACCAGATTTATCTACATTAAGACTCTCTAAGTCAACAAAGGCCCACGACTCTTCTACTTCTCTTTTGGTTCTGTCACCTACGTCCTTAATTCCTTCAACAAATGTTTACCAGGTGCCAATTACCTATGCCAAGCAAAGACACAAGGGTTATGGAAGCAGTCAAGAGTGAGGCAGCCCTGTGTGTACAAGTGATGGGTGCCGTGACTGTGACAGGGCCCCTGTGGCTGAAGTGGGGGGTATCCTGGACATATAACTGGGTCACACCCAAGGCCAGGCATGAGGTTCGGGAAGGTGTCCCTAAGAAAGCACTGTGGAGAGGGACGGAGGCGGAGATCGAGAGAGAATTCAGCACAGTGACACGAGTAGTCAACGAGGAAACAAAACCATTATTTAATTATTACAGTTTGCTTGCCAGAGCCAACCCTTCCAAATGTGTGTGTGTGTGGGGGCCTCCAAAGAGAAATGTAATAAACAATGAAAGTTTGGAAAGCACTGCTCCAATATGGCTCTGAAGGGAGTAGGAAGCGGGGCATTCAGTGTTAACCATCACACAGGCACAGATCAAAGAACACTCCTGAATCAGACAAAGTGATACCCTCGGATTTTCCTCTTGGAGCAGAGACAGGAGCATCATGCAAATTTCAGGCTAGTTAGGGCTTCATGGTAAAACACTGTCTCCAAAAAAAAAAAAAAAAAAAAAAAAAAAAAAGACACCCCCCCCCCAGGTCCTGCCTCTTGACACGCTGCTTCCTGCCGCCAGCCACAGCTCTGCCCCACCTTTAAGCAGGGAGTGCTCATTTTTGCTTGCTGAAGCAGCTTCGTCCCCGCTAACCTTTACACACCATGGCTATGTCAGCTTTTCCAAGCGGGAGAAATGGATGGAAAGCCAGGCCACATCTTAATAAGGCCCTGGTGAGCTAATGGGTGTGATTATTTCATTGTCTCGGACTCAGGCCAGCCCAGGCTCATCAGATACAGGCACCGTCCGGGAGAAACATGACCTCACTTCTGACATGGGGCTGCGCGCACAGATGCCAGCAGGAATTTAGCGATCCCCCAGCGCAGGTAAAACTCAGCTCTTTACGGTCCCAGCTAATGAGAAGCACACCAAAGTTGCCCCAAACAGTAAAGCTAATATTGACATTAGCGTGCTAGATATGTTAGGGTGAGGGAAGCCAGGAAAAACTGCCGCCGAGACCATCTGGGCTAAGTGTGTCCCATCCGTAATGAGGCACATACTTAAGATAAATTGCCATCTCTTCAAGTGATTAGGCACCAGATTTCTGAAAAGCTAGAGCCCTACCAGGACCACAGGGTTGTGAAGTGGTTTAAGGCTGTAAAGGTGAGACTCTCAACATTCTAGGGTCACAAACTGTTCACTGACCTGCAAGGCCTCTGCCAAGTGTCTCAGTTTCCCCAACAACAGCAAAGCAATTCCACTGCTTAAACGGCACAGCTGTGAGGACAGTGGAGATTTGTAAATCAGGAACACAGGGTTTTCACGGCTGAAGTCACAGACTCTTCCCACAGTACCATCTCAACATCTACTGGAAGACACTAGGAAGTATGATTCAAAGCTCCGTGCATTCTAACTGCACCTCAGAGCATGTTCGCTCACCATCCAGTCAACATCTCCTATGTACCAGAACCGGACCCTGTTGTAGGCACGAGAGGTATAATATTCTGAAAACAGACTGCCTGGGATCTGGGATTTAGCTCACTGGAATAAAACTAAACAAACCCATGGGGAAAATAGACCTCTTCCCTGCTCTAACAGAGCCTAGAGTTTGCTGAGGGACAGTGCCAGGGCTGAGATTTACTCCTTTGAGAGTGATATGATATTGGGCAAACTCATTTCTCCATCTGCAGAATGAAGACAACAGACACAAGCTGTTTGGAATGGGAATGTGACTAACTTGTATCTTAACACGTGTTAATTCTTTCCTTCTCTTTCCGAGTCACAAAAGGAAGAAAACGATGCTCTCTGTTTCAGCTCTTCAAATGAAAGATGCTTCACAAATGCAAATGACCAAGTGACTGTTACCTCTTTCCCTGCCATAGGCAGCATGGTAGAGGAGTTGTGGGAACAGAGTTAGAAATTTAGCTCTCCTAAGTACTGGATGTGAGGCTTCGAACAGACTATTAAACCTCTCTGGGCCTCTGAGTCCTCATCTGTGAAATGTCAACAAACTCATAGTCTTGAGAATCAAGTAAGACAAACACAACCTGCCTAGGACAATCAGGAAGCAGCAGCAACTGTCTGGCTCATTAACGAGCAATGGGGGCAGAGGCGTACTGCCTCAAAGGGGCTGGGCGGCTCAGCTCTTACAGCCCGCACTTCTATTTTCTTAATTTACTTGTCAGATTCACAGAGGTACAAAGTGAATGTCAGAACTATGAACAGAGCATCACAGTGGGATTTCTGTTGAGAAGCAGTGAAAAGGGTCATCAAAAAGCAACGTCACTGCTTTAAAGGGGGAGGAAAGTCTGGCTTTGGATCGCCGTTCTTTTAGAGATTACAGAAGGAAAAAAATGTTGTCATCCTTAATGTCACTATTCTCCTTAATTACCCACAAGCCCTGTTTTCTAGTTCCTAAATATGAAGCAGGGATCTTAAAATATCAGAATCCTAATAAACACCAGCAAACAAATGACATTTGGGTGGAATCCAAATATGTTCTGGGAAGTTCTCCAGTCACCCTGTTCTTCTCTTGCCCTCACTGTTGGGTCTGTAGTACATGCAGATGGGAGAGCCAAGAGCTCTTTCATAGCTGAGAGACAAGCATAGATAGTTTGGACCAGTCTCATCCTCTCAAGCTCTCTCCCTCTTAAAGCCACCCAAGCAATCCTTTTCCAGGACTGGTGCTTTATTTCCTGCTGTATTTCCCAGCTGCTTCCGTCTGCTTCCAGCCCCAGTCAAGTCTATGCAAATTTCTACAAGTGTAAATAAAGTCACGTCTATCTCTGTTTTAAAATCTGTACCATGTTTAAAATAAAATTCCAAGTCTCCCCCTGACTTTACATACCCCAGCTCAGGTTCTACAGGCCCTAGAGCCTTTTAAAATCAACTTACCAGCCATGCTAAGCTATTGTAAATATAAAACTAGATATCCAAAGGAGGTTTCAAGTTGTTAGGTGTCATAAGTAGATGCTGTTATTATTGCTATTTTTGTTGGTAGATTAGTTACTCTTTGATAGGGAGTTTTAAATATTTCTTCTAAACATAAACTGTGATTCCTGCCCATGGCTATATATCTTCCCAGACAGATCCTGTTGCAGGCAAATCCTTTCATTCTTGTTAATATGTTCAGGCATTATTTTCCTGCTATATATTTAACTTTGTCTTTTCCCCTTCTGGGTGTAGATGTCCTTTGCAGGAAACAGCAGCTGTGCCACTAACCCTGGAGCTCATCCAAGGTCATTTCCATATCCTGTGAGAGAATCATCCTCTCAAAGTTTGTTTTTGCAGCAAAAAGAATAAAGATTATTTTTAAAATTATACATTGTATATAGCATTTTTTTTTTCAGAAGTGATTTTTTTTGTGTGTGATCCGGAGAGATGACCAGGCCAATTCTGCAGCTTGCAACAAGCTAGTCATTATGAACATTTCATCTGTCACCTAAAGGTGCTCTGGATGGTACCTAGTTGTCAAAAATGGCATACCACATGTGTTAGGAGGGGAAGTGAAAGACAGAGTATCCATTTTAAAGAACAGCAGGAGTTTATGAAAGGAATTTCATCAACTAACTCACACCCAAATTCAAGGCCAAGTAGCTACAAATAACCCCTGGGACAGGCAGAACCACTGTTTCCATCTCACCCCAGAGATAAACAACAGTGTAGTGAAGAGAGAAGGGTGCTCTGAGGAGCACCAAAACTACCTCCCGGGTGCTCTTGGCTTCTCAGGGAGAGTTGGGTCTCCGTAATTCAATTCAGTGGGCCCAATCTATGCAAGACGTTGTGTGCTAAAGGGCACTGCTCCCAAGCTGATGCAGTGCTAAGAACATCCTGATGGAGGCTTTCCAAATGGCTTCTTAAGCTTTACCAGTCGCCAGACCCACTGGTACTACACTGGTGACTTAAATCACTTTATTTTCAGATAAAAAGTCAGCAAACACTAGAACAATCTGTGGATTCATGCCGTAAGCCCAATGGGTGATATCAATATGGAACCATGTCTCACCTCCCCAGAGAGATGAATCATCGGGCTCTTCAGGACAAGCAAAGCACTAGCTGTAGGGAAAAAAAGAGTTGGGTATGGACTAAAGTGCCTAACCAAGAAACATTACAGCCAAGACTATTACGTGTGTGTGTGTGTGTGTGTGTGTGTGTGTGTGTGTGTGTGTGTGTGTTTGTGTGTTTCCCATCTTACTCCATACAGAGAAGAAAAATACAATAGCCCAGAAGAAGAGGAGGAGCATCCATCAAAGCAGATTCTAGCAGCTCTCCTCAAAATAAGCCACCAAAGGAAACTTGAATTTGTTGTCACATTTAAGATACACATTGAAGCTACAAACCCACTTTATTTATACTTAACTTCCCTCTCAAGTCTTAGCAAATAGCTCTCATAATCTACTGGCCTGTTTCACTCAGGCAACAACAGCGTGTTTCCCGCTTTGGCCCGTAGGCACAGCACCACCTGTGGTGGTCTTTAGACGGTTTCTCTCATCTTCTACTTTCAGCAGGAAGTAAAAATTCAAAGGCTGCTTCTTTGATGAGAGACACGCAGGTCACATACTACTACCACCCCACGCTGGAGCGTGTGGGGGCAGGTGTATCAAAATTTTAACACAGCCATCTAAAATACATTATGTAGGACGGTGCAATCTTTTGTCATCTCTGGCTAGAAACTACTGTGGAAGAAAAAAAATAAAAATAATAATAAAACGGTCTGCCTTCACTCTAGCAAGTTCCTGCTTCTGAGCAACTTCTCTGAGACTGTTTATTCTTTTGTTACAATATAGGCAAAACATTTGCTTCACAGGTTTTCTATAAAAGTTAAAGGGAAAAAATAAAATAAGTAATTGGTTCATGACTAAAGTTAATTCCGTTCCTGACTAGTTTTCTGGTATTCTAATTCTCAGAAGCAGCTCTACCATAATGGTTGTTCTCAGTTGTCCACTTGACTACATCTGGAATTAACTAAACCCCAAGGGGCTGGGCACACCTGAGAGGGACCTTCCTTAATTAAATCATGTGGAGTGAAAATATCTACTTTTAATCCGGGTCTTTTGGGGTAGGAAGATCCACCTTTAATCCACATCTTGGGCTGGCAACCTATACAAGGGATATGGAAGAAGGAAGCTTTTTCTCTTTGCCTGCTCACTCTCACTGGCAAGTCCATTCCTTCACAGGCATTTGAAACTACTTCTTTAAGATTCCAGCATAAACTGAAGACAAACTGAGACACTGTGGCCTCCTGGATTGAACAACTACTGGATTCTTGGACTTTCCATTGGTAGACAGTCATTATTTGAACTAGCTGGACCACAGCCTATAAATTACTCTAATAAATCCCCTTTCTGTATCTATATAGATTCATTCTACCAGTTCTGTTACTCTAGAGAACTCTGACTAATACATCCACTCAGCTTTAGTAACATTTCATTAGTAATGAAAAGACTATCTGTAAACTAAATTATTAATAAATGAATAAATAGTAAGATTCTGCTCTTTTTGAACTTTGAAATGATCTATAGCCATTAAGATAAGAATTGCTTCTAGAATGTTCCTTAAGAGCTCTTCTGTGTGACCACCAGAAGTTTTAGAATGCCCGTCCTGTACAGGTTTCATAAATGTTCCCCACTCCCTTTTATTTAACAAAGCGTCTCTACCACCGGTGATCCCATGTCACGGGACCCAGTACAACGGCCTCTGTGAAAACATGGCGATTTCAGCTTGCATTTTTCTATCTGATCAATCTCCAGGGCTGCCTAAAGAAAGTGCTTTTTCCGAGCGCTGTGCCCTCTACCTGGAATGCTCCTTTCTGCTCTGCAGCTCTGTAAACTCACTTACGGTCTCCTTTGCTTCTCTCTGCATGTGCACACTCCTCAGACGCAAAGGTCCCTTCGTGTGTGTCCCTCCAACCTTCACGAACCTGCTTTTCAGATACCTTTTAACTACCTCTGCTCTATGCCATACTGTTTATACCCCGAGGCTTGCTACATAGCAGGCACTCGATACTGATTGAGAACGTCATAAGCCAATTCAAATACATTAATACAAAGTTCTCTAATTTTCAGATGACCCCTTACAATTTACACATAACGTTATGTGTCTGTGGTAAGTCTTGAGATCCCCAAACTTCTCTGTAAGAAACAGGACTAGGATGAGCTTTCCATGTAACAGACTCAGTTAATTTAGTCTGGATTATAAAGCCATGACTAAGAGGACGACTATCAAGCACGGTTCGGAATGCCACTATTGTCATTGTTTTGCTCATGAGCTTCATTAAGTGGCTGTTTTGCAGAGGCTCCCAGGTTGCCTGCCCGTCAAGTAGGACAGCCCACAATGACAAGGACGCCATAGTGGTCTGTAGACCCTTCCTGTATGTTATAAAGAGCACTTCACATGCTCTAAAGAAAATCTGTTAGTGTCCCAAAGCTCCTGAGAGTGAAATGCTAGAGTTAGAAGCTGCCCGGAGTTCACTCACACACTGAAGTTATTAATCCCCTTCTTATATGTTTGATATAGGCCGTAGGGCACTTGGGAGGGTGATCCAATTACCCAATTCAGAGAATTGCCCTTTTCTTTCAACGAAGTTCAGAGCTCCGAATTTTTGTTCCACCAATGACTTTTTGTTTCAGTCAAACAAGGTCAAGGAAGAGGCCAGTGTCTGCCAGGGCCAACAGGGGTTTCATTTACATGCCCACTAATTCGAGCAACAGAAGAACCTCTTGAGAGCATTAAACTGGGGTGTGGGACAACAGGCCTGTTATTTATTTACTAGCTCTTCATGCCACGACGGCCATTTGCCTGCAGTTGACATTTTTGGTTACCATTTTGGATTTGATGAGGCTTTTGTATATCTGAACGCTGTGGTGGGATGTGTCAACAGGCAAAAGGCTCTGGGGGTCTAGGGAGATGATCCCCAAAGGATGGCTGCTTGAGTCCAGGGTCCCAAGGCAAATTATGCACAGCCTGCACCTCCTTAAAGTCAGACACTTGCAAAGCTGACTAGAAGTAGAGGTTAGGACTTCTCTTTCACCACCTATCATCTGCCACAAAATCTTAGTATTTTGGTGATTTTTTTTTTTACTTATTTGAGTGTCATTTGTTTTACAATTACTTTACAAAGCCCGGGTCAGTCTGTCTTTTTACCTCCATCATGGCCAGAAAGAAGACAGTCTGACCCATGTCCTATCACTGTTAAAAGAGACATAGGCTATCTTTTGGAATCGACTATAGAATGTTGATTACTTGAAGCTGATGGACACTACTTCAGTTTAGAATAATCACTAAACTGATGGTTCAAGGGCTGGAGCCATGGCTCAGCTGTTAAGAGCACTGGCTGCTCTTCAGAGGACCTGGGTTCAACCACCCCGCTGCCCCCGCAACCCCAGGGCAACTCACAACTGTCTGTAACTTTAGTTTCAGGGGACATGATACCCTCACACAGACATACATGCCAGCAAAACACCAATGCACATAAAATAAAAATAAATAATACATTAAAAATAAACCAATAGTTCAGAGAAAGAAAACGGTATGTCAATCCATTTGTCAAAACTTCCAGGAGATCTACTTCAGAATCTGTGAAGAATTAAAATGATATAGAAGTTAAGAATTAATCTTAGAGATGGTCATTAAACTCAAGAATAACTCATTTTTAATGTACCACAAAATGTTATCAGCCTTTGAATTGTTATATGTTTATAAGAGCATAATCAGCCGGGCTGTGGTGGCGCACGCCTTTAATCCCAGCACTCGGGAGGCAGAGGCAGGCGGATCTCTGTGAGTTCGAGGTCAGCCTGGGCTACCAAGTGAGTCCCAGGAAAGGCGCAAAGCTACACAGAGAAACCCTGTCTCGAAAAATCAAAAAAAAAAAAAAAAAAAAATAAGAGCATAATCAATAGACATATCTGGAAAACTCATCTTCCTGTGTATTTCACAAAAATATTCAAAATGTTATTCAAAGGAAGTCACGAAATTAAGAAGCATTAGTAAAATGTAATTAATGAAATTAATAAAATGTAAAAAAATATTATTTCCTAGTGTCCAGATCAGAAAGCCAACAACTTTTGAGCTTGGTAGAAGGGATAAAATTTTACATTATACACTGGAATATGATTTGTAGAAATCAAAGGAAGAAAAGATGGCCTTAAAGCAGAACTTACAAACGCAGTTCAAGAGGAGACGATTTTGTTTTGTTTCATGCGCATTGGTGGTTTTGCCTGCATGTATGTCTACATGAGTGTGTCGGATCCCCCTGGAAATGGAGTTACAGACAGTCATGAGCTGCCATGTAGGTGCTGGGAACTGAACCCGGGTCCTCTGGAAGAATAGCCAGTGCTCTTAACTGCTGAACCATCTCCCCAGCCTATAAAAGATGATGGCTCAGATCAGAGATTGTCTTAATTGCCCTTTTTTTTTTTTTGCAACAGGGGTAAAGAATTTCTAGACCACACTGGTTAGTTAAGAGCCTGGAAAGTAAGGTATCTTAGCTATAATCTAAAGCTGTGACATCAGTTGATCTCATTGCATGGTCTCGGGAACAACTTTGATCTGTCTAGCCTCAGTTTCTTCAAATGAAATATCCAGATTGCATGGCACAGCCTGATGAGCCAAGTGTGAATCCTTTTCAGGTAGTAATGTGTATTCATGCAGGCTCCACGGGTAAGCTATGCTCCATCAGAAGGCCTGAAACACTGGACAGAATCCCAGAAGACACATGGACAGCTTTCTTTCTTAGTGGGGCTATCAGAGTGTGGGGAGAGCACTCCCCTATCTTTCCTCCTCACACAGCTGGACTAGGCCCCAAGCCTACTTCTCTGTTTCCTACCCAAGCCTCCTCCTTCCTGGGCATTCCCCAGAGGCTCCGGTGTGTTCTGAGGTGGCACACAGGGCCTGCCTTCCTCTCTCTTCAGTTTCTACATTCCCTGTACTGCGGATCCTAGTCCCTCCCCTCACATCCCCTTTCAAGCACTTTCTTGGGACTCAGGATGAGGTGGAAAATGCGAAGGAACACATTTCTCAATGCCTGCTGAGCTCCCTCAGCAAAGAGGGCAACTGGAGGCCGACAGGCGATGTGGGCATCATCGATGGACGCTCTGCCCCCAGCACCTGCCAATTCCTGCCTAAAACTATCCAAAGAATGCCGGGGTCCAGGGATCATGAGTGCAAAAAGGGTAACCAAGAGAAGGAAAACACAGTTCTGGTCTCAAAGCGGCAATAAAAATAAAATTAAACCCTCTCTCGCACACATAGGAGTCTTTATGTCCTCAATTGAAGTTGCCTGAGTACTTCACACTGGAACTATGGGCAAGAGGATTTTCTGAAAAAACAAACCACACACACAACAGACCTTACTGCTCCCTTGAAGGGGCTTATTTAAGGCAAAACAAGGCCTCCCATCATTCCTGTGAGAGACCATTGTCCCCCTTGTTACCACAGCGCCCTGTGAGGCTGTGGGAAACAAATGACCTCAGAGGCACTGCAGTGTGTGTCACTCAGAAAGAAAAGAGAATCTAGGGGGCTGGAGGGTGGGGGGAAGGGCGCCGCTGCCTAGCAGAACCCTCCAACAGCCCGGCAGTCCTCCAATGATATCCCTCCAGGCACAGCGGGAAGGAGGCTTGTGGGCCCCAGGAGTCTCTATCCCGCCCGTGACGGGATTAGGCTCCACTCCTCAGTAGCAAAGCGTCCTTCTGGATGTCCTGCTGCTCACGCTGGTCACTCTGGCCTCTAATTGGTCCCCCCCCCACACACACACACAAAATGCCTGGTGGCTGCCTGTGTCGCAGCACTCTGTTTCATGCGTGTCCTGTGGCAGGAGAAGGCTTCTTCTGAGGCCAGGGAGAGTGGTTGTGAGCAATGGGAGAGGATGGGGGGGGGGTAGGCTGGGGATGGGACAGGGGATATATAAACAAGAGCAATCCTGAGACCAGGAAGATGGGTGTGGGGAGAGAGAGAGAGAGAGAGAGAGAGAGAGAGAGAGAGAGAGAGAGAGAGAGAGAGAGAGGAGAGAGGAGAGAGGAGAGAGGAGAGAGGAGAGAGGAGAGAGGAGAGAGGAGAGAGGAGAGAGGAGAGAGGAGAGAGGAGAGAGGAGAGAGGAGAGAGGAGAGAGGAGAGAGGAGAGAGGAGAGAGGAGAGAGGAGAGAGGAGAGAGGAGAGAGGAGAGAGGAGAGAGGAGAGAGGAGAGAGGAGAGAGGAGAGAGGAGAGAGGAGAGAGGAGAGAGGAGAGAGGAGAGAGGAGAGAGGAGAGAGGAGAGAGGAGAGAGAAGGGACATGGCAAAGCAAAGCTAAGATAAATATTCAGCAGGCTTTAGGTTTGTCACACAGGCTGCAAGCTAGAGCAGGCAGCTCATCGTGGCCTTACTCTCCCATGGAACATGTGTGGAAAAGCAAGCATGCAACCTGGTCAGAAGTGTACCTTCCCATGTACAGGTCTGCCATGGGTTCTCACATACTGTGTTCTATTTGTGTCTTCTCCCTTTGTGTGCAGAGCAATGCCTGAGACTCCCAGTTCACATCAGGGTGCAGAGACACAGTGGCTTAGGCGCACACATTCCCCACACGTCTGGACTTCAGGGTCCCTCCCCAGAGGAAAAGCTACTTGAGTGTTACACTTTACCTGCAGAGGTGACGCCAGCCCCACCCCTACTGCCTGAACCACAGTAGGGTGACATCAGCCACTGGGTGAAGGACCAATCTAGGGAGAAGCCAGAGGGTACACAGTTGAGGGAGTGCAGCCATCTCCCACCCGAAGACACTTCTGTTCTGTTCTTGGCCTAATCCAGAACATGCCAACAACAACAACAACAACAATAACAACACATTCATTTTCTAGATAGTAACACATGCATGGTTTTATATGTGAAATTCTTATATACACACGTTTTCTGTGGACATGCATACTGCACAGGTTTATGCATTTTTCCGAACTATTGATTATTTGTGTTACCTCATCGAACATTTACTCTATGTATGATGCCAGTTTCCTAAGTATTAAGAGTTAGAAAATTTTGTTTCATTCATAGAGTTTGTTTTGGCCTCTCTGAAACACGGAGGTGTGATGTTCTTCAATGGAAGAACGTGCTAAGTTTGTTGACTAGGAAAAATTGTTATGTGATAAGTTTTTTGTTTTTTTGTTTTAAGGAACAGCCTCAACTGTGGTAATGTAGGTTTTTGTGACAAATTGGCAACTAGGAAATACTAGTTTGAGAGAAGTCAGGTTTGGTACAAAAAGGTTTTGCCCATTTTGAGTTGCTTATCAGAACAAATTCCCGGCTGCTTGCCCTCCCCTTGGCGATGCCCAGGGCAGTGCACAGTACCACTGGCATCCATCCTGATAGACAGCCATTCCCCAAAAAAGCAGACGTGAGTCGATGGTGAGGATGGCTAAGATGTTACATTTCCGTCACGCTTCCCACATGTACGGCAGAAACACGGGCCTAACCCCCCTGCACCTGCTCTGCATGCCTCCACGTCCTCACCTGAAGTGGGTTGCTAGGAAAATGACCCAGGGTGGGTAGAAGTGATGTAGATAGTTCATGTATAAGGCTCGCAAAAAATAAAATAAGAAAAGCATATTTTGCAAAGGAGAAAAAGAAAGCTAATGTAAATGAACTGATATATGAAAAATCCTGCAACAATGCTTGGCTAATAATAGAAATATTAATAATTGCTGATATTAATATAGTCCTCTTGACTTATTCCCATTTAGGAATTTAGGTCCTCGAGTCATAGATTAATAAGCATGATAAAAGTTAACATTTCTGGTATTTTTTTGGGGGGGAAAGCTCATGTGTCAGGCACTGGTAGCCCTTTCTATACATTCGGATTGTTTTAATTTTTTCCTGTATTCCATGGGGATCCATTTGTAGGCATTTTCTTAGGAGCTCTCTATTAATTTAAGGCTGATTTGATTGCTGCAGACTTACAGAAGCAGTGACTTGATTCTGGTCAGCTTAGTGTCTTTGGAGGTAACTATAAAGACCACAAAGGAACAAGAACCAGAGATGAAGGAGAGAAGGCAAAAAACAGGGACAGTCTCTCTTCTCCACCCCATCCCCATGCCCATCAAATGAGGATGAGGATGGTTGTGTGCGCGTGTGCGCGTGTGCGTGCGTGTGCGTGTGCGTGTGTGTGTGTGTGTGTGTGTGTGTGTGTGTGTGTGTGTGTGTGTGTGACATGAGGCACTGAAACACTAAGGAACAAAACTCCTGGACCAAGCATAAGACTGTGGCTCCTCAAATTCTTGGCCAAGGTTCCCCACGTGCAAAAGCAATTTCAGTTCACCCATTGAGCATGTCTTTCTCAAGCATCTCATACGAGGTCCTGAAATGGAGAGGAACAAGCTCTGGGCCTAGCCACTGCTTAGCTAGGTGAGCAGCTCCATTTCCAACAGTCACGCTTCGATGTCGTCTGTAAACGGAGATCCCACCTACGGCAGTGGGGTTGTTGGGAGGACTGCAAACACTGCTTAGAAAACCAGAGCATAGTGCCCCACACATGGAAAAGTAATGGAGTCATCCTGACGGCTGCTGCCCACCCCCTCGGGCCGGCCACCCATGCCTGGCTCTACTTCCCAGGACTTCAGCCAACGAGAGGGAGAAACACAAATGGAGATACTGTGTCTCCTCCGAGGATACATGCATTCAAAACGGCCTAAGATGACGACGACGACGACGACGACGACGATGACGATGGTGGGGATGGCTTCCCTGGGGGAAGAGGGAAAGGTCTTCTTACAGGGGTGAAGGGGGAAACAGCAGGGCCAGGAGAGGTGAGCAGCAGGAGGAAGCCTGGGAGAGGTTGGGCAGAGCTGGGGGAAGGAACAAGCTATGTCCGCCTTTGCCAGCAGTTCCAAGGCAGCAGAGACCAGACACACTTCAGGAGATGCTTCTTGAAACTGCCAAATAAATTGTTTTGATTGTTTTAAGTGTCTGCTGTGGGGGACTCAGGAGCGCGGCCCAGATGGAGCGGGCCCAGTTTCCCCTACCCGACAGACACTGCAAAAGGTCAAAAGCAAACACATAAAAAAGGACCCACACCAAAGGCAGACTGGAGAAGATTTCCCCTTCCTTTCTCATTTTTTCCACTGCCTGAAAGGACTGGTCTCTGAACTCTTTATTTCAAACAAAAAGAACGGTCAGCCCCCGCTTCTAAACACTGGCACAGAACCACCACCTAGAGCCAAAGCGCGCCACCCACCACACCAGCGTCCAGAATGATCCCTTGAGTCTGCCAACGGGGCACAACGGTGAACCCTCACCTCTCCAGGCTGGCCAGAGGTGCCTGCCTAGGCCTGAGGGTCAACCCGGCCCCTCCCTCCACAGCTGTTTGTATTTACAGTTCAGTACCTTGAACTAGGCGGGGAGATTTCGTTCCCTAGTGGTAGCCTTTCTCCTTGCCCAGCTCCCTGCGCCCTCTCCTTGAACAACAAAACCCTGCCTGCCCCGAGCTAAAGGAATCCAGTCACCCAGAAAGGGAGACTTTATGCGCTCTCTGGGAGCTCTTAGGCAGACGGAAGGGATTAAAGGGAGGTGTGCTTTATGTCTTTCATATTTTCCTCTCTGCTGCCTTCTGGAGTAGCCAATCCCCACCTCGGACAGATCTGCCGGTTCCTCTCGATGGGGTCTGTTTTCCTTTCTTCCCCACTGTGGTTTTGGGGGAGGTGGAAGCAGAATTCAGTAAAAATTTCATCTTAGATGCATCGTAAAACCTGGAGAGGCAGCCCAGGCAGGTGGGGTGGGGGGCTGTACCAGGAGAGGCTGGCCCAAGGCAGCCCAGGCAGGTGGGGTGGGCTGCACCACCCGCAGCATATCCTCCCTGACAGAATGCGTTTGGGGAGTAGTTTTTGTTTGTTTGTTTTAGCATTTCTATGGTACTGGCTTGGACTGCAACGCAAAGACCCAGCTCAGTCCCATCCTGTCTAGGATTGGTGCATCTTTAACAGGTATAAATCTCTTCATTTGTAAGGACACTCCAGCTCCACGGAATACTTAATCATTAAATAATATTCTCAAAATCACTTTCTGATGATTTTCAATATTTTCTTCATCATAGGTTGGCACATCATATAATCTAACTGAAGGATAATTTAGAGCCCCAATTCTGCATCCCATTGACCAACAGATTATAACCCTCACAGAGTGTTCAGACAGATCCAAACAAGCACATCACCACAAGAAAAATACAAATGGACAATAAATATTTTTTTTTTAAAAAAAGAAGACACACATTGCCTCTAGTAGTCAATCACAGCAAAGCAATTCTGAAGCCAGTGCCACATCCCTTTTAAGTCTAAGAGTCACAGAGGTTGAGAAGCAATTAACCACCAGTTTAGCGACAGTGTGCATGACTGAGAATTCACAGAAGCTCCTGATCGCCATGCAAATGACATGCTGCCAACAGGCCATCTGAGAAGACATGTGAGAATGGCAAGAATGGAAAAATGTATGGATCCACCAAGGCTACTCAGGGATCCATCCTAGAGACAGTTAGACAAGTGCACAAATCTGGATATAAAAGAATGGTCATAATCTCCCCCCCTCCCCACAGGGTTTCTCTGTGTAGCTTTGGAGCCTGTCCTGGAACTCTGTGGACCGGGCTGGCCTCAAACTCACAGAGATCCACCTGCCTCTGCCTCCCGAGTGCTGGGATTAAAGGCGTGTGCCGCCGCCACCCAGCTCATAAATTTTTAATGCTATTAAAAATTGGTGAAAATGAAATGACCAATGATTGGGAAATATAAATGGAACACAGCACAGTTATGTAGGGGAATATTGTGCTTTGCCAACAGAATTGATGGTGTTACTTCCTATAGACATAAGCTTGCTCACAACAGACTTGCACAGTAAAAAAGGTCACAAATTAGCTAGTTGAGTATGACTGTTTTCTAATGTGTGTGTGTGTGTGTGTGTGTGTGTGTGTGTGTGTGTGTGTGAATATAATATGCACAAGTGCTGAGGTCCCTGCTCACCAAATTCTTATTTCTCTCAGGAGAATAACCTTCATTGACTTTTCCATTTATACATTTAGTGTTTTCCCCCAGCACTTAAAACCCATTAACATTTCTCTTTCAATTTAATTTTTTGTTATTTGAAAAATTTAGCTTTAAATATATTTTGATCATATTCTCTCCCTTCCCAATGTTTTGTTTTGTTTTTAATTAGAAAACAGTAACAATTGGTCTATTTTCACTGGGATTTAAAAAAAACCCACATTCCTAGAATAATCTCAACAGCAAAACTGTCAGATTGAGAAGCAGAAAGACAATCACGGGCAGTTGATATCAGGGGTTTGCTAATGTCGGGAAAAGAAGAGTGTAGATGAAGTGCCCAGGATGCAGGTGAGCAGATGAAATCAGAGCAGCTAGCAGACCCACGAGCATAAGTTCCACGTGACCTTCTCCTGTTTCCAGATTCACCTTGAAACCGGTAACAAAATGAGGGGCTAAGCTTTTTAGGAAAAATGTCTGAGTTTTGGGTAATATTAAGATGAATTTAAAAATGTTCAAGTTACTTTGAGGATACCAAAGCTAACTGGGAACTTGATAAATTTGCAGTCCTATTTATGAAATATAACACAAAGAGTTAAAAGAATAAAATGAGCTATGTCCTGAAAAATGGGAAATACAAAACATGAGGCTGTTATGGTTTGAGTGTGACTGTTCCCATGAACTTTTGGGAAGTTATGGGAACTTTAGGGGAAGGGGAGACTTGCTAGAAGTGGGCCACTGGGAGTGGGCCTTAGGGGTTAGTCTAGTCCTGGTTCCAGCCCTCTCCTTCCCTCTTCCCCTCCTTCCTCACTCCCTCTCCTTCTCTCTGATGTATATATAGTCCACTGAGATAAACACAAGAAGCCTCAAGCTCCTGCCACCACATCACAGGTGATTCTCATAACTATGCCCTCTCCACCGTGACACACTGTCCCCTCAAATCATGAGGCAGAAGAATTTCTTCATCCCTTGGGTCATGATGGTGAGGAAAAAAGCAAATACAGACAACTGGATCAGAGACAGACATGGGGGTAGGGGTCACTGATGTTGCTGTGAGGAAGCTAACCACGTGGTTCTCAGGCCTTTGGAACTGGTATGTGGGAAGAATGTGGAAAAGTTTGCAACAGTGGTGTTAGTCAAGTGCCGGAATGCTGTAAGTGGAGCTGAAAGGGCGATTCTGGTGGGAGTGCAGAAGACCAGAAGGCAGACAGCCCTGTGGACAGCAAAGGATGTGCTCATCCAACTCCAGAGGACACAGACTGCCAGGAATGGGCTTAGAAACCATTTACATTATATTCGGACAAGGAGGCTGACTACATTTTCTTAAGTTCAGAGAATTTGAACGAAGCTAGATTCAAAAGTAATGGACTAACTTGTTTGGTGGGAGAAGTTTTAAGATAGTGACTCATTCTGGCTATGGCCTGGCTGCTGTTCCCATCTTTAAGACAGGCTTACAGTGAGAACTCAAAGCAAAAGCGGAGACAAAACTGAAACCTGGGTGGTTTAGTGAGGAAAAGACTGTGAGCTCAGTTAAAACTGCCAGAAGGGCAGGTGTGGAGGAAGCAGCTAGAGTTGTTTAAGAAACTAATGCAATTAAGAAGAAATGTAGCCAGTGGCGGTGGTGGCGCACACCTTTGATCCCAGCACTCGGGAGGCAGAGGCAGGCGGATCTCTATGAGTTCAAGGCCAGCTTGGTCTACAGAGTGAATTTTAGGACAGCCAAGGCTATACAGAGAAACCCTGTTTCAATAAACAGAAGTGGGGGGAGGAGGATGAGAAGAAGAAGAAGGAGGAGGAGGAGGAGGAGAAGGAGAAGAAGAAGGAGGAGGAGGAGGAGAAGGAAAAGAAGATGATGAAGAAGAAGAAACTTAAAGATCCGAGTTGCATCCCCAGAATCTACAATCTACATAAAAAGAAAAGCTAGACCTGATGGTATACTCTTGTAGATCCAAACACTGAGGAGGCAGAGACAGGAGGGTCCCTGAGGCTCACTGGCCAGCCAGTCTAGTCTACTTGATGAGCTCCAGCCAGGGAGAGGCTGTTTCAAAAGAAAGCAAAACAAAATCAAGGTAGACTGTACCTGAGCAACACCACCAGAGGCTTTCATATGTGCATATATGTGGACACACACACAGCACATCCTGTCTACACATACACTTCAAGAAAACAAAGACACAGAGGAGAGAAGGAGGAACACACACTGAACCCGGTGCACGGGAACTATCGGAATGATGCCTTGAGAGAAAGACACCACCAGACTTCACTATGAAAGGTCCAGGGAGTAACAATGCAAATGTGACTGAAAAAAAACTTCATTTAAAATGAGAGTGCCGAAAGAGAGAGAAAAGTGCCTGAACAGAGTGGCCTATCAGTGACATCCTGTTCCAACAGGGCTGCCCAAGGTTTTTCCGGGTTGGGCCTCCTGGGCACTTGGAGGTTGTTGCCCCTCTGGTAAATGGGGTCCAACTACATCTCAAGCTGGAAGCAGAACTTGGCACCATCCACAGAGTTCTGGTTTTGAAGAAAAGCAAAATGAAAAGGTTGCAGGGTCACGTGAGCTTACACCAATGTTGCAGAAAGCCACTGAAGACAGGCATGTGTGAGCACAGTTGAGTTCCCTGCATGGACCCCCTGAGTGGGCTGTGCACGAAACTGTAAAGGGGAAACCTAAGGTGCAGGGAAGACACTCCGGGATATTGAAGATGCCGAATGTTTGTTTTATGTGGCACTGTCTACCGTGCGAGGAAAGGTCACCAGGCATAACAAAACCTACTATAAGAGTTTATTAGGCCAGGCGTTGGTGGTGCACGCCTTTAATCCCAGCACTCGGCAGGCAGAGGCAGGCGGATCTCTGTGAGTTCGAGGCCAGCCTGGGCTACCAAGTGAGCTCCAGGAAAGGCGCAAAGCTACACAGAGAAACCCTGTCTCGAAAAACCAAAAAAAAAAAAAGAGTTTATTAGAAGGGATGGACAGGAAAGGATGTGCTCAGGCCTGTTTGAGAGACGTGTGTAGAGGAGGGGGAGGGTACATGGAATCCATTTTATGGAATTCATTTTATGGACTCCCCCTGCGCATGCGCACATGGGCCCACGTGGCTACGCCATGCCTGCACATAGATTACATGATCATGCTGCAAGCAAATTATGTCTACGCCGTACAGGGATTACATGAGACATACGCCCCCGGAAGTGACAGTGTCTCGCCAGCGCATGCGTGATCATGGGGGCATGGCTAGAATTCCTATCACCAGGGATGTGGGATGTAGCCAGTGGAAGCAGCCTAAGAGAGGCTGAGTGTGCTTCAGGCATTAGGGCTGTAGGGGTGGGGCTACCCAAGCTTGCTGGAGGTCACATGAGCACTAGATCCTGGATATGGAACTGAAGGATTTAGTGTTTTCCCTGCTGAGTTTCAGTCTTGTTGTGGTCAGCTCTTCCCTCCCTTTGAAATGGGCAAGTTTATTTACTCTGTATCATTGTATGTTGGGAGGGAAGAGGAGTTAGGAGATGTGAAGTCTCAGAAGAGACTTTGGACATTTGAATAGTGTTGTTACTGTAAGATGACCGAGATCTTTTAGGTTGGACTGAACACATTTTGCATTATGAGATGTCCATGAATCTGTGGGGCCAGAGCTAGTCAGTCATGTTTTGGATATGAAACGTCCCTTAAAGACTTATTTTGTCTTTGAGCACTTGGTCCCTGGTGCTCAAAGATTTTGGAAGTGATGGGACCTTTAGAAGGTCAGTCTTGGGGCTGGAGAGATGGTTTAGAGGTTAAGAGCAAGTGCTCTTCCAGAGGTCCTGAGTTCAATTCCCAGCAATCACATGGTGGCTCACAACCACCTATAATTTGATCTGGTGCCCTCTTCTGGTGTGCAGGCAGAACACTGTATATGTAATAAATAAATAAATTTTTTTAAAAAAGGTCAGTTTTTGCTGGAGGAAGTGGGTCACTGGGAGTTAGCGAAGTCCTACTTCTAACCCTGGTCTCTTTCTCTCTGATCTCTGGCCCAGTGAGATAGGAACAAGCAGCCTGATGCTCCTGCTGACAAGGCATGTCACTCCTGCTGTGGTGACTGTACCCTTAATGATGCTAAGCCCAAACAATTCCTCTTTGAAGTTGCTTTTGGTCAGATACTTTGTCACAGCAACGAGAAATGTAGCTAATACAGGAAGATAAAAAACATATTTGCACTAGCCCACCAAAGCCAGAGCGCCACCTCTACCACCCCTGAATAGGGCCCACTGGATGGCTGCCTATACCCCACAAAGATAACATCCGGGCTCTTCCCTGAGCCCGCCAGGGTCCCACCTTCGTCACAGAGCTCATCTCTCCAGGATTCTCGCTTACATGCCAGAAGGACTCATTCACTAACACTGAGCTGTTCTCTCCTTTCTCTATTTTATTTAAAGCAGGAACTTGCTATCTAGCCCGGTCTGGCCTCCAACTTAAGTGATATATAAAATTCTTATAATAGGACATCACCGATACATATAACACCATCAAACGGTAAGGACCATGGCTCCTTTTTTCTTTTTGAGATTATGATGTAGTTCCTTTTCCTAATATTTTTTTTATAAGTAATCTATGGTCAGGAAAGCATTGCCACTGCACTGAATTTTACTTGTTTTATGGAAATGATGATAAGAGAGGATCACACACTCATTTGATTATCTTCACAGGAGGTTTGAATAGAACATATATACTATTTAAGTACATGCCCCAGAGACACTGGGCTCTTCCATTAACTGATTTTATCAGGCATTCAGCTAATATTTACTTATCTATACTCATGGCTCAGTAGTCCCCTGTAGGGAAATGACTCTCAAATGCCCGGACCTCTTCATCCTCTTCACTATACTACCCCAAAGGTGCCCCAGACAATATCTCCAAGGCCAAGATAACAATCAGATTATAAATTCACCTCCTGCTCTTCTCCTCAGTCCCCTCCTCCCCCAGTTTGGAAGAAAGGACCATGAATAGACTAGGCAAATGCTCTCCTACTGAGATATACTCCAAGCCCATGAATACTGTCTTTTTAACCTCACCTGCATCACCTCAATGCAATTAACATCACCCACCCGGACAATCACATCTGCTTCCCAGGGGAGTCTCTTATTTACCTATCTAATCCCTTCTCTACACTATAATAGTGTATTTCCAACAAGCAGATCTCATCTCCTAATCCCTTTCATTGCGTGAAGCTGGTCAACAGTTCCCATTTGCTCTTGAGTAAAGACAAAACTCCACTGTGGGCTGTCCCAACTCCAGTCCATGCGTGCGCACGTCCTCACCCCCTTGCAGCCTCTTACACACGCTGCATACATGATGACTTTCCTCCATGACATGTGCCCACCAATGTCTACTCCCTTTCTTAGCGAAGGCCTGGAGAGTGTGTTTGACGCTCTCACAGAGCTCTCAGGCCCCTCAATGTACTCATATCTTTTGAGGTAGACACTAGGTTTCTTTGACTCATGTTTACTTCTTCTCCTTCAGGCTACAAGCTCTGTGTGGGTAGAGGCCAAAGGACGCAGAGGAGTTAGTTACTCCTCTCCACATTCTGTGTTTTTCTAACGGTTGGACTTTTGTTTCCTTCGTGTAGCAGATTCTTCCCCTCATAAGTTTCAAGTCTAGGCCCACTCCAAATGCCACTACCTCATGTCTATCCCCCATTTCTGACACTCTTTGGGTCTGGTTTAGATCAGGGTGCCTTAAACACACAGTTGCCTTTCAGCAAGGTCCACCTCTTATCTGCCTCCCTATCCCACGGCCAGCTAGACCACCAACAGGAGAGCCTAGGACAGCACCTTTCCCCGGTTATTGCAAAACTGAATTCTGCAGAGCCATCAGGGAAAGATTCCTTTTCTAGAACGGGAGGCTGACATGCTGCATGGGCACACCACTGCTATGTCCCCCCCACCCACGGCTTTCCTGAAGCGGTGCCAGAAACCCTGGTAGGTTCTTTCAGAAGCAAAGTCAGACTGACGCAGAGTTTGTTCTGGGGCACCTTGGTATGTGAAACAGAGCAGTAACAAGCCGTAGCCTTCTGTGTCAGCATCATGGACGTGTTGTCAGTGGGGCTGATGAATGAAGGTGAGGGGCTGACTAAATCCACTCCTTCACTAAATCAGGGCAACTGTCTATCTTCACTTAGCTCTGTTTACTTAAACACGAGCTGAGAGAAACGTATTGTAGTTTATTCCTCTGTCTCATGGTTGCCACAATATAATTTTCAAATGAAATTTCTAAGTGCAGACCACACACGCTATTTCAGGGGACCTAACATTGATTTATGCTAGGACTGGGGCTGGGGGTGGGGGTGGGGGTGGGAGAGGGAGACACGCTGAAGAAAGATGCTTCGCCAGCGATTTTCTGCGGCCAGCCGTGGCCTGCTCGGCTATCGAAGTATGCAGATGTAGCTTAGTGTCTCGATTACAGCTGCATTTGGCCTTCTGACAGTTAGATCACCTCTGCTACACCGAGTAAGGATGAAAAGTCAGAACTGTGATTCCTGAGACAGTTGTGGTGATAGAATATGAATTAAAAGACCCCTGTTTGCTGAGCCATCGTTCTGAGAACATCAGAATGCAATTTGTTGGATAGATTCTATAATCTGCAGATGAAGGCAGTTACAGGGCTCAAGTTTATCCAGCGTTAACAAGCCCTAATAGTCTAGTTCAGCTCAGACATAACAAACGGAAATGGCTTTAAATTATCCTCCCCCAGAGACATGATTTCATAAGAGAACAAACTCTATATGTGCACAGAGAGATTTCCAATGTAAACATGTGGTGGAAGCTAAAAGCTGCAGCCGGGTTTCAAGCCTGGATATGCCAATGGCAGGGTATTTTATTTCAAAGACACCGGTTTCCTCCCCATGCAACAGTGTGCGAGCTTTTTCTGCTGACTACACTTTGAACTGCAGAATACACACACACACACACACACACACACACACACACACACACACACACACACGCTTGCATATATGTGTAATTTTATAGTTTTCTTTCTAGCTAGGATATTAATAGATTTCACTTAGCCTTTCCATGCATACATTTGACTGGGACCCAGCCGCTGAAGGGATAGGGTTCCTTGTGGGAAACACAAGGCTCACTCATCACCCAGGCTGTCTGAAATGAAGACTAGTCTCTGAGGGTTTGGGAAACACAGGTGAACAATTTGGCTTGTCCACGTTCATGCAGGGTATCGACCAGCTTCTTCAGAGTGGGAAAAAGTAGAGAAAAGAGAATTCCCTTTGCTTCCATATAGGACAAAACAGCCTGGCTCATTTTTTTTTTTTTTTTGTTTTGAAGGGGGGCGGGGTGTAGACCAAGATCAAGACTTGACTATGACAGCCATCCAGTGTTCATCTATGTGTTGAAGCTTGCCTCCTGTTTTTATATGGCCCACCAGCTAAGAATTGTTTTATTGATTTTTTTTTTTAAATTTTTGAACAAAGACAAAAGAAACATATTTGTGACATGTGGAGACTGTATGAGATTCAAGTTCCCAGCCTTCAGATTTCACTGGAACACAGCCATGCTTAACTGTTCATGGTCTGTGGCTGCTTTTGTGCTACAAAGGCAGAACAGAGGAATTGCCTCAAAGACCATCCGATGTGCAAAGCCTAAACTATATATCAGGACCTTTACAGAAAGGTGTCTTGGCCTCTCAGATCTCTACTGTGAGATAAAGGTACTCTTCAGTTTCTAGTCTAGACTTTCAGTGTGCTCCTGCACTCTGCCCAGGGGAGCACAAGGAGTTAACCAGCCCTTGGGTTTCCACAGAATCCGCACAGACAGAGCCTTTGTTGCCCCGCCCCCATCAGGCCATCAAGTCACACATGACCCATTTACACCCAAGATCACAAAGAACCACAAGTAAGAAACACTGATTTTTATTAACAATTTCCTGAGCTTGAAAATCTTGTGATACTGGCCCTGGCAGGCACCGGTTGCAGTCTCTGAGTTAGGCCATGGCTATACTTAACTCTGGAATATGTCTTCATTTTTCAACCATTACTTATTACTGTGGCAGGCTTTAAGCAAATTTCCCGTGCTGTATGCTGTATTTTTTTACTCTGAAATAACTTTGTCATCAGAAGCTGTCATAGGAGGCGCATGAGTTTCGGTGACAGTAATAGCTGTGGCTTGTGTTTCAGGAATGTCCTCACTTGCTTTTGACTATGCCTCCCAGAGTGGGACTCTGCCATGGTCACTTGGTATTTGGTGATTTGAACAGCATTCTCCACTTCTTCACTTCTGTCTTGCCCTGTCAATTTTCAGAGACAGGATGGAACACTGAGTGATTTGCTTATCTCATCCGTGCCCTGGGAAGGTACATATTTCAACTGACCAAGAAGGATGAGGCTTCCTAAAACTTTGAAGTCCCCTCCCAATCCACAGATATCCTCAGCCTTTGAACTACAGTACACACACACACACACACACACACACACACACACACACACACACACTTGCATGTATGTGTAATTTTATAGTTTTCTTTCTAGCTAGGATATCAATAGGTTTCACTTAGCCTTTCCATGCATACATTTGACTGGGAAACAATAAATACTTAAGGGATAGGGTTCCTTGTGGGAAACACAAGGCTCACTCATCACCCAGGCTCACTGGATTCCCATGCAGTCTTTCTGTGTATTACAGTTAAGAGCGAAGAGGCAAGCAGCAGCTTTCTGAACCCTACAAGGAGCTGATGCCCAGATCAGCAGCTGAGAGCCTACCACTGTTCATACGCCTGCTTTCTGCAGCCAGATCTCTGCAACACACAGGACCTCCAACCACTGTGTAGGAAGAGCTGATTGTTCCCCCCACAATATAGAAGTAGAAAGAATGGTCCTAACTACCAAAAAGTCCTAAATTATTCATCCAGGCATATGAACATGGGCTTGGTCAACATTTATAGAACACTGTAAATGTGTCAGGTAGAATGCTATATGCTAAGGACAATAGAAACAGCACAGTGTGGCTTTTGTCCCCAAGGTCATTCACTCCTATGAAGAGAAAATACCATGACAAACAGTTTTTGGGCCCCCAAACACAGGGAAACATAGGAGCAAGATGTTTGACTTTCAAGGGACGGGTTGTGAAAACAGCTTTGTCCAGGAGGTGTCACTGAGCCTCGAACAGGGGGTCGGCTTTGTGGGAAGGGGACTAGTCAAGGTAGGAAAAGGTAAATCACACGCGGGTAGACCACAGGAGCCACTCTGAGTAGCACGCACACACTGGCTCGGTCTTCGGAGGAAGGCGATAGATGAACGAGGCTAAGGAGACGCCATACAGGGAGATGAGGCTACAGGGCTCAGCTGCTGAGATCCTCGGGGTCCTGGGAGCACGAGCAAGAATTTCAGCTAAGTCCTGGAGACAGTGGAAAGACATCAGGGGAGTGTGGAGGGCCACAATCACACTATTAGGTCAGAATGGACACTTGGTCCTGGAGCAAGGGGTGGGGGGCAAGCTATTAAGAGGGGGACTGTCAAACTGGTCAGGCGAGAGAAGCTCCAGGCATGAATCTGGACAGAGGGCAGGGCAGGATGGCACTAAGAAGGGCCGCTTAGGGGCGGGGTAGGTGGGGAAAGGCCACAGAGGAGAGAAGTTAAGCTGATTCCCAGGTTCCCATTGGGTGGGGAGAATCGCTTCCCCCAAAGCCAACCCCGTGTTCGAGGCTGCAGGAATAGAAGAATAGGGATTTTTGTTTTAGACACAACATAAAACTTTGAAAGAGACAGTGACTTCCTGATTATATTCTGGACTAGGAAACCATGCTTCAGGGATCCAGGGAGAGTCCTTTTCTGTCTGTGACTTTTGAATGCCACGCATGAGATTACCATGTCAAAGCTGAAGCCATTGTAAGTCTGTTTTGGAAAGAGATGAAGTATAAAAAAGTAATATACAGAATGCTAATGTTTTTTAGATTATACTCTATTCTCCAAAAATACCCAGAGACAAATGTACAATCTTTGCAACACCCCTTTCTTGAGGTTTGAAGGGCTACTGAATCAGATATCTAATGTCACATGTACCTCAATATATTGGACTGCTGTTTAAAGACTGGATATTGCTTCATAATTTTCTCTTATTGCCCTCTATCTCAATGGAGAGAGAGATTTGATGGGATTTGAAATGTGCAAGTTGTCTGAATAAGATGAAGAGTGCAGTAAAACTGGGTTTGAATTTTTAAAAAAAAGAAAGAAGGGGATTTTGTCATTGTAACAAAATATACAGAGCCGGCAAATGCCATGTTAAACAGGCCAAGCATAGGAAAGCAGATTGGGCATGTTCACATGTGGAAACCTCGCTTGTATGTAGGAGCGGAGAGTAGATGATCTGTGCCGAGGCGGGGAAGGAGGCAGGTGGAGAGACGAGTCAGAGGTCCAGATCTTCAGTTCAACAGGAGGAGCAACATTTGTTTTTTTTTTTAACCTTTGCGATAGATTGCATAGTGTGGTGAACGGTAGATTGCGCAGAGTGAATAAAACAATGCACGGTAAGTATCAAAGTGGGGGTCTGGGGAGGTGACTGTCAGTCAAGGGCAAGAGCTTGCTCTGTAAACGTGAGGCCCAGAGTTCAATGCCCAGAGCCCACGGAAAAAGCCAGGCACAGGGCGTGTATCTATAATTCTAGTGCTGTGGAAATGGAAACAGAAGGGTCTCGGGCTTGCCAGCCAGGAGGTCTAGCTGAATCAGTAAGCTCCAGCTGGAGGACAAGGCCTGACCGAGCCGCTCTTCCGTCCCAGCCTGCCACCGCATAGGCATTTCAGGCCTTCAGTGCTTTTCCACCAGTGAAGTTTTCTCCCTTGCCACAGGATGTAAAAGCACCTGTGTGCTCTTGTGTAACGTATGGGTAGACATGCAGTTTTTCCACTTGACTGACGTCCCTTCCGCGTTTCTGACTGTGGAGGCCTTCCTTGGGAGAACTGCCCTCCCTCCCCTTGGGGGCCCTGTCTTCGTGACACAGGGGCAGGGGAATGACCCTGCGAGCCAAGAGGACTCCTTTGGGGGAGAAGGGGTGCTGAATCAGTGCCAGAGAGAAACGGGTCCTCGTGCCTTCTGAGATCCTGAGTGTAAGAATCGGAGAAGCTGCTGTCCTGCCACTGGGCAAAAGTAGCAGCTGAGAAGCAAACCGACAGGCACCAAGGCAGGCGGGCAGGGGGGGGGGGAAAGGGGGTGCGGCGGGAAGGGGCCGCACGCTAGAAACCTGGCTGTAGCCTCCTCCTCTCCTCACCTACACTAGGGAGGAATTCCATTGCATCTGCACCTGATTTTACCACTACTTACAAATGACTTTCAAACATCACACAAGGATTGGGTCTACTGTCCGGTCAATCTATTACTAGATTTTTTTAGATGTACACAGAACGCAGGGAGACTTCCTACGTTAATACTTGAAGACGGGTTCTAAGAACTGCCAGTTCCTCCATGGATGACATCTGTGCTGTTTACTGGTGAAGCTTCTCGGATGCAGTAGCATCTCCCAACTGTCAGCTGTAGCTTGAACTTCTCCTATCATGCTGTTCACGGCTCTATGATTCATTTTATCCTTCCCTTTTTTGTCCTTGAAGCAACAGACTCATTTGGATTCTAATACAATGATGATCACGGCTTTACCCTCACACTGTCTTCCCAGATCATCTCAACAGCTTCTTCAATAACAAATCACCTCCCATTCATGAAAGCCCTTGCTTTCTACCTTCCTGGAAGGGCTAAGTATCAGCAAAATCAGAATTTTTAGGTATTCTGACTGACTAACCCATAGTGAGTCCTGCTTCCCCTCTCTGTCATATAGAGATACGATAGAGCATGTGAGGACTGTATCCTCCATGTCTATGTCAAAATGTGTCCTTGTGGCATAATAATGACTGATTCCTCTACCCTATCTGAGCTCTTAGGGAGACAAGTTTCATGAATTTCTTTGGCCATCCCATATACAGAAGACAGTGGCTGGGTGGAAGAGGAGAGGATGGGAAAAGGTTACCTACTTTCCCTGGAAATTCATTCCATCAGTCTAATCCCCGTCATTTCTGTTAAAATTGTTAGTAAATACTACCTGTAGGGTTGTACTGAACACTAGCTGTCTTGGTTAGGGTTACTGTTGCTGAGATGAAACATCGTGACCACAGTGACTTGGGAAGGAAAGGGTTTATTCGGCTTATGCTTCTTTATCACTGTTCATCATTAAACGAAGTCAGGGCTGGAACCCAGAAGCAGGAGCTGATGCAGAGGCCATGGAAGAGAACCGCTTACTGGCTTGCTCCTCATGGCTTTTCAGCCTGCTTTCTTATAGAACCCAGGACCAGCATCCTGGGGATAGCAATACCCACAATGGGCTGGCCCTCCTCATCAATCACTAAGAAAATGCCCTACAGGCTTGCCTATAGCCCAGTCCCATGGAGGCATTTTCATAATTGAGGTTCCCTCTTCTCAGATGACATTAGCTTGTGTCAAGTTTATATGACACTAGCTAGCACAATAGCTACAAGCCAGGTTCTTGGTAACATTAAAGCAACACAATTTATTTATTTGTGTGTTTGTAGAACACAGCTCACAGTTGACATTCTCCAACCACCGTGCATGTGGAGTGATCAAACTCAGGTTATCAGACTTGGTGGTAAAGGTCCTTGCTTGCTTATTTGCTGAGTCAGCTTGCTGGCCCCAGTATTTCTTTCTTTTTTTTTTTTTTTCTTCTTCTTCTTTTTCTTTTGAGTCTTTGTGTGGAAAAAGAAAAAGCAGCTTTATAAAGTTCCATCTCTGCATCTCCATGGTAACGAGCTCGGTCCCTTTCAACATGATTCAGTGAGGTGATTCAAGGTGCACGCAGTGCAGACAATGCTATGCCTGTGTATTCAAGCATTTTCACCCTAATCTGCTCTTCAACTTTGCTGTCTAGGAGGGGCAGACTTCCCAAGGCTCTGACTTTCTCATATAGATGGTGCCATATACACAAAAGGGAGAAGGAAGCACAGAAGGAGGACTACAGCTCATAGATCCTCTTAGCAACCTCTGCAAGAAAATCCCTCTAATATAGCGAGATTGTCGCACAGTCATGTCATCATCAATATGGCAGAAATAGAAACAGTCATTTGATACAGTTCTGAAGTAGGATGGAGACTATGGAAAATATAAAGACACATTTTGGGCTGGGGATGGTAGTGCGTTATTGTGCTTGTAATCCCAGCACTCAGGAGGTGGAGGAAGGAAGATCAGGAGTTCAAAGCCAATCTCTTCCACATAATGAGGTCATCCTAGGCTATGTGAGATCCTGTCTCAGAAAAACAAAACAAAACAGCAGTATGACACACTGTGAGATATCTAGATAGCCTTTAATCTGAATCCACACATTCAGAGGATGGGCTTAGGGGTTTGGAAGCCAGTTTATATCACATTACCTGATTGGATAAAGGATAGACATATTACCCAGGCTAGGCCAATAAGATCCCCTGAGGAATTTAGATGGATCCATGTTAGTTTTCACCAAGGAAAAACAGGTGAATTTAGGTCCTTGGGATGTATTGCATCTGGCTATGTGCTCACCAAGCAGTGAAAGTGGCCATTCAAGAAAAAGAAAACAAGATGCTAGACACAGAATCAAGTGGCTATTTGGCACCACAAGGGCTTAGGATGCAGAGACCTGTGTGAGGGCACTGCCCCTCCTGGTAGCCCCATTCTAGTTCTGGTCTTAGGAAACCCCATTGGATTTTATACCATTTTATTGTGAGTCTCATGGTCCTCTATGGTAAATCCCTCCAGTTAAGATAATTTGAGTAGATTTCTGCTAACAAATGACTTTTAATTTAGGCAACAAAAGTGGTTCTTTTATTCAAGTTGAGCATCAGAATGACCTAAAGAGGTTTGTAAAAACACCACCACTCTTCCTGTCCTGCCTCCAGGAATCAGACACAGATGTTCTGGTTTGCAGCCATGACAAGGTGAAATCTTTAGGATCTATGATACACAGAATAGCAACTGGTAAGTAGCAGATAGCTTTCTGCTAGGCATCTGGAAGGGCATATCTGACCAAGATAACGTCTTTCTTTCTTTTCCTATTGCTGTGATAATACCTCAGCAAAAGCAACTTAAGGGAGAAAGCGTCTACTTGGGCTCACAGTTCAAGGGTACAGCCCACTGTGGCACAGAAGTCACAGCAGCAGGAGCTGGTCAAGAAGCAGGGAGGGATGGATGCTAAGTTCAGCTTACCTCCTTTAATTTATATAGTTCAGGATTGCTACTATCCAATTAAGACAGACCTTCCTATATCAACAACTTAATGAAGCTAATCCCCCATAGACATGCCCCACAGGCCCAGGATTCTAGATCCTGTCCAGCCAATGATTCACACTAATCATCAGGAACGATAATGGCAAACAGGAAGAAGAATCACAGGGTTCCCCTCTTCCGTAAGCTGAGTCACCATGATTCATCTCAGCATCTACTTTCACACTGACCACACTAGGCAACTTCAGCCATCTACTTTGGAAAAGACTTGAGCATCCAAAAGAGTTGAAATAATTGTCTGCCTTACCTATCACTCAACTCTTCTTCTGGGTGTGCCGATGCACACCTGCAATCAAAGCACTCAGGAAGTTGAGGCAGGAGGACTGCTGAGTCCCAAGGCCAATCTGTGCTCCACAGTGAGATCGTGTCAGAAAAGCAAAATGAAATCAACTAAAATTTTAATTCACATCACTTTTGTGCAGGGCATCAAATCTTAAAAAATATCATTTAGTTGCTAATTATAGGTTGTGATGGGTTTGGCTGGGCCCACATGAAAATGAGACATTGGGTGTGTACAAGAGGCAATTAGAGGGGAATGCGCTGTAGAAATCCCCCTGCACAGGAAGAAATCCAGTCCAAAAGCTTTCTGCATTCATCTGACAGCAAGATTAACACCCAAACTATGGAATGAATTAGTAAGTAAACTGCAAGTGAAATCACCCTCTTATTACTTTGACAAAGGAATTTATTCCAGGGCTAGAACATAGATCCTTTTAGAAGTACATGAGAAAAAGTACTGGAATGTTCATTTAAAAAAAAAAAAACAATATTTTTTAAACAGCTAAATGAAGGACATTTGATTTTTAAAAATTTTTATTGCACTTATTTAATTTACGTGTGTGTGTGTGTGTGTGTGTGTGTGTGTGTGTGTGTGTGTGTGTGTGCTATGTGAGCGTGTGCCTGACATGGGTGTGGAGGTCAGAGGAGAACTTTCGGGGTTGGTTTTCTTTTTCTACCACATCAGTCTCAGGGATGAATTCAGGCGGCTTGACAGCAAATGCCTTTACCCACCGCGCCATTTCACTAACCCAGAACTTCATTATTTAAGAATTACATCGTTTAGGGACCAGGAACAAATAATAATATGATTAGCTTTCTTGCAGAACCTGGGAACGAATTCTTCCCAGTGCACGGATGGAGTCTGAAAGGCCTGTCAGAATTAACACGCAATAGCATTGATACAGGGAAAGTGAATGTGGCTGGGGACTGAGAAGCCTCACCCATAAAACAAAGCAAATTTGTCTAGAAGGTGAGCTCTGCACCATCTTATTATATTAAGGCTCAGGGCATTTCCATTAAATTGACTGCAGAGGTGGGGGTACCACCTTCCTTCAGAACCTTTATAACTTACAGCCGGAGTGCATTGCGACAGTAGTCTGAGTTTTGGACAACCAGACCCCCAAGGACTGGGTCCTCCACTTCTTTGGCCAACTTACTTGTCACGAATAGCCTTGCATGTTCCAAAAGCTGAGTAAGTGTGGCATGAACTGAAATCACTGGCGTGTATTTCTGGCATTGTTCTTGGGCAAATACATGATCTTACTTTTTTGACTATAAAACTGAGACTCAACCAAGTCCAACACTTGTCCTGTTGAACACAATCCCGACAGTTTTGAGAGGTAAGTATGTGGTTTAAGGCAATAGATGAAGGGGATTTTATTAAAGCCTTGGTTTCTTCAATGGTTCTACAGATGATGTAATGATAACGGCTAACATTTGCTGGACACATTGGATATCACCGCTGTTCTCACATGTTATGTTGGTAATGAAACAGACACTATCGTTATTTTCACTTTCACCATGAAGGCAGCAGTGGCACAGAGAGGTGGAGGAATTCAGCCCAGGAAAACAGCCAGAAATCAGGATGCACGGGCAAAGCTTTGCACGGCTTCTGACTGACATATTACTTTTTAACCCCTGATTCAACCTGCGTCTTGAATATATTGACCACATAAGTTTTTCATTCTCTCCTTTTATTCTCTTGAAGCATTGCTGGCCTAATGGCCAATCTCATAATTCCAATTCTCCTACAGGGTAACTTGACACAGTGAAACCTCCCTAGACCCTTCACTATTTCTCACAGAGAGAAGTCTTTGCCACATAAAATATGTAGTCATGATGTTTCTTGCTCCACTTTTAGTCAGTCAACTGACTAAAGCCTGTGGAGGCCTTGACTTCCTCACAGCAATAAAGGTGGTACAGAGATCACTGAGACCAAGTCAAATGCCATGAAAGGCTACAGGCAAAGAGTCTAGATCTCTCCTGTAATTCCCAGGTTGACAGGATTTTTAAGGGCCTCCTTTGCAGAGCTTAAAATCAGCACTGAGAAAGGAACTAGTTAGTTCTCAGAAGACCCATGTGTGTCCTAAGGCAAAGCCAACTGCTCCCACACTAGAAGGGTGCAAGTCGGAAACTCATGAAGGATGGCAGAGAGCCATGCGCTAGCTACCTGTACACAGAATGGCGAAAGCTTTACAACCCCGAAACCCTGAATGCAGAATAGTACAGAGAGAAGTACCATAAATACTACTCCTATGTCTTCTTCAGCCACTATTTTTTTTTTTTTTTAGTATCTATTATAAAACAACGCATCAAGTTTCCAGATGTGATGGTGTATAGCTTTGTAGGCAACTGACCATGAGGACCCTGTCACAAGACAAAACCAAAATCCTGGTGTTTTCTCCAGAGACATCACCTTTCATGAAATTGGCATCCATCCCTACAGTCACCTTACCCTGCACGTCATGTGACATGTAAAACACAGAGCATCTCCAAGGCACCCATCCAGGCACCCCAGCACTGAGGTTGGGCTGCAGCCCTTCTGTCTTTTTATGTAGAACCCACTGCTGCTGGGTGGTTCTGGGTGTCTGTCCCACTCTGCCCTCCCATTATCAATGTGTGTTCTAACTTCCCTGAATGTTGGGGGAAAATTGTTTCATGTTACCAAACTGATGGGTGAAAGCGGTATTTCATTTCTGCGCTAATTTTTATTTTCTTAACAACTTATGAAGTAGAACGCTTTGGTTTCTGCTTCTTTTTATGAGATTTAAAAAATTATTATTTTAAGTTATGTGAACGTGTGTTTGTATTTGTGGGTGGGTATGTGCACATGAGTGCAGGTACCCTTGAAGGTCAAAGGTGTCACATTCTCCCCGGAGCTGGAGTTACAAGAGGTTGTGAGTTGCCTACCATGAGTGCTGGGAACTGAATGCAGGTCCTCTGGAAGAGCAGGATGTGCTCTTAACCAATAAGCCATCTCTCAATCCCTAAGTTACCTTGGTCCTACTTTTATACAGGGTTTTGTCATTGATTTGTGGATTACTTTTACAGATTATAATACAAGTGTGCCTCACTTCTTCCTCCTCCTCCATCATCATCGTCATCATCAGTATAAATCTTTGTGTGTGAATGCAAGCACATGTGTTCACATGTGGAGGTCAGAAAGCAACCTCAAGTGTAGAGCCTAGCCTTCTACCTTGTTTGGAGCAAGGTTTCTTACTGATTTTTTTCCCTGATACATATGGCAGTATGACAGTTAGCACATAAACTTCTAGAGACAAGAGTGTGCTAGCACATCTGAATTTATTCAGATTTGGGGGATTCTGTAAGATTCTCAAGCTCCTGTAGCAAGTGCTTTAACCACTGAACCCTACCATCAGCCCCTTGGTTGTGTTTAACCTCTTAAGGCCAAAAGAACCCCTAGTTGGTCCTGATTGTGACTAGGGGACAGCTCAGTGGCTGGCTTCATGGCGGCAGAACCTTTGGGTAAAAGCAGGAAGGGTGAGGGCAGCTACCCTGTGAAGAGGCCTGTTCACTGCCAGCTCATCTGGGTGGGCAGCCTCCTTGGCTGTCCTTCATTTGCCTAGCCACCACCCTGGTCAGTCTCCTTGATGTGTCTAGTGCCTTGTAAGTAGGAAGAAGAGCTCTGGACCAGCCATTTGCCATCATCCTCGGATCTAGGAGGAAGGAGATAGGAGTCTGGATATTCTCGAGCTTTCAGGGATGAGTTCATGCTGTGGGATGGTCTGTATGTCAAATCTGTTGCTCTGATTGGTCAATAAATAAAACACTGTTTGGCAAGGAAGTATAGGCAGGACTAACAGAGGAGAAAAGAAAGAACAGAAAGGCAGAAGGAGTCACTGCCAGCCGCCACCATGACAAGAAGCATGTGAAGACACCAGTAAGCCACGAGCCACGTGGCAAGGTATAGATTTATGGAAATGGATTAATTTAAACTGTAAGAACAGTTAGCAAGAAGCCTGCCATGGCCATACAGTTTGTAAGCAATATAAGTCTCTGTGTTTACTTGGTTGGGTCTGAGTGGCTGTGGGACTGGCAGGTGACAAAGATTTGTCCTGACTGTGGGCAAGGCAGGAAAACTCAAGCTACAAGTTCAGAAATAGATGACTTGGAAATCTTTCTCCCCAGCTTACAAAATGTTAAGATGAAAAGAAGCTAACCTGGAGTAAGAAGACAATACTTAGCTTTATTCTGACGAATCTCTGTATTTTTCCTCTGAAAGGTAGAGGATGTAGTTGGCTTTTCTACACCAGGACTAACTAGGGAGAGCCTCAACTTAGAAACCCAAAGACATCACATCTTGTCTTCCGTCTACGGTATAAGCTCCTTCACCAGAAGAACTTGGTTCTTTTAACATGTGAACACAGGCTGCCCCATGGTGCTGCCCTTACAGTTCTCAGTGGAGAAAGGCTAGCCACCCCACAGAGGGTTCAAATGAAATGAGACTGTCAAAAGCAGGCCAGTCTCCTTGGGTTTTCTTGAACTAATGATCCCCTGTCAAGCCTGTACTCTTAAAATGAATTATATTTTGATTAATGACTAAAAAACAAATGACTAAAGTGTGTGTGTTTATATATGTAGAAATGTATATTATACACAGATGGGGGGCATCTCATTGGTGTTTGTATGTATATACCAGAATGAAAGAGGCAGCTGTTTTAGCCATTTATGCTGGGGGGATAGGTGGGTAATATGGTAGAGTCTGTTGAAAGGAAATTATGGGAGAGAATTTGATATCTTGATTTTCAGCAAGACAGGATTCAGAAGGCAAGTAGGGAAATAAATTCAGAAACTGGCTTCTTGGTTCCCAACATGTTTTTAAAGGTAAGCGTATCCGATGAAGCATTTTGGTCAGGTTTTTTGTTTATTTTGCCTGTTTGCTTTTGTTTCTAAGTTAATTTTTTTCATGGTTCAAATGGAAAATAGGAATGAATAGAGCCCTATAAAGTCCTTTTTCATCAAAATCACCATCTTCAGCAAAATTCCCTCAAAAACAAGTTTGCAGGGCTGGAGAGATGGCTCGGTGGTTAGGAGCACTGGCTGCTCTTTCAGAGGACCTGGGTTCAATTCCTAGCAACCATGTGGCAGCTCACACGTCTGGAACCCCAGTTCCAGGGCTTCTGATACCCTCACATAGATATACACACTCTTACAGAGGACCGGGATTTGATTTTTTGGCACCCACACGGTGCTTCTGCCCTCCTCTGCACCAAGCACACACATGGTGCAGATATACATATACTGGCAAAACACTCACACTTCAAAATTGAAAAAAAAAAAAAAAAGTCTGCAAAATTGATATGCTTTTCTCTTCCCAATTATTCCCTGTGACTTGAAAACTTCCAACCCGGAGACTATCACACCATCACCTGAATCTACTCAGAATAACAGATGATGAGGTCAGTGATAGTCTAGTCCTTTCAAGTCCAGCAAACCTCCCCGATCCATTACTTTCAAGTGACCATGTGGGCTGGATGAAGGGGAACTGACTGCTGGGATGGGCCGTTCACAGCCCAGGATATTGAAGAACCCAGTTATGAAGCTAATTAGTGGATATGTGGATGCGTGAAGCCCTCCAGTGAGAGGAGCTGTATGTGTACAAAGCATGCTGAGTACCACATGCTAGAACTTAATGAAATGGTTGACTAGGAAAATATGGAGCAACATACAGCCTTTAATAGTTTTTTCTTAACTTTAGCTTTTAAATAAGTTTAGATCCAGCCAAGCTATAATACTGGCAAGAAGATTTTTCTATCTAGAAAACAAGAATAAATTCCCTAAGTAAACTCTTCCTGAGTGTTCTGGAGCCCAGGTTAGACTAATTAAGTCACAGAAAGAAATATGGCCACTCCTTCCTAGAGCTGACATTAGATGCCCGCGACTCCATGTGGAACTCATTCACTTAAACGATGCCAGAACACTGGCACCATGGCTCAGCTAGGCCATGGTTTACCCCACTTGAGTGGCTAACAGAAAAGCAACTGGCAATTGTTGCCCAGAAGCGAAACTGAAAGAGTACAAAACAGAAAGCTTTACTTTTTTTTTTTTTTTAAATCAAACTCACTAGTATTTTCCTTTCGTGCTTCTGGTGTTTTGTTTCCGACGTCTGTTTGTCTGCACGCTATAGGTGCCCCTTCCCAGGTGTGCTGAGTGTTGGGAGTTAACCCAGACAGAAGTGCATCCAGAGCAGAGCAGCCAGTGCCCCCTCTCTCAGCTCTGAAGACGAGGCTGGAGCCACTGGAAAGGAAACTTGCATCTGTTGCTGTAGAATCTCAGTGAGGAGGAACCTACACTACAACCTCTCACCTAGTTTGAGACTCCGTTCTGCTTGAAAATGCATTTCTCTCGTCTACTTGAAGTGTCTTAGGCCATTTTCTCTTAGTACACTCAATGGCAGCAGAAGACAGCTGGCCATCTTCTTCTTTATAAGAACTCTTTCTGCACCTACATATCATTTGGTTTCTTTCCGTTAATAGCCCACTTTCATAGCTCTTCAGAGACCTGAATCTTCTATGCTTTTCATCACTTCAGTTGCTTTCCACATCCTCTGAAATCTCAGGAGCCCAAGCCGGGGAACGAATGAAAACTTGGGTAGCACCCTGCTAACAATGAAAATGGCGGCCCTGGTTTTCAGGTCAGTCTTCTATGAACATAGCCTAACATGAAGTTAGCCTAACATGAAGTTTGATTTTAAAGTGTTGTTTTTAAAAGGTGCAATTGATTCTTTACTTCAAGTTTCTGTCATAAAAACATTTTTTAATGTTAGCTGATTTAAAATTGAAAAGTATTCAACTCCTTTCGAATGGTTTGAAGAAAGTCAGATCTGGACACCCAGGGTTTTACTTCCAGTTGGTTCTCTGTATCTGCTGGTTCTACATCATGGATTTGGCTAACTGTGCACTAAATATACTGGGGGAAATACATCTGTACTGAATGCATACAGACCTTTTTCTTGTCATTAGTCCTTAATCAGTACAGCAGAACAACCATGTGCATATCACTTGCATCCTATTAGGTATTTATGAGTTATCTAGAGGTGATTTAAAACGTGCAAGAGGAAGGGCCTAGGTTATATGCAAACACTGCATCGTTTTTTGAAAGAGATCTAAGCATCCATGAGTTTGGTACTGGTAGGGCTTGTGTGGGTCCTTTTTACTCCCTCCACACCATGGGAAACTGCATTTAATTACAGATGCTCCACACAGCCGGAGATAAATTGTGTTACTAGTCCCAAGCTTCCTGCTAGAATTCCTGCATTCCATGTGTGTATCCTTGTGCTTTCTGAAATCAAAGAAGAAGAATACTACTCTCAGTAGCTTTCTGGAATTCCCAGCTCAAACTGATTGTCATGGTCTGGGTATGATGTACCCTCGTTCCCACTCACAAAGCTCGTGATTTCAAAGCTTGGTTCCCAGTTGGTGGTGTCTCTAGGATGTTTCTAGAATTTTAGGAGATAAAGCCTAAGCTGAGGAAGCAGGTTGCCGGGGTGTGTCCTCAGAGGCTGGATCGTGTTCTAGGTGTCTCTCTGTCAGCCATGAGCTCAGTAGCCTCGGAGCTCCCACTGTCACAATGTCACCTCACCATGGACCCAGAACCAACAGAGCCAAAGACTGCAGACTAAATCCCTAAAACCAGTCAAGAGAAATAATCCTCCTCTCCCATTGTTTTGCTTAGGTATTTTGTCAAAGCCATCAACAAGCACCACAATGGTCTTGGTACAGGGGTTTATGGCGGTGGTGGGGCCGTGGATTCAGAAAGGTTTGAATTCTCAGATAGGAATCTGGGTTATAAGCAACAGTGCACATACTCAGGTTGATTTGGTAAGCAAAGTAACAGCAGGGCTGAGGGACAGACCTAAGGGGCCTCACACCTAAGCACCTGAGTGAGAACAGATAAATATGGGACCTTTCTCCACCTTCCACCTCTGCTTTGCAGGTGCTAATGTTCTCAGGCAGGCTCCTCCAAAGCATGGCTACACGCTGTGTTCTGCCAGGCTGGTACACTGGTAGACAGGCGCTCCTTATTCCTGGTGGTTCTGACTAAACTCCATAAATTCATTCCAAAGCCAATCCCCGAAACCCTGCTTGGTTGGATCTAGGTTCAGAGCCAGCCGAGAGCGTTGGAGGCTGCATGTCAGCTCATGTGAACCACATGGGTGGAGAGTAGGGTGGGAAAACTCCCTGAAGGAATACTGAGTTGCTGTTTCTAAAAGTCATGGAGCCGAGCAGAAGATAACAGAGCACTCCTCTATCCACACCCTCAGTGTCTCACGGCTTTCTAGGAGTCTATGGTAGAGAATCAGCAAAGGTTTGAAGGATGTGTCCGACGCTAGCTTTGTGACCACAAGGACCTCTAACACTTAAGGCCACCAGTAGCGCTATCCAGAAGTGAGCAGGAGAAAATGTCGGGCTGGGCTGGAGGGTGGAGAGCAGGGAATGATTTGAGAAGACAAAAGTCCTCTCTGAATCAGGGAGTGAAACGTAAGATTGAAGAGAGATTGACTTCCATAGCCTTAAGAAGGGGATACACTCAGAGCTCATGACGAACATTTCTTTGTCGCCTGAGTCAGTAACATTGTGATCAAAATTCTGCAGTGACTTGGAGCAGTACCATAAAACAGACAGGGCGGACATGGAACAAGACTGGACAAGTAAGTGCCTATGAGGAGGCTCTAGGCAGAGTTAGCAAATACATTACATATCTAGATGGAAGGCAGGAAAACACTATCTTTTTCGAGTGTTTTAAGTGATTTCTTGTCAAATATTGATAATAAAAGAAATGTGGGCAAGGAAATAATTAGAATAAAAATCCTGTCATAAAGCTAATAAAAATAACATGTCAAATGAGCTATAATCATGTTTACTAAGGCACATTGACTGGCTTTTAAATTTTACTTTATTGTGCCTTTTGTGAGATATATATATATATTCTTTTGCTATTATAAGCTGATATTTAATTTGTGATTATTCTACCTTGTTTTAATAATAATTCAAGATTCATATTCACTTGTAGTTCTTAGACACTGAAATAATTGCAGTCTGATTACCTTTGGTTCCATGTAGAGTCTTAGACTGATTATAAAAACATTTGTAAATAATAAAAATAACCTTACTGGGGAATGCAACCTTCAGTATTGAAAACTAAAGAGAAGCAGGGATTTTAGTAGGATCCCTACAGGACACTGGCTGAGAAGGGCTAGGGAAGCACCATGCTGGATGTCTCCAAAGCTGATATATTCTCAGCCTAAACACCGAAGGGGAAAGCAGAGGAGAGAAACCCACAGGGAAACGGGGCGATTCCCTTTGCAAAAAGCAACATTTCCAGAGAAAAACTTTTTAATGCACTGTTAGCTTTGGAGGACAAGAGGTTAATTTACATACAAGTTTCTCTGGACAAAAATAAAAGCCAAACTGATCGGACAGTGAGTAAAATAATACTTGAGATCATCAAATTGATAGTGTAATAACTATGGCAGAAGCTAATAAAATTTTAGCTTGCCCAAACAGGTAAAATGGAAGCACATACATTTACTTCTAAAATCAAGAATAAAAGCAAACTGGCCAGACTGAGTGTCTCTCCAGAACACTCCTGTTCCCTTGCCACCTTGCCTTGCCTTTGGAACCTGCGCTCTATGGAACACCTTAATAGGGTTCTCCTGCACACAGTCCCTGGGGAACATCAGCAGGAGTCAGGGAGGAGGTTGCCCTCAGTCAGGGATGCTGATGGGGCTCACGTGTAAGTACCCCTAAAGTACTGTGCAGTCCTATAAGTTTCTTCTTACCTACCCCTTCCTTGAACACACTCCCTCGATTGTGCAAGTCTTCTGAACCATCCTAATTAGATTATGCCATCTCTTTCCTGAAGACATCCTAGCTGATACAATATGGAAGGCATTAAGTTGAAGAAGGAGACATTATGTTATAGAAAATGTTCTAATCGCAACCTGCACCTCTTTTTATGTCTAGTTCTGACATCTGTCAGTCTTTTTATCAAAACTGAATGCAGGCCAAGCCCAGGCACAAGGAAGTCTCTGATCAAGAAAGCCTTCATCTACCCGTGACCCCACATGGGTACAAACTCCTGGAACCTGGACAGCTTGGTTTTCGTCACAGTGGTCCAGGCCGGCTTCCCCCTCAAATCCCCACCTGTCCTCACAGCTTGCCACCCATTCTTTTCACTGATGGTGGAGCAAGCAGCACTTGCTAATGCTGTCCAGGACAGTACTGAGAACTTGGTAAGATCAGTTAACTAACGACTACAGCAATGACCCAGTTAGCACTGAACGAGGTGGGGAAGAGCAATACCTCATTGAATACCTACATGAGAATGATGCCTTGCTCACCTAGTCCTCAGAATGAGCAAAACGCCCAGCACTTGGTGAGCTCTGTGAAAACACCTGCTGACATCAATTATGGTACTGAAATCTGTGGGCCATGGGATGGTAAAGGTGCCGTGGGGAGCTGTAGGCATGCTCCAGCTGTGCATGTCTACTGTCTGCCGGTTTTTCTCTCACCCTTGTCTTCTATTATTTTGTTTGTTTATTAATTTGGAGATGAAGTCTCCCTACATAGCCCAGGCTGGCCTCAAACTTGCTATACATCTCTGGCTGACCTCAGTCTTCCCACCGTTATCTCTTGAGTACTGGGATAATGAGGGTACGCTATCGTGCCCAGCTTTGCTCTTCTCCACAGGACACCAGTGATATCTCTGCGGTGGGTTTTGACCTATTTTTGGAACATGTACTTCCCCTTTGACGTTCTGATGAAAGCTATGTACCTTCTCCACACCAAAAGATAAATATAGCTCAAGGACTCCAGGTTAGAAAAATAACTGAGATGTTCTGTGTCATCCAGAGCGGCCAGTTCTGATGTGGAAAAGGACAGAACACAAAGTACTCTAAAGGAAATCTGAAGATTAATGCCAGCCCAGACTGCATAAGAATGGGAAGGGTGATCGACTAAGCATGGAACTCACTTGTGCTTCATGTACACTTTATACACAGATCCTGGAGACTTTGTACATAACTATTTTTAGTGTACCTATATTTTGACTATGAGGCCAGGAGTAGAATCATCTGGTATCATGCCGACATCCAAATGTTACAGAGTTGGAGCCTTTCAGAGTTTGAATTAGGAGTGCTCCACTTGGATCACCTTCCATTGGAAGAAGCCGGAAGCTTTAGCAGCCTTGATTCGGAGCTTCACAGCATCACTTGAAAGCTCGATCTTGTAACTGCCTTTCTACCACCACTAAACACCCATTTCTTGAGTGGACCGTCATCAGCAGGCACTTGATGAACATCGAGTGGCAGATCAGGTCCTGTGCTAGCTGCCCCGAGAGACCCCTAGACATCACACACAGTTTTCCCTAAAACAGTCATGGGAGCAGAATCTTTCCAAAGGTGGGGAACAATTGTGGTGGGCCATAAAGTCCACTGAGACTAAGTATGAATAGACAGGCCAAAGGCAGCTGAGGGATTGATCATCTATAAGAAAAGGAAACTTGGATATAAATACAGAGATGAAAAATTAATGGGGAGAAATGAAAAAGTGAAGCAATTAGTAAAAAGAGATAGTCATCACTAATGTATAATATGAAAAAAGTTTCCCTTTTAAATATTTTATTACATGATATGAAGGCATAAGTTATATATATATTCTTTCATATCATCAGAAAATGCAGCTTGACAACCAGAGCAAGTATCATCTCAGCCCAGGGTCAGCTTTGGTCTATCCGTGGCTATTCCATCCAAAATGGACCAGTCTCCATTCTGGACCTATCTGTGTGCTGGACTCTGTGGCAGGTATTAGAGATAAAGGAATGAGCAGGAAAAGAAGCATAGGGTTTGGAGAAAGACAAGCTACTGTGAAATTGACTGTAAGACTCTGTGGTTTCCATGATAACAGGGATAAACAGAATTTGTAAGAGGACAACTGGCAGGTTCATTAAGTGACATCCCAGATGTGTATGAGATGTGAGTTGGGAGCACAGGATTTGCTAAGTCTTCCTTGGCTTGGATGACCCATCCTCACCCCATCTCAGTGGACTTTACAGTAGAAAACCAGATGTTATTTGAGAACTACCAAAACTGTACTAGAAGCATATCATGCACAATTTACTGATATGTGGGCTACTTGTCAAATCACAATAAGCATGCTATTTTTTTAATTCCCTAGAGCTCAGAGAACTTCAGAAGTTACTGGTGACTGGACGTACCTGTGCTAGCTTTTCCTCGGCTTCCTCCCTGATGTGTGAGGCTGACTGTGTAGTTTCTAAGGGCTCACAGTGGTTTCCTCCGGTCAACAGAGCTTCTGGGCTCTTTCTGCACGTCCTCTTAGCAGTGGCGCTCATGGCTAGAGGTCAAGCTTGAATACTCAGATGTCTCTGTTCCTGCTTCCCTCGGAGGATGTTGAGCATCTGCGCATCACTTTCTCTGATGCAGGCTAGGTTTCCCAGACACCTTTTTTTGTTTGTTCTGTGCCTCACATCTGACAGGCCTAGATCTTGGACTCGATGGCCAGTATCTGGTACACAGTGAACATTCTGGATCTCTCTGTCATCAGTGGCACCAACAGTAACGGTCACCTGCCTCAGGCTGCCCCAGCTGACACTAGCACCAGTCCCACCTGTACAGGACATCCCTCCAGTCCGCTCCCTGTCCCAAACCTCACGGGTTCCCTGGGAATCCCTACCTTTGAGTCAAGAATGTCTGTTTATCGCATCACCATGCTCTGCCTGGGGAAAGCAGCTTCTGCCCGTGAGCTGCTAATCTATAAAACCAAGAGATGTTTTCTTCACCTAGTCCCTTCCTTCTGAAATCCTCACGGACCAATCTACTGGTGAAGGTCATTAAAACCATGTATCTAACAAACAGCAAAAGTACTCCAAAGTCCAGGGCATGAGCACAGTACTTTTTAATTCTCCCAATGGTGTTTTCCAACTGTATCTTCCTCAGGTGAGGCTCCATGGGTTTGCATGCATACATTTATGACAGTGAGGAGGTATGTGTCATGCTATAGCAGGAGCAGAATTGGCTTCGAGAAAAGCAGTTTCTCCTCCATATTTAATTTATTCAGAAGGATCTGCAGAGGCTATAAAAGAGCACACTCCCGGCTGTCTGCAGAAGGCCACCAATGCACACAATGCTCTCCCCATCTGGCTCCACTGTGCGCCTTTGCAAAGCGGTTACCTGGGTTCCTGCAGCTCCGTGTTTACTTACTTTCTTCTCAGCCTGCGGAGCGGCAGCCTTTTCAGAGGCAGCCCTTCACAGCATTATACAAAGTGCATTTTAGCCAACCTTTCCAGGTACTGTGCTCCTGGTAATCGTGCAAAGTTAACATCTTAGACTGTCTGCTTGCAGACCACTGCCCATCCCCTCCTGCTCAAATCCCAGTGCATTCCCTCACACCACTAACCTCAAAGTGGCTCTTTCTACCGAGACCTATCCTGGTGGTTTTAGCTACCACAGCACAAAGCAGGAGGGGCTGCCTTTCTACTGAGTGCATCTGTGAAACCTGGAGGCAAGATGCTAGCTATTAGGTGCCCCTCAGATCTACACCACCCTTCCCCACTCTGCTCAAGCTCAAACCAGACAATCAAAACATATGGCTAGAATCCGCCACTTGTGAGTTCTATCGTTTCATGTACAAAACTCACAGAATGACATGATGATCAGAGGTGTAGGCCTCAAACCTCAATAGGACGTAAGACTTCAAGGGGCGAAAGCTTTGTGTGTAAGTAGAAGCCGGAGAGCACAGGGCCACTCGTGTGGACAGGCCACGTGAGGAAAGAGCAGCCAGAGCAATGGATGTCCGTGGAGGGGAAGGAAGGAAGGCTGAAATGCGAACGATACCAAAATGTACTGAGGAGCGCACCAAGGCTGGGCTGACGATCAAAATCCTTGAGCAAAATTATGGAATGTGCGATTCTGATCCTTGCAAATCTAGTTTGGACCTATAAGCTATCAGGCAGACGTTCAAGGCTGGTTTGTGTTTTAGGCATGGATTGAAGGGAGAATGTTCTCATTATTTTTTGCTTATATTACACACTTAATATAGTGTTTACCGTGTACAAACTATGTTCTTGGGGGATTGTTAACTCGTCGGCTCCTCCCAGTGTCACGCGGGAGCCAGAATGATCACGTTAAAGGTCTACACTGCTGCCGCCTCTCCTGCTGACTGTGGATCAAATCCTGCTGTTTGCGGAGCCCCTTAAGAGGCCACAGAATGCCAAGGGCAAGAACTGATCAATAGTGTCTTCCCAGAGCGCGTTTGGAATCTTCTAAGACTACCACTTACTAAACTGCTCCCCCAAAGCCCCCACGGCGCTCGCCGCATTCCAGCACTCAAATGCGGGACACAGAGTATATAAAGTGACTGAATTAGACCTGCACTGGGAGAGGGGTAGAAAAAGACAGAGGGGTGTGTGGAGCAGGGCCGGGGGGGGGGGGGGGGATGGGAGGGGCAGCGACGGCTGCAGTAGGCTTTGAGAAGAGAGGAGACCGCTTCCTTTCGGCTGTGGAGGGCTAAGGCTGACAGGATTGCAACGCTCGGCCTCACCACCCCTACCTCCAGTCGCCATGCTTTGGCTTTAGGTTTCCTTTTAGAAGTGCAGGGCCTGGATTTGAAGCCCCGAGATAACAGGAGCCAGGGAAGGCGGGGCTTGCTGCAGGGTGGGGTGCGGAGGGGGTGAAGAAGGAAGGCGGGGCTGGCCGCACCACGGCGTGGGGAGCCAGATGAGGGAAGGGCTGCGAGTCCGGGAAGGGCTGGGAAAACTTGCAAGGCTCTCTCGTGACCCGAAGAGAGAAATTCCTCCAGGCCCTTGGGTCCATAACCCACAAGCTTAAGAAATGTCACTGGGATACATGGTAGACCACACCCAGGCAGATATTTGACACTTAACGACTTGTGGCCACAGCAGATGATGGGATGGAATGGCTAATTGCATCAACTTTTCCAGCTGGAGCGAGTAAAACATTTTACACAATAAGACCAAAATGCTGACTAGTCATTTTACGTCGGAGTAAACCAGAGGAGGAGGCGCTCAAAGAAGAAAACGGTGTTTGGTGGGTATGGTTTTTTATTTTTATTCTTAATCAAGAAGAACAGTGAGAGCGCAGAGTGGCAGAGGCAGCAAGGAGGGGCCCTTTGCCTTGGCTGAGAGGTCCAGCCACGCTGCGATTAGCGCAGCAGCCATTTCTGGTTCCTCATCTGGTATCTGTGTCAGCGCATCTGGGAGCTGGGAGCTCTTTACAGAACGCTGCTCCATGGAGCCTTCAGCTCCTCTAAGGATGGCGTTAACCATTGTCCTATTTCTGTGAAGAGACATCATGACTATAGAAACTCTTATAAAGGAAATCATTTAATTGGGGCGGATGTACAGTCACAGCAGGGCCTGAAGCACGGCGGCACACAGGCAGACATGGTGCTGGAGAGGAGCTGAGAGTTCCACATCTGGATCCGCAGGGAGCAGGGCGAGACACTGGGCCCAGCTTGGGCATTTGAAAGCCCAAAGCCCACCTCCAGTGACACACTTCTTCCAACAAGGCCACACCCACTCCACTCCATCAAGGCCACACCCCCAATCCCTGTCAAGTAGTGCCACTCCCAGTGATCAAGCATTCATATACACAAGCCTATGGGGCCATTCCTATTCAAACCATCCCAGATGGCAAGATGAAAACACATTAACCAAAATTCTAATCAAGATCCTGGGGCTTTGTATTTCTCGTGGTTTAAACAATTTCATATACAACAGGAAGCATTCAGGATTAACATTCTGAAGTGCTCCGATTTCTGGTGTGTTAATTGTAGAAGTTCCATAAAGGTGCCAGATTTATAAAAAAAAAAGTCAATATGTAAAGCTCAATTAAATTAACATTTCAAAAAATGCTAGGCTTGGTAGTGCACACCTCTAATCTCAGCACTTGGGAGGTGGAGACAGGAGGTCTATGAGTTTAAGACCTGGCTACATAGCAAGTTTGACGTTGGCTTGGGTTACATGAGACCTTGGCTAAAATAAACAAATGAACAAAATACAGGCAATGAGTGACTTTTTAATATAGGTACATCTCAGTATAATAGCTTGGACGTATTTATACTAATTACGTGTGGTTTCTCTAAAATTATAATTTCACTAAGCATCCTGGATTTTATTTGACAAATCTTAACAGTGTCCAAAAGCTTGCCCCTTTTAACATGCAGAGGGGCAAAGCCAAGCTACCCTCACCATCCATAATTAGTACTACACTAGAAAATAAAGCACAAAACCAAAATAAACCCCCCACAATTTCCAGGTCTCTTGTTTCTCAGTAATGCAGCTCTAAATTCATAGACTTTTCTTGTGTTTGGTTTAAAAAGAAATCATTTACCCAAACTGGAATCTTTTTAATTTAAAAAATTTTTAAATTTTATCTCAGTCTAGATAAAAAATAACAATGGCAGGGGATTTCCCCTCTGATGGCATCTAAATAATTATTGGTAGGCTGACATTTAAGACATGACATTTTTAAGATTTACTTTTTTGGTTGTCTAGAAAGGCCAATAGGCTAAGACATGTTCTTCTGAAAATCTCTCTTCCTTATTCTTTATTAAAAAAAAAAAACTATACACAAATTACATTCCCCCAAATGAAACAGTACTTTCTCTGGAAGGTTCAGTGTCACTAAAAACTATGTTATTAACCTTTGGTTAATAAAGGTTAATAGAGGGCTGTTCAGTGGTATTGGCCATTGTCTCCAGCTCCAACTGAGGTATGGCCATTCACAATAATCCCAGAGAGAGGTTGGCCATGTCATGAACAAGGCCACACAGCAGGAGGACCAGCAAGCAAACAGATACATCAAAATGATGTTTGGTAACATCAAACATCAAAACCGACTGAGTTCATCCCCTTTCTGACCAGGAGCCAAGAATATTCCCTACTTTCCAAATATCTCCAAACAGCTCACCATCTTAAATTTAGGAATGTTCACCCTGGTCCTTTAAGCAAACATTTTCTGCAATTGTATGTTTGTCTTCTCAGAACTTTTTCCTAAAGCTCCTCAAGTATGAGATCGAGCTCTAGAAGGCAAGCAGGAGACACTGCTGTCTTGTGCATGGTGAACTTCCAGGGCACAAAGGTTCACAGCCAGGCTGAACTGGACAAACAGAACCGGTCTAGCTTGCCAACATGGCATAAGTCACGTCCTACGCAAAGAAAAGCCTTTTATCTTATTTTTTAATTCATTAAATAATTATATTTCTTAACTATGTATAAGTGGTTTGCCTGTAGTACACGATATGCATGCAGTTCCAGAAGAGGCCAGAAAGGGTGTTGGATCCTTTGGAACTAGAGTCACAGAGAATTGTGGGCTGCAGCATGGGTGCTGGGAATTGAACCCAATTGCTCTGTAAGAGCAGCCAGTGCCCTTACCCACCAAGCCATCTTTTCTTCTGGTAACATCTCCTCTAAGAAGTCTTTACAGATGACCTTTCAGTTCCATATAGTCTACACAGAAATCACAATGTTATATGGAAATGACCACATAAATCACCAGACCAGCTCGTGATGGTAGGTGCCTTGTCTCATTGAGTGTCTACGGTGCCTGAGATGAGAGGTGCCTGAACAGGTGGGCACACGGATAAATGTTTGGTCAGATGTCTAAAGTGACCTATAAGCTTACTGAGGAGAGCTTCCATTCTCATTTTCTGTAGTCCTTTTTATAACCAGGCACCATGAACTGAGGCTGACATGTGAGGGAGGTTCTGCAGCAAACAACTGCTCGGTATTTTTAATGAGGTCCTGTCATTTGGAAAGCAAAATTATGAAAAGATCTTCCTATATGCAAATGCTAATCTCAGGACTTTGTGTACTCTGGGTTTGAGACTAGATGTCTCAAGCGACTTCCTGGGTGGCCCCTCCCTAGATAGCCTTTCTTCTGCACTCCAATGACGATGGTTGTTATTTCTGAAACCAATCCAACTAAAGTTCTAAAATTGGATGGAGGCTCCATCAATTTACTAAAAATCATCGAATTGTATACTTACAGTGGATGAATTTTGTGGCATATACATTAGACCTCAATAAATCTGTAAAAACTTGTCCGAACAACAGAGGATCCTCTTAATTTTCATTTGGACCCCGCGGCCTACCACAGCACGAGATATCTCCTTGTTTGCCGGGAGGTGAGTCCACGCTAGTGGGAGTGTGCAGGCAGGTCACCAAATGTAAACAGCTCTATGAAGGTCACCACAAAGGCACTGTTGTTCTTCTGTCTCATAGCAAAGAGGGAAGGGAGCGTCCCCACAGAATATCTACGCTTTTCTTGCATCCCCTAATTAGAAACATGTGGAGAAAGGCCCACCCACAGCCAAATCAGCCAGAAAGGCCCTATTTCTTCTGCCTAATGTTGCATGTTGGCTGACGGAAGACCTTTCTCTGGGCCTGCCATGGGAATGGTTTCAAAGTATGAAAGTATCTCCAAAGGCCACCATCAAAGCTCCAAAGGGTTTTCACTAGTGGCTCCCCGTGATTGGAAAAGCATCCCCTGGACCAGCACAGAATCCGGGCCAGCTTGGTAAACTGTAACCGGTTCCATTTGTTTGTCCAGCTCAGCCTGGCTGTCGACCTCCTGTGCCCTGTCCAGACTCCCTTGGGTGGGCAGCAGAAGGCAGAACCTAGAAAATGTGAAATGTCTGTGGCTGCTCGGCTCAGACAATGCCTGCATTCTTTGTGACATCCATCTAAGCTGAGGATGATGCTCTAGCTTTTCCATTTTACAGAGGGAGAATATAGAGTCGATACCCAAACAGTCTCAATGAGATTCAAGGAAACAATGGGTAGGCTTATAAACTCTACAAAAAAAAAAATGCCCTTTATATTTAAGATACACTACCCAAAGAACAGTGTGACTGTTCTCATTCAGAAATACTCCACAGTTTGATTTTTCACTGTCTGGAAGACAGTGACTTATTCTAATAGTAAAAGACCAATAATAAAGTCAATGTGAATAAAAAGCTTTCCTGTGAGTAAAGATCTACAAATGCTGGCCATCCAAATTATTTATACTCACACAGGAAGGCCTCTTTTATAACAGAAGGAGCGACATGTGCAAAGACTGCCATGCTGGCCCAACATGGGGCCTTTTGGCCCATGAGCTAGTACAAGAGGTCAGCTTTGATCTGACCCAAAGCAGGCATTTAATCTCCTATGTGGAAGAAAGCTATAGTTCTTAGATTAACTAGTCAGCCACAGATCTGCTGCCAAGCTGCTCCAAACCTTTCCTAACGGGAAATAGACTGGCCTTTTACTTCAAACCACGTGGTAGGACCAGCTTGTGCCAGAGAATATGCGTTCCTTCTCCACTTACAGATACATAGAGGTCAATGCACGGTCTCTAGACTGTGGGAGCAACAATTCTGTATTCTGAACAGGATTGCTTGTTCAATCCAATACCAGGGAAGAGCAATGTCTGATACTTGGGAAGAGGTCAGTTTTACATGTGGAGAGCTGACCCTTGCTTGATGACTAAGATACACAAGTAAAACAAGATGAAGGCCAGAAGCTGTCTGCGAACCCACATCAAGTGTCATTAGCTGGCTTCCTACAAAACACTGACTGACTTTTGACAACTACTGGTGGCAGAGTGGGTGGAGAATAGGAGCCAAATTTAGAACCTATGATTCGGGCTAAATTGGTCACATGTTTTAGAGGAAAGGGGCCATCAATGGCCGTCACGAGACCAGAGGATTGAAACTTGGACTCAGGACAATCATGAATGAATCCTTGGCCATCCCTTTGTCTCTGTAGTCTCAACCAGTATCAAAACCAATAAGGCCCAGCAATTTGGTATGGAATGAGGTGACGTTGCCTTTTGTCCCCAAACCAAGGTAATAGCTTAATACCACACTGCTCTGAAGCATCAAATATGTGGAAGTTGGGTTTCTGCAAAGCATAAATGCTAGGAACTAAATGACCGACCACTGACATGAAATCGGACTCTCTGAACGACACACACACTCTAAGAGTACCTTGCAAAGGAGTTTCCCACCTCCCCAGCTGCTGAGGAATCCCGAGAAAGAGTCTAAGACTGTTTTGTTAACCTCTCCTCCAAGAGATATTTGGGCAGAGTGAAGGATCAGAATGAATGCACGAGAGCCAGCAGAGGCTGGGGTGGGGGCGGGAGTGGGACAGAACCGTCTTTGTGTCAAATGCTTATTTTTCTCTAGTTAGGACAATTATAGTGAACTTGCCATTAGTATGCTTGAACTAATTTTTCCAGATGCTTCTCTGAAGAGTGACTCTGATCCAGTCCTTCCCAAACCAGCCATTGAAGAGGAAGAAAGAGGAGCTTTAAAAGCTAGTCCTGCTCATGGAATTGGTGTTGGGGCTCAAACCCAGGGCTTTGTGCATGCTAGACAAGAACTCTACCACTGGCTTTCTTTCTTTCTTCTTTCCTTTCTCCCTTTCTCCCTCCCTTCCTTCCTTCCTCCCATTCATTCATTCATTTATTCATTCTTTTAGTAATTAAGAGGAGAGAGAATGGAGTCCACCACTACCACAAATCATGAAATCAAGTTTCCACAATTGGGGAAATCACACCCTGAAAGCAATGGAGGAGACTTACCTTGAGAATATCACCTTCTAGATAATGGAATCTCCCCACCAAGTCCCCAGAATTCTTAGTAGAAAGCTATATTGACTTGTCTGACACACCCAGTCCTAAGCTTAGTCTTCTAGGTCTGACTAGGCTGTGGAAATCAGAGGCCACCAGGTCTTTGTCTTTCTCCTAGATTTCAAATTGGCCAAAGGGGGGGGGGGGAGGGAAGCTAGGCACTAAGAACCCTGGTACTGAACAATCCTAGCTATTGTCACCCGCTCTGTATGCTTTCTATCAGCAGAAGCATTTACATCACTGTAGATCTCTGCAGCTCTCACAATCTCCCCGACTGTCACTCAACCTATGATGGCTCCAGGGGAACTGTAAGCCAGAGGTGAAGGATTCCTTTGTTTCCATCTCTATGGTAGGATGACATGTGGTCCTGAGTGCCAAGGTACTGAGATAAGAGGGGTGCTCAAAATGCCCAGATGGCTGGAGAATGAAAACCGGAATACAGAGCCAAATTTGCACAGCAGAAAAGGGCCACTGTGGCCAGGCTGGAAGTGGGGTCCTTGTAGTCCACAGGCAGCGGAACTAAAGGGAAGTCATCCCCCAACTCAGCTGGTGGGAGCTGGGCAGTTTCCCAGCTGGAACTGGGAACTCTCAAACACATCCCTGTAAGCTACCCAGGAGAGACAGAGATGCTGTTAAGAACAACACACAAAAGGAGCTGCTCATCAAGAGGGACATCAGCCTGAAGAATGGGATTCAGTCATCCTTCCAAAGAGATGTGTGCCTGGGCCACGGCCCAAGAGAATGACATTCAGCTGCTGGATCCCTCTCTGGGGCCCAAGTTGGAGGCACTGAAAGGCGAGGGAGGGATTCACAAAGGAGGCAGATGGGAAGGCCCCAATGGCCATGCAGCGTGGTTCCCATGCAGAACACCAGCATCAACAGGTAGGAACAAGCATATCTGGGATCAGCTGCTTGGAAGAGAAAACAGTGCTTTGAAGAAAACAAAACAAAACAAAACAAAACAAAACAAAACAAAACAAAACAAAACAAAACAAAACAAAACAAAACAAAACAAAACAGCAAAAGGGTTGGCAATGTGGCAAAGGGAGCACACAAGCCTGACAACCTGAGTTTGATCCTTGAAGTGTAAGGGAAGAACCACCGCCATAGTCAGCTTCCAACATCCACACATGCATCATGGTACATGTACCTGCAAAGGCGCGCGCGCGCGCACACACACACACACACACACACACACACACACGAAATGAGCAAAGCCTTCAGACTCACATCTTACCCTTTCCCCATAAACTCTGACAGGGATCAGCAAGCATTTGGTAACTGGTGTGCAAGGCCAGAAATCAGCAGCCTCTGATTCTGCCACTCCAGGTTCTGACTGTTCAAGTATCCCAACCATGAGACCTTTTCTGTGGTTTTCAAAACACAGGCATTGTAGATAGCCCACCGGCCTTAACTGTCATTTTTCATGCTTAGTTATAGTCAGGCTGTTTGCTAACAATGCCTGCTCCATGTCTTTCCGAATACTTTCAGTACCATCCAAGTTGCTCTTAGCAACAGTTTATCTTCCACTAATTCTAAAAATAGAAAAACTATGACATCATTAAATAAATCAAATGGAACAGGATGCAGAAAGGAAAAACACTAAAAGCTGGAGGATATGCTGGCAACATCTATAACCTGTAGAAAGGAACTGCCATCAAGACATTCTCAAGTAATTGAGGCCAGGACTACTTGACTAATGGCCAGAGTTGTGCTCTATTTTCTTTCTGCCCCCTTCTCCTCCCCAATCCCTCCTTTCTTCTTCCTTGAAAGTCTGACTGTCTTGTTCACTGGAAATAAGAAGTGTGCCTGATACCAGCTACTCAGACTCCCACAGGTTTACAATGGAGGGAGTATAGGGTAGGGTGGGGTGTATCTGCATGCTTCATAAAGACCGATCTTTCCTTCCTACCTTGCCTTGATGGCTGGGTAGGACAAAGATACAGCAACAGAGCTTTTCCAACTGGACTTTGGTTTGCAATGTGTTTTCAGTGGGAAGAGAGCAGGAAGAACAGTAGATCAGTTTTTTACTCCGCTTTGAACACACAGGGACTCAGGCAGCTGGAAGGTTCCAGGAGCTCCTCCATGGTTTTCTTACTAACTTGGCATGATATTCTGAGTAATAGCGCAGATATTCTAAGTAATCTTACCACCAGTATTTGTAATTTGCTCTTGAGTAGAATTCCATTCATTAGCTAAAATGCAAAATAAAACTATATTGATCCTCCACTGTACTACTGTCCCATATGGATTTGGGCCTTTTTAGATGCAGAATAGTTACTTCCACAAATGAATGTGTGATATGCTCAACAATGAAATAACAGTGTCAAGATTCAGTGGGTTCACTTGCTGAATTACAATGTTTGATGCCAGTGTCTGCTTACTTTTCTCTTTAACTTCTGCCCTCTCTTAAACGACAACATCTATGGGGAAAACACTGAAACTGCACTGATGCCCAAGCAGTGGGAGATGCTACTCTTGAGGTGACACACCACGAGGACTGCAGAAGAACCAGCTACACATGAAAACAGAATGTGAGTTCCTCAGACATTCTAAGTCATGACTGCTGGCATTTCCATTTACCACGGGCAACAGAAACACTGTAGTCAAAATTTTTTTCCAGTCCTGCCTGGCCCTGCAGTCCTGCAGCTGCTTATAAAATAATCACTCAGAGGCTTAATATTGTTTACAAACTGTATGGCCTAGGGCAGGCCTCTTGCTAGCTAGCTCTTATATCTTCAAGTAGCCAGTTTCTATTAATCTATGCTTTGCCACGTGTTCTGTGGCTTTACCAGTCTGCTGGCATGTTGCTCCTTGGGTGCCAGGCTGGTGTCTCTCCAGACTCCACCTTTCTCTTTCCTGTCTCTCTCCTTGGATTTCCCACCTGCCTCTAAGCTGCCTTGCCATAGGTAAAAGCAGCTTATTTATTAACCAATGGGGACAACATATATTCACAGTGTACTGAAAGACATCCCCCAGCAAAACACTGTGGCCAGAGTTCCTTGAGAGAAAGAGGGCAGTGATGTTCAGAATGACTGAACATTCTCCTGATATAAATCATTATCTATTTGTAAGAGATGAGAGAAAACAGTATACACAGCTGTTCAAGCATCAGGTTTTGGGACAGCTATTGCCTACTTCCCAACTGGTCTTATTAGGTCTCATTAAGGTATTTGGGGGGAGTTTATCAGGATGATTTTATTGCTTTTTTCTTAAACAAAACTAAACGATAAAAGATTTCTTTTTAGGTTGTCATTAGCAAGATTTCTATGGCATCAACAATCTACTCTGCATCTCTTTACTCCAAGAAAGTGGAGACCAGGTCTCACCCTGTAAGATGAGGTATACAAGGCTGGAAGGATGGGAAGGGAAGGGCAATGGCTGGAAGGCTTATCGGGTTTCTCTCCAATAAACCATCCAATGACTGACATGAGCTCTGGGCTAGGAGAACAACATGGTTCAAACTCTACACGAGGAAAGGCCGTCCACCAGCCTGTGTCTTAGGAAGATCTATGAAGAGGAAGGAAAAATGCTCACAAAAGAGCTTGTGGGCAGGCCAGAATACTCTAGTGCAAGTCCACAGAAACAAGGTCACCTTCCACCCTGTGCAGTTTCATATTCTCTCAGACCAAACTATCTCTCCTTTAAGAGAAAGGGATATGCTTTGTTTGCTTATATTTTTTTAAAGATTATTCTATGCCCTCATCATATACAGTCTGATTTGTCCGACCTCAAGTACTCAACCTCACAATGGTTGACAATAGCATGGAACATTTAGCGCTGTTGTTGGCCATATCTGTCCCGTGGCTTGTAGGTGTCACTGATTCACAAACAATATAAGCAAAAAGGGTGGAAAGAGGATAGTTGAAAAATCCTCAGGTGGCAAGAGGAAGCTGAGTTTGGAAACCTAAGGGGAAAATAGTTTACAGAGCTCTGGTGTGGTCCCTTCCATCCTCAGGGGCACAGGGTGTCGCATCTTAATTATAGCTGTTCTTCCTGAGGCTGCAGATGCCAGCGGAAGAGGAATTTCAGCCAGAGAGATGTGGGCATCCTCATGAGGCTTCACAAAGCCAGGAGCCATCTGTCAGGCAGTTAATTGGATGCTGGTTGAAACTTCACTTTTTCATTAGTTTGTTTTTGGAACAGAGTCTCATATAGCCCAGGCTGGCCTCAAACTGCCCTTGAACTCCTTGATCTTCCTGCCTCAGCCTCCTAAAGGCTGGGATTACCTGCATGTGCCACCACACCCAGGCAAAACCCACTTACTTTAAATCACAGAAAACAGGAATATAAATGAAAAAATTCCCTTGCCTCATGACAGCTCCAAACTAGCATAATATTATAGCATCAAATATCACCTTAAAGACAGCCTTAGGTTTTCATCAAATTATGTTTCCCCATGATAGCCAGTCAAGTTAGCTTACATACAGTCTCCTATATGTTTAAAATTCCTCCTTCTTTAACATCGCCATATTCTACTAGGCACCACAGCTGGACTCTCCCCATCATCATCCATGTCTTTGGGCAGAGGAACTAATTTTATCAGTGTCTGATACCACTGTGTTAGGTCATGCCCACATCTTTGAAGGATATCTAAACGCCATGACCTGGGACCTTTTACAGCAACAGCGATGCATTTGAAAATGCTCCTTTGAAGCTGGTGAGATGGCCCGTAGGCTAAAGTGCTGGCTTTGCAAGTCTGCTGACATGGTTCAATCTCCACAACCCATGAAAAGACGGGTGGAGAGAAACCACCCCATAAAGCTGTCTACTGACCTCCATAAACACACACATACACACACACACACACACACACACACACACACACACACACACACACACTTAAAAAAAATTTTAAAAATGCTGCTTTGCTGGGTATGGTGACACAAGCCTGTAATCTCAGCTAGTCAGGAGGCTGAGGCAGGGGGATTGTAAATTTAGGGCCTACCTGGGTTATATAAGAACTTCAAGCTCAGCCTAAGAACTCAGTGAGATACTGCCTCAAAAGGGGGCAAGGGCTGGAGAGACGGTTCAGTAGTTAATAACATTTGTTATTTCCACAAAGGACCTAGGGCCCGTTCCCAGCACCCACATGGAGGTGCCATCTGTAATTCCAGTGCCAGGGGATCCAAAGCCTTCTTCTGGCTTCTGTGGGCATCAGGCATGCTCAGAGTGCACAGACGCACATGCAGGCAAAATACTCATAAAGTAAATAAATAAATAGAAGAGGGGAGAGATATGTGGGATATAGCTCAGTGCTATCAGTATTGGTGCTTGAGGTGGGATACTTCAGGCTGGACAGAGTGCTGTGGGATGTTCTGTATGTTAAATTGCTCTGATTGGTCAATAAATAAAACACTGATTGGCAGTGGCTAGGCAGGAAGTATAGGCGGGACTAACAGAGAGGAGAATTGTGGGAAGTTGAAGGCTGAGTCGGGGAGACACTGCCAGCCGCCGCCATGATAAGAAGCATGTGAACATGTCGGTAAGCCACGAGCCACGAGGCAAGGTATAGATTTATGGAAATGGATTAATTTAAGCTATAAGAACAGTTAGCAAGAAGCCTGCCACGGCCATACAGTTTGTAAGCAATATAAGTCTCTGTGTTTACTTGGTTGGGTCTGAGCGGCTGTGGGACTGGCGGGTGACAGAGATTTGTCCTGACTGTGGGCCAGGCAGGAAAACCCTAGCTACAACAGAGTGTACCTTTAGTGTACCAAGGCCATGGCTTCAATTCCATTCTTTCAATAACAAGGAAGGAAGGAAGGAAGGAAGGAAGGAAGGAAGGAAGGAAGGAAGGAAGGAAGGAAGGAAGGAAGGAAGGAAGGAAGGAAGAAGATGGGAGGGAGAGAGAAAGAAAATGAGAAAAAGGAAGAAAAAACTTCAGGGAGACTTAATAAAAGTATTTATTATTATTATTATTAATATTATTATTATTATCAGTTGTAGTATTAAAATTATGTGAATGATTCTAAGTATACACGGAGAACTCTCTGCCCTTCACCCAGCCTGTAACTTTCATCTCTGAAAACAATGAAGCTATCTAGCAGGAACTACTTGGCCTCATGATCTTGAAAGACGCAGCGTTGCTTAGAGTCCCTCTGGTCCCCCATGCCCTTCACTTTCTCTGCACTTCATCTCTGTATCTGTCTTTTCTTCCTACTTGATAACAAGCATTCTTTACCTTTGGCTCTCCCATTTTATGACCTAGTGGTCTAAACTGTGATAAGAATAAATAATGACCTTCCTGTGGCTCATTTCACGGCCAGGGCCAGTGTCCCACCATTGAGTTGGCTCAACAGTAGAGAGCAGACACCCCCACTGGATGAAGCTTTCCATCACACCTGGACACAGGGCCTCCCCGAGTTCACAAGAGGTTTGCTCTAGGAATGGCTTCCCTATCCCACAAGCAAGACGGCTTAGGGAAGCATCTGCTGACATGTCTAAGAACACCCATCTTCCAGGATTCAGGAACATCATAAAAAGGAGTGGTGTTGCAGCAAAGACCTGTCGGGAGACTGGAGAGTGAGAAGCTGGGTGCCGAGATACTGCAGCAGGATCTCGTTTCCTGAGAATCTTCCCTCTGAGGATGGCCTGTGAGTGGGCATCAGCGGCGACTTTTCCAATAACAGTGCATTTGGTTTCAATTCGTTTTTATAACAGAGACCAACCCTCAGCACGATGAGCAATGTTAAGCTCCATTGTTCAGGCTGAGGATGGCTGACTTGGGTGGCAGGAAGCTGAGCAGTCTCCACTCTGGAGAAGAAAATGCCTGTGGGTAGCAAGCCTCATTCCCAAGCCTTGAAACAAAACAAACAATGCAGTGGTGAATGCCAGTGAAAGAAAACCAAAGGATCATCTCAAACCGTAGTACTGGGAAGGGCCCACAAGAAATCTTCATTTGACTAAGTCGGGAGGCTTGCTTCTTAAATAATTATATAACCCCCAAGGCGTTGTTATGTAATACGGACTAAGGGCAGAGCAAAATATTTGGAAATATCTCTGGTAGAGCCTTTGTATTATCTTCAATAATGAAAAAAAGAATGAGCTTTTTTTTTTTTTGATTTGGCAGGGTTAAGCTTTGAAGGTTTGTTAAGTGGAAAAGGTAGAATGGGGCCCAATCTGAGTTCCTTTGGCAAAGAGACTCCCCACGACACTGGTTTATGTCTCAAACCAGACACGAACCCTCTATCACTGCAGTTCTTCAAATGCTGTGCCAGGCACAGTTCCTTCTCCCCCGGACAGAGAGGAAGGCACACTGGATAAGCTAATCCAGTGGAAGAATTCTGACGCACAAAATGTCCTAATGAAGTGTCCTTCGGGGTAACAAACAAACAACCCTGAGCTGGGAATTATGTAACGCTATCTTTGATATTATTTAGAAAACAACAGGGGGGAAATGCCATCTGCCTTACGTTCCTCGAGAACATCCAATCAAGGGCTCAGGCATGCTTCCTGGCTTCGGACTGGCTATAAATAAATTTAATAAGGATGAAAAAAGTCACGGCACCATTTACAGTTCTCTCTCAACTCCAGCTGACAAAAATCCAGTCCAGATGTTTGTCCTGTGAGAGATCAACAGTAACTGGGTGAGACTCCCTCTGGAGTAAGAAAGCTCTAGAAGGAAGGGATTGGTTTGAAAAGAAAGGGAAAGGAGGTTGGGCAGGGTGGGTGTGGACAAACCATGTTTGATACTCATTTAACAGAGACACAGTGCTTAACTTAGTTTGTGTACAAGTATCTTAGTTTATTAGTCCCCCTTTCTCATCCCTCATTTCAAAGCCACAGGGACTTGGCTGGTGAAGCCAGCAATGGTTGTTCCATAACCTTTGCTTTTAAATTAAATAAATGACCTCAGGTTTTGGAGCAGTTGTTGACTTGGGAGGGAAAGTATGCCATTGAAAGTGTGCCAGAAACAGATTTAATTGGTACACGTCCCAAAAAGTGCTCCAAAGAGCACAGGCTTCCCGCATATAGATTTCAGGGCGCTTTCTCAAAGGCTGTGCAGCTTTGTCAAGATTTGAGATGTGAAAACAAGGCAGCTGAGAGAGTCCGTATCAAAAGGGTAAATTCAATTCAGGAGATATTAATCTGATTACCTAAGTATGGCCGTGAATCGGATATGGTCCATTGTGTGCTCTTGTTCAACCTGGACAGCTGGAGGAGCCAATGGCTTCCTTTCCCCTGACATATAATTAAGTTTTAAGAGCCGATCAAGTTACGGATACAAAGTTTTAAGAAATATTTCATTCAGGAGTGGCATTTACAGTGCTTGCCTGTTGCAAGAGTCATTGTTCATTTTACTTCCTTGAGCCATGCTGGAGAGTGTGTGTGGAGCAGGGTGGAGGGACTCGGTGTTTGTGTTTCAGGCTACAATAACCGCCCTCTGTGCACCTGCCTGGAGGAAAAACCAGTCCAACCGCCTCCCAAGACAAAAGAGCCCTGTTTTAAGGGCTGAAAACCCAGACATGAACTGACCCTGTCAAATTCCAGCTAGAAAAAAAAAAAAAATTTCAATATTTTCATCCAATCCAGGGGGAGCTGGGTTCCTTTCCCAGCCACACTTAGTTTGAGCAAGGGTGACTGGTCAACAGAACCACCTCTTCAAATGGGTCTGCCCACCCTTCTAGATTCCCTTACTGAAGGCAGAACTCACAACCTGGTACACCATCACCCGGCCCCCTGTCCCTCAGGGATCCATACACATTTGCTACCTCTTTCTCTCCCAGAGCACTCCCAATGCAATCTGACTTCAGCCCTGGAAGCACCTCTTCCCAAAGCGATGTGTTACCAACTATGTGTGACAAAGATGTCCCCAAGACACACTTGTCAGAAACTACAGTTATGCTTGCCACTGGAAGAATGCTAGCCAGTAGGCCGAAGGGTCAAGACCATACTCTCTCTATTCCTATTATGGCTCTTCATGTCAGCCGAACAAAGGCCATGACTAATTTTAGATGACTTTTCCTGATTGTGCAGCTTCGACTCATACTAACTCATATCTAGAATAAATCACACTAAACTCAACTGATAAGTACATCACCATAAAGGAAATGGTTTCTCGAAAAATCTGAAACAAAGTGAGGTTTCACTCGGGCACTTTATCAGAGGCAATAGCCTAGGTAACGGATGAGCAACTTGAGAAGAGAGGTGGGAAGGGGGGGGGGTGACTAACCTAATTTGAGACCACAAGGTGGTTACAACACCAGAAATGACCTGTGAATTATAGTTTCCTATTTCTCTGAGTGGAGGGAGGAAATAAATTACATTATGATTCTGAAAATTACCTTAAGCTGCCATTGGTACAGAGGCTCTGGCTGAAAACCATTTCTGAATATACGTGTTGATAAACAGCTACACTTTCAAGGGTTAACAGCTTTCTCAAGACTGCTTCAAGAGTGACTCCAAACTCCAGCCCCAAGGGGCAGGAAAGCCAGATCAGCAGAGGAAAGCCAGAGTCTCTGACATAACCATGGCACCAGCAAGTGTTTAGTTGACTGTGTCTGGAGTGAGCCTAGGAACCAAGCAGTAGTTTATCTGATTTGGTGCTCAGTAAAAAGCTAGCCAAGAAAAAGAGTTGCCCACCTCAGGTATAGACTACATTGAGCTACGCTGGCCAGTCTGATGAATTCCCAGTGAAGCATGAAGTTGAATCACTGCCTGTCGCTTCACCGGTAGCTGTGACCAGTGCCAAAGGCTGTCTATCAGATGACATCCAGGGTGCTACACACACTGTGACTCAGATGACTGGTCAAGGAGTCTATTCTAGTTTTGTTCTGATATCCTGTGATGGCGGTCCATGTCATCACCACAGAGACCATGTCATCACAAAGACTTAACGTCTCCCTCCACTCCTCTCTTAATAACACCTACTTATTTACTTATTGGCGGGCACCTGTGTGCCAAGACAAGCACGTGGAGATCATAGAATCATCTGGTTCTTTTCTTTTATCATGGGGGTTCTGGGAATCAACCCCAGGTTGTCGGGCTTGGCAGCAAGTGCATTTACCTGCTGAGCCATCCTACTGGACTTGACCTTTCTCCCTCATTCTTGGCAACGCATCAAGTGCTGTAGAACAGTGAGACCTAAATTGTTGTATGTATTTGAACCTCATTATCAGAACTTTCTGTATTTGTTTATCTTTCTCTAATCAACTGAAGCACACCACCTGGTCAGCTCAGATGTAAGGTTTAGCTCATGGTATGCAGAGATTCTAAGGCTCCACTCAGACAAGCTGACCATTAGAACTGGCCTTTATGTTCTAGACATTAGGGCCAAAGCTAAAACTGCCCTTGTTATCCTCTGAGCAGCCAGCAAGAATTTTATATTACCAGTGCTCTACTCCAAATGAACGGATGGATTAATCAACAAACAACTGAATGGTTGGAGCTGATGCTCAGATTCAGGGTTTGGAGCCAGTAAGATGACTCTGTGGATAAAGGTGTCTGTTACCAAGCCTGATGATCTGTGTTTGACCCCTGCAATCCATATGGTGGAAGGAGATGACCAACTCCTGCAAATTGTCCTCTGATCTCCATACATATGCTGTGGCATGCACACCTCAAAATAACTAACTAAATAAGTAAATAAATTTTGGGGCACAGTCTTGTTCTTCATGAGGCAGTAACAAAAACACGGGAGACTTTTGAACTAGACCCAATGCCAGACATACAAATCCCACTCAGTGGGATGTGGGAAGCAAATACTAGAATCTTTCTCATTTGAAAACTTCCTATTCCTAATGTGTTTTATATAACTTAATTGCACAGTTGTTTGCACTAGGCTTTACAGATAATATGCTAAATACTGATGGATTATAGATTCAAAATGCAAAAACTGCTGCTTCAGATAACTAGCATAAAAACCTAAAAGGATGCCCGTAGAGGGTTGCTCCTGCCTGGGGTTTACTCTGCTCATCATTACAGGATATAGAGAGAAGCCTGCCTGAGGCTCAGAGGAGGATACAACACTTACTTTGTAAAGATGGAATGCAACTCTACAAATGCTCTGAAAAAGGCCAACAGGCGGCCCTTAGCGTGACCAAGGGAAAGGAGGGCCAGAGAAGTTTAAGTGACTGGCTTAAACAGCAGTTTAATCCTTGGATCCAAGTCCCCTTGTTTGAAATGCAATGCTTTGTCACTGTCAAGGTACACCTCTTCCTGAATATCTGCCAATGGAGAGATTCCAGGGGTGCAGTGGGGTGATGCTAGGGAGTGGCCTCCAGTCCACTCAGCTCTGGCAACAACAGACACGTGACCCGGAAGTATCCCTGTAGCAGATCCTTGGGAGCTGAGCAAGGTGTGCTGATGCACAGCTTCGGATGCCAGACTCCAGGTTTGACTCCCGACTACTGATTGTGATGTGATCATCAGCCAGCTAAGTAAGCGCTCTATGCTCAGTTCTTTGCTTCCCAAATGAGGGGAATAAGTGACCCTCCCAAGGTCTTGTAAGAGTCTCCGTTCAAGAGTGGAGAGACAGCCGACTGAATAGGGAGAAAAATCTACGAGCTGCCCATCTGACAGAGGGTTAGTAAGTATGCAAATAACTAAAAAACCAAACCTAAACACCAAAAACAAACAAACAACACAATGAAAATTTGGGGGCATGGAATGAAAGAGTTCTTAGTAGAAGAAATACAAATGTCTGATAATTATTAGTTTTAAATCTCCTTAGCAATTTTAAACATCAGGGATATGCAATTAAAACTACATCTTACCTCAGTCAGAATGGCTAAGATTTAAAAAAAAAAAAAAGACAAAACCTTCTGGTATGGATGTGGGGAAAGGAAGACACTCACTGTGGGTGGAAGTGCAAGGCAGGGCGGTCAGTCCCTTAGAAATGAGTTGGGAGGCTCCACAGGAAACTAGAAATAGATCTACCGTATGCTCAAGCTATAGCACTCCTGGGCATATTCCTACTACGGAGATAGCTGACTCATCCATGTTCATTGCTGCTCTGTTCACAAGATCCAGGAGACAGACTAGACGTCTACCAACTGGTGATCGGTAGGGAAAATGGAATATTACTCAGCTGGAAGAAAAAATTCAATTGTGAAATTTGCAGGTAAATGAATGGAGCTGGAAATAATTATTCTGAGTGAGGTAACCGAGACCCTGAAAGACGAATGTCACATGCTCTCTATCATACATGGATGCTAGCTTTAAATCTCTAGATATGTGCATATAAATTGTGGTACCCATAGAAGGCAGGAAACTAAGGAGCCATAAGTGGGGAATTTTCAGGTGCGGGGGGGGGGGGGGGACAGAACATAGGTAGTATAAAGGGGGAAGGGAGAATAAAGGAACAGGAAGGGTTAAATGGGGTGGTTAAATGGGGGATGGGCAGGCAGAGTAGAGGAGTGAGTATCTGAGGGATAACTAACGCTGAAGACCTTTAAAAGTGTCACATGGAAATGTACTACGGCAGAAGCTTAAATTTTATACTGCTGCATATACATATATAAAGGAGTTTCAGTGGAGTTACTCTATAATGACCCAAGACAGGGGCAGGGGGATGACAGTGTGTCTCCCAGACATCACAGGATATCAAATAATAAGCCCAGTGCCGGATACAGGTTATCTCCTTTCTAGATGTTGGTCAGTATAACTCAGTAGAACATCCCCCCCCCCCCCACCTCTGGAAAAAAGCTATAGGCATTGCTCTTGGTTACTCCCTGGAACTTGATGGTAAGACCCTGCTGCTGAAGATACCACATACCTGAGTCATAGGACATAGAGAAATCAAGCTAGTACCAACCTGGAAGTCAACACCCCTTCCAATACTTAGCTTTCTTAGTGCTGAAAGGTCCTATTAATACAGCTACCAGGGGAGAAGAGTTAGTCCTATACAGCTGTGAACCCTGTGAGCTACAATAATGATGACCTTGTCAAGATAGTGGCATGAATGTTATGGGAATAACCAACCACTTTCTGATTATATTGAAAGCCTAAACTACAAGATGAAACTCATGCCTGGTACCGTTAACTGGGTGTCTTAGGTTACTATTGCTGGGATGAAACACCATGACCAAAAGCAACTTGGGGAGGAGAGGGTTTATTTGGTTTACACTTCCACATCACTATTCATCATCGAAGGAAGTCAGGACAGGAACTCAAATCTGGAGGCAGGAGCTGAGGCAGAGGCCATGGAGGGGTGCTGCTTACTGACTTTCTCCTCATGGCTTAGTCAGCCTGCTTTCTTATAGAACCCAGGACCACCAGCCTAGGGATGGCACCACCCACAATGGGCTGTGTCCTCCCCCATTAATCACTAATTAAGAAAATGCCATATATGCTTGCCTACAGCCCAATCTTATGGAGGCATTTTCTCAGTTGAGGTTTCCTCCTTTCAGATGACTCTGGTCAAAACCCTGTGGCTAGCTAGGTCATAGGGTAGAACCTAAGACCATTCATTAATCTGCTAAATGGACAGAGAATACACTGCCCCAAGTTCTTAACTTTTTACCAATAGATTAGTGGATCTCTCAACCCTCATCAAAGAAGCTTCTTTTTGTAGTAGATAGTGATTAATACAGAACCCCACAACCGGTAAACATGCAGTGGACTGTGGAATATTCAACCCTAAGCGAGGCTTCTATATCACACCTCCTCCCTCCAAAGCTCAGGGATCACTGAGGAAAAGGGGGTGGGGATTATAAGAAGCAGAGGTGGTGCACATCTGCAGTGAAAGAGTATTTGCTGAACACGACAGCACCGTTGCACACTTGAACTCACAGTGGCCGTGACTTGCAGGAGCTCAGGCCAGTCAAAGTTCCCGGTATAGACAAGAGGAGGGACTCACGAAGACAGTTCCTAGCTGAGGCGCCACTGGCAACAGATGTTTTCTCCAGGGATGTAAGCTTTGCGAGAACACCTATCCTAAACCCATGCACACACAGGCAGCGCCAAGGAGATCCAGTGTGTTTAAGAAAAAAAGGGCACGTGAAGTTGAGAGGGAATCGTGGTGGGTAGGAGAGGGAAGGAACTGGAGGGAAGGTAATGGGGGTGGATCTGATCAAAACACTGATTACAAGTGAGTGTGAATTTATCAAACAATAGAAAAGGAGAACAAAAACCTTAATATAAAAGAGTGCAAACAACAACATAAAGATTCTAGGCTTGATCATAGTACCGGAAAAACCAAACCCAAACTGACCCTCATAAACTGACCGAGCTTTCTTGGTGACTGGTGCGGTGTCTGGTATACACTAGTCCCTGGACATTTCTGTTGCAACCATTAGCAGAAGGAACATGAGGCAAGCATGTATTTATTTCCACAGTGCCATTTAGAACTTCAAATCATTTGCTATTTTTCTCTTACCTCCTAACAACGACTTACAGGTAACCTGGTATTATTTCTAACCATAAGCTGCTTTGATAAATGGATGGAGAGCTGACCTGTTGTTTTGAGACAGGGACTGCTATAGCCCAGGCTGGCCTCGAACTCACTCTGCAGCTCAGGATGACCTTGAACTCCTGATCTTCCTCCCTCCCAGCTCCCAAGTGTTAGGATAACAAGCATGAGCTACCAAGCCAGGCTCACATGATATCTTTTCAGAAGTCTAATATACCGAATAAGTCTCTCCTCGGCCAACGAGATGGGAAGTCAAAAGTAGACCTGGCCGCTCAGGACATAAGAAAGGCTAAAGTACACCAAAGTTCTTATTGTCAGAAGGTTAGGGTTATCCCATCCCCAAAGAGATCAAGATCGGAGTTCCCCGGTTTCGTTCCTAGTACTTCTGGTCTGTAAATTACTACTTGAGAAGTATTTACCAACTACAAAATGGCTCCATTACTTCTCTGTTTTTTGGTTTTGTTTTTTTTTTGATGGCTAGGTAACTAGCCTCATGAAAAAAAAAACAAACTGATGAGCATAATGGTGGCCTTTCACAGTTGGGCCTCCACCTCTATTTATAGCTTCCTTTATTCCATCATAGTTCCTCCTTCCCTCCCTCCCTCCTTCCCTCCTTCCTTTCTCTCTCCCTCCCTCTCTTCCTTTAAACCTCTGCTCGAAGCATTACCCTTTTCTTCTTAGGAACTGTCAGGTATGGTGATATTTTAATTGTCCTGAAATGTGATTTTATTTGTATGTTAATAAATAAAGTTGCCTGGGGGTCAGAGCTAATAGCAAGCCATAGCAGAGTTGGGCGTTTGTGGCGCATGCCTTTAATCCCAGCACTTGGTAGGCAGAGCTAGGTAGATCTCTGTGTGGTCAAGGATACAGCCAGCATTGGAGACACACGCCTTTAATCTCAATACCAACCATAGAAGACATGGAGGTCTGTACAGACAGGCAATGACAAAGCAGTCATGTGGTTGGGTTTACAACCAATGAGAAGGCAGAACAGAAAGTCTATATAAAGACAAACAGACAGGAAGTAGGTCTCTTTCGGAGAGGTCTCTTGGCTTAAGAGGCTAGCTGCAGCAGGAGGATAAGGCTCTTAGCTCTGATCTCTTGGCTTTCTTCTTTGCATTGGTTCTGTGTTTCTTATTTAATAAGACGGTTGGTTACATCTACAGCCAGGTACCCTTCAGGGTCCAACTGAAGTTCCCTCTTACTGTACAATCTTCCTACAGAGCCCAGTCCCCAAGCCAGGAGTTTCATGTGTTCAGAATCTCCCAAAAACCTGTGCCATTGTGGTACCAAATATACTTTGTTACTAGTCTGTCCATTACACACATCACACTATCTGTGAGCTTCCTGTCTCAGATTCCTCAGTACCTGTCTGACACAGGAACTAATAGATCATAGGTGTCTAATAAATGTCCTTAGAGTATCAGAGTAAAGTTCCACAGTCACCACCCTTGTGTGAGTGAGTGAGTGCTCTTTCAAAAGCTGAGTCACTGGACTTCTGTGCTTTCTGGTCTGATACTGTCTCTGTATTCTCATTGCCACTCAACTTACAATTAGTGCCAGTAACACACTGAAGGATTTTGGGGGCACTCATGGTATGTGACGTCATTAAAAATTACAATGGTCGTGTCATGCCTTAGGCCTAAAGCTCTAAGCAAGACTTCCCCTTCTTCTGGAGGTGCCTCATTCACCCACCAGACACTTGCTGAGTAACTTATTTTTCCCGTCAATGTTCTTGTCTGTGGGGACCTGAGAGTGCACAAAGTCCTATCTCATGGAACTTACATGTTTAATGACTCAAAGACAAGATTTTCTTGCTGGTTTACTGTAACTTGGTGCTAGCACCTCAGAGAGAAAGCTATTTTCTCAGGGTTCAGTTTGATCCCCAAAGGAACAAGCAACTTCTCCCCTTGGATCCAGGCTCTGTATCTGTCTTTGGTTATCCAAGCCACTCGGGCATTGACAGTTGTTTCCTGAGCTCTATCTACCTTTGAAGATTTCAAGTGTATCTCTGTTAGAAATATCTTTGGGGAACACCTTCTCCTGGTCAATTTATTTGTTATTATTGGAATATATTATCTGTACAAAATAATTTTATCATGCCACTTTTACGTTTGTTTACTTTGACAGTCTTGGGGGGTAGCCCAGGAAGGCCTTGAACTTTTGTCCCTCCTGCCTCAGCCTCCTCATGTTGGAATTACAGGCATGCATCCCGACACTCAGCTTATTTTGATTTTTTTTTCATTCATTTATATATCACGTTTAAAAACAAAACCGGGTGGTGTTGGCGCACACCTTTAACCCCAGAACTTGGGAGGCAGAGGCAGGTGAATCTGTGAGTTTGAGGCCAGCCTGATCTACATAGTGAGTTCCAGGACAGCCAGGACTGTTACAGAGAGAAACCCTGTCTCAAAAAATCCAAGCAAAACAAAACAGTCTGCCCCATTAATTTCCTGACCACCTTGTTATTATCCATCTTTTATAGCTAGAAGTGATATTGCTAGGAAACATGGATTTTCTTATCTGTTTTTTCATGGACCTAATAGATGGAAATATAATAAAGAAAATCAACAACTGATCAATGCTGTGGGATGTTAATGTATGTCCTGTGGGAGCCCTTCTTGGGTTCCTTGTGGCGTTACCCAGCAGGTTTGCATAGAGGATGATTAGGACCATGGGCCTGAGTGCAGGTGTCTGAGATGGTCTGCACTTGGCTGTACTGGGGGATGGTCTGTATGTCAAGTTGCTCTGATTGGTCAATAAATAAAACCTGATTGGTCGTGGCTAGGCAGGAAGTGTAGGCGGGACTAACAGAGAGGAGAAATAAAAGAACAGGAAGGCAGAGAGAGACTCTGCAGCCGCTGCCATGACCAGCAGCATGTGAAGACACCGGTAAGCCACCAGCCGCGTGGCAAGGTATAGATTTGTAGAAATGCGTTACTTTAAGCTATAAGAACAGTTAACAGGAAGCCTGCCACGGCCATACAGTTTGTAAGCAATATAAGTCTCTGTGTTTACTTGGTTGGGTCTGAGCGGCTGTGGGACTGGCGGGTGACAGAGATTTGTCCTGACTGTGGGCAAGGCCGGAAAACTCTAGCTACAGATCAATACACACAAACATTGTGAATGTGTATATATGCATGCATACGTGCGCGCACGTGCGCACCACACACACACACACACACACACACACACACACACACACACATACAAATCGCACTTAACTCGTAACTCAAGAGTCTCACCTGAAGATAGTAATTTTGCTCCAGCTTATTTCAGATCACAACAAGGAATAGAGCTTATGGGTGTAGACTAAGGCATTGACAGATGATGGCTAAGCAAGGACTACAGTTTGTACTAGTGTGCTTCTGCCATAGGGGCAAAGTTCAGAGTTAGGTTTAGGCCCCACATCTAAACTAACAATTAATGAGTCAGAGTAAATAGTGAATTCTGGATAAACAAAAGAGATCTCTCTTCTCCATGAAGACAAACTTTAGACAGGGTTTCTCTTTATAGCCCTGGCTGTCCTGGAACTCATTCTATAGACCAGGCTGGCCTGGAACTCAGAGATCTGCCTGCCTCTGCTTCCCAAGTGCTGGGATTAAAGGTGTGTGTCACCACCGCCCAGTTTTTTTTTTTTTTTTTTTTTTTTTTTAATCACAATCACAATACATTGGATTGAAGACATGGGCTTGTGAGAGGTAACTAATACTAAAATCTCAAAGAAGAGGACCCTGAGAATGGACAGGACTGAAATAATGAGAATAGTCCTGTTATCAAACTTACCCTAACACCTGCTCACCTGGGCAAAGTCCCTTCAGTAGATGTTATCCTGTGCCTGTATAAAAGGAGCCTGCCCCACTTCATGGGCCCATGAAAGGAGAAGAGCACTGGACATTTCATTTGTCATAAGACTTCTTGATTCCAACAGACTGGGTGAAAGTGTAAGCAATGCATAGAATTACCAGGTCAGCTGGACCAATTAGTTCCTAAAATCAAGACAGAGCACAATGGAAAGCCAAGAGAGATGAGAGAAAAATGAATGGAATGATTCAAATTTCAGTATGTCTGACTCCCATATGATTTGGTTATATTTTAGCTCCTACTTTCATATAGATAGGAGAATCTCAATGAAATCTTCACAGAAGAATTTGGTAGATTAAAATGTAAACTTTGGAACCAGCCTCTGTGGGTTGGAATCCTGGCTCTACCTCTAACTCTGCTGCCATATATGCCCTAGGCCCTTTGTCTGTAAGACAGGATCATGGAAACTGTCTTTTTATAGAGTTGCTGTAAGCATTCTATATGATAATCTTGGAACAATGCCAGGCACACAGTACACGGTCCATAAATACTAGTAACACTTTTTCATGGGCTGACCTTTTAAAAGTGAACTTCAGCAGCCTTCTGTTCTTGCTTTCAAAAGAGCCCTGAAACCTTCTAGTATCTTCTCTATCACAGCTTACAGGAAATGCCACTGGTGATTTAGTGAGAATTCAGATGAAAACACATCTCTCTTGGTACCTGTGATGCTTCCCATAGAGACTCACTGACCAAGCAGTGGTCCTCACACTGGGATCTCTGGACCGGCACTACCCTATCCTCAACGGCTCAGAACTTGGGAGACTAATCCAATCTTTGTTCACTACCCAGATCAACAGAAACTCTAGGAGTAGAAGCCTGGGAATGTGGGTATTAATAAGCCCTCTAGCTAAAGTTCAAGAGCCACCAGAAGGAAGGCTCTGGTGGAGAAATGTAAGTGCTTCGTACTTTTTACTGAAGAACAGATCTACTCGGAGAAGCCCTCCATCTTCAATGGGCACATGGTTCTGGAAGGAACTGACACAAATCCTAGGTCAGAATCTTGGCTGGGCTATTCTTAGGATGGACAACCTGGCAGGACCTTGCGACACTCCCCCGGCTAATCCCAGTCAATTCTACAAATGCATTCTGAAAGCACTTCATGTCACGTGACAATACGAAATAAACAAATCGGCTACTTCCCCCTTCTCGTGATCAATCTGACCTACTGGCCCCCCATGCTTGGTATAGAATTCTCTGTGGTGATGACCAGTAAGGATATCTTCTCAGAGATTCCTCCCAACTGGAAAGCCTCCAAGATCATATCATTCTCTTTGGCTCTGTTACCCCCAACAGCTGAGGCAATCGACACAGCCAGGTTTTGATGGCTGCATCCCTTTGATTTTATTGACCCTTAGACCTTAACAAAAACATGTGCAGATCTGGGAAATCAGACAGTAAGTTCTAGATGGCAAAGAGGTCTGAGAATAAAGGGGACTGCTTTCAGATCATCTATCCCAGAGCAGGACACTGAGATGGATGACGGTAATCCTAATATCTGGGAGGCAGAGACAGGAGGATCACAGATGTAAGGCCAACCTGGACTATGGAGAGGAAACCTGACTCAAAACAAAGTCCGTAAGATGGTTTAGTGAGTAAAGCAGCTCACGAAGCCTGAGGATGAATTTTGTTGTGGGATATTTTGGTCACACTCTGGCACTCCAGAGACTGACAATAAAGTTGACTTTGAACCAGAGGGCAGAGCTAGCTACTAGCTGACCAAAATTAGTCATAGAGGTTTTGGAGGTCTGAGAACATATAGAGAGACACAGGAAGTAGTACGATGGGGCTTAGAAAGATTCTTGGCTCTTTAGGGTCGAGGAAGGAGAGAAAGAGGAGGTCACTGGTTGCTTCTCCCCCACTTCTCTGATCATTCAGGCTCTTACCCTGATATCTGACTCCTGAGGTTTTTATTGATAAAGAATAATTAGATAAACGCTTCAGAATTTTATCTCTGGGACCTACATGGCAGAGGGAAAGACCTAATTCCCACAAGTTCTTCTCTGACCTGCCCGCATGTGTGTGCCACTGTGCCACACACATACACATGCATGCTCACATACACAAAGAAACAGAATCATAAAAATTTAAACAAGACCAAACCCAAACCATCTCTCCAGGTCTCACAGAACTACCGCAAAGACCGTTCTTCCTCTCTGCCTGTCATCTAATGTGGCTGCACATCACCCCTGCGCTCCACCTGCATCTCCCTTCCCCGACGAAAGGTACTGCCTGGTGTTTGACTTCACTGTTCCCTCTCTCCTTGGATCCCTCAGCCATGCTTAGATTGCCTCCTTGGCCTCCTTGCTGAAAACCCTCAACTAGCTCCTTCCCTCTTGAGATTTACAGCTTTTCTGACATTTCTAGGCTGTGCCCATCTCCTCTCGACTCCAGTTTCTCCTGCCTCACATAATATTTAGACATTCTTGAGCCAAACACCACACATTTCTTATGCTTTTAATCTCCTTTTTCTCTATAAATTAGACTTTCCATGGCATCAAACAGTTGCTGGCAGTAATATAGGCACAGTCAGGTACCACAGTTCTAGAATGCAGGCGATGGGAAATGTGGGCAGATGTGTGTGCCCTTAGGAAGAGAAACCCATGAAACGCCCTGTGTGTTGACATATGTCTGTGGCTTTGGAATGAAAAAACTGAAAGATCACTGGGTCCTTTAAATATCTTTATCCAAAACTCAACCCCAAGGCACTGCAGTCTCCAAATCTAAGGTTTCATGGGAAGCATGGTGACTTCTGTCCCTGGCACAACCCCTTCCACTCACTGTGTGGCCTTTGAGTAATTCCCGTCTCTCTTTCATGTTTGAGTTGCTCGAGGTAAACTAAGAGATTGATCATTTTAAGACATTTTATAGTACTATGGAAATGCTAATACAAATGCTGTTAATAACAGTTGTTACTATTAACCTCAAAATCACATGGTGATACCTGATGCCAATTATACCATAAGCACCAACTGGAGCCATACATACACCATACCTCTGAAGAGTGGGTATGAACCTGCTCCACCCATGTCTATGTGATCCACACAAACCTATGAACTTCAGGGTGAGCTTGAACTCTGAAAGGCCTTGGAGTTAACTTGTGGAGAGTTGGCTAACTTGACCAACCCACCCAAAAGTTTGTGGTTAATGGATTACAAATTTGGGTAATGCAGAACAATAAATCACAACTGAAATAATAAAGCTGAGAGTCCACACAACTTAAGCAGAAACACCAGTGTTTTTTATCGGAAATGAAAGAAACCATTGATCATAGCAACTGTCTGAGATTAGCAGGGAGCCACATTTTCAAACATCCTGCAGTAAATCCAGAGCAGATCCAGCTGGAAAGCAAGAGTGGAAATAAAACTAGAAAATTCATACCACACTTTGAAGTCTGCTTCTTTCACAACCACGAGTCCCTGATTCGCCCCAACCATTCCGAGCTGCCTTTGCTTGCTAAATTTATTTTAAAAGACACACAAGCCACACACACTTGCATATAATCTTTCAAATGGACTCCAGCTTTTTGCAAGGGTGGCTTGTTGGGGAATTTGAATCCCCAAAATACTTTCTCTTGCAAATGAAATCAGCCATCAATTCCCCTGACTGCAACAGGAATAGAAAGGCGTTCCAGCACTAAAGCTAAAAAACACTTTAGGTTCTAGAAGAAGTGCAGTTTAGTCGTCTTTTGTTCTATCCCTTGACCCTGCCGTGCACTTTTAAGTGTTAGTTTCCATGTGCTACAATCTACCCGAGACTGCTAACGGAGATACCAAGATACCAACATGCCCGATGCCAGAATGCGGGACAGAAGCCTAGTAATGCCTTCCATCCCATGGAGCCACCTGGGACTCCTCGAGTGGGCCAGGTCACCACTGGAAAGTAACTGCTGCCCTCCTAACCCATCAAAAGAAAGCAAGAGAAAGGCGTGGGGTGAGCAGAGTGTCAGTCCTGCCATAACACACCAGTGTCATTTACAACTATGTCCCGGGTCGGAATAGGATATGCATGTATGGGCAGCTGGATCACTAGATCCTTTCCCTAGTCATCAATATGGAGAAAGAGAGACCCTGTAACTGAGGCCCAGCACTGAAGGGACCCAACGTGGGGTCCCTTCAGTGCCACAAGGAAGAAGCAAGAGCGGAGAAACAGGAAAGTTGTAAAAACCAATGATTGACAACTTATGTGTCAGGGTTTCTGCCACCGGAACAAAAACTGAAAAGGAGACTTTGAATGACTGTACCCACTCAGGCCTAGGATTACAGAAAGTGTAAAACAATAAAAATCATTCTTTTCACCCAGTCTCTTTTGTGAGACTGCAGGTTGGACAAATAGAACATTGCTGAAGTCTTTTCCAGCCCTGTTGTCATTGTAAGGGGGTCTACAGTTCAACCCACTGGTGGGATTTTAATTCTAGCATACAGAGTGGGGCAAATGCCCTCATTGCTGAGGCTGCTTTAGTTCGTAGGGACACTTTGGTACACTTGTCACACCCCCGGATGGCTTTTTTCTCACTCCATATATGTTTCTGGGCTTGTCTGTCTCTCATTCTCTTTATGTCTCTTCCATACAAACATATGGAAGAGTGTGAACCCAGGGAGATGGAGAGGCACATTGGGATGGCATGACTTCGCAACCCCGCTAAGTTGGCATGAGTCCCGAAAGTTCTATTTTCTTGAACTAACGAGAAAGTTTGTGAAAAGGCAGACTGCAAAATGCTGAATTCACTGAATGTGTCCTCGTAATTCTTCTCAAGGCCCAAGCTGCAGGGCAGGAACAGGTTGAGACAGGCCCTGGCCTATAGGGTCCACTTCTCCCTTCTGCGGCCTTCCCACCCAGGAGCCTGGTAACTCAGCACTGGAAGGAAACCTCAATGCAGGCACTCACACCGTGGACCCAAACTGTGAGCACTTGGGTGTGCTTGATCCAGACAACAACCCAGGCACAAAGTGACTAAGGCAGAGGCAGCACCACACAAACAAAGACCTCTCAACTCTACAGACACTGGGAGGGCACCAGCTGGTCAGCTGAGATGAAAGGAGGAGGAGGAGGAGGAGGAGGAGGAGGAGGAGGAGGAGGAGGAGGAGGAGGAGGAGGAGAACGCCTCCCATCTCCTCCTTCTCCTCCCCCATAGCCATGCTTGTAGGCAGCCAGGACTTACTTTTATAGCCCTGTGCAGATGACCTTGTTCCAGCTAAGATAGGGCTCCTTTGATCTCAGCAGGGGATGCTCTGGGCCTGCAGCTGGCCGATATTAATAGCACAGGATCAGCTTGGGCAGAAGAGATGGCTCCGTTGGACCGGGTCACTTGTATTCCCTTTTCTGCATCAGAGCAGAAGGGACTTCATTTCCCGGATCAGCTCCTGCTGGGTGCTCCTCTTAGGTCAACCCAGATCATTTTATTGCTGGCTGCTCTTGGCTGCCTGCTCTCCTAACTGTTTAAGCAAGGGCCCCTGCTCTGCAGCTGAAATCCATTACAGGACTCTGTAGAGCAGAAGAACCACCCGTGGCTGGGTGCTTCCCAGCTGCAGACCTTCCTCACCATGTCAGCACTGGAAACGACTCGAGCAATCTTTTACTCCTTCAAAATAACACCAGACAGAAGAAACTGAGGTCCCAAAGATCTGCCCACGGTCATAGTCACCACATAGTCAAAGGCCAACCAATAAAGGCCTAAACCCCACAAGTAGTTTATTCTATTTTATGTTATATATTTCACATCTCTTTCATAGAAACTTAGGGACCACTGCAATATATCTGAGCAGGAATGCACGTTCTAAGAAATGCTCCCCCCACCACCAGTGTGCTTTTTGTTTTTGTTTTTTTGTCTGAAGTTCTGGGGATAGAATATTGCTGTCTCATGAGTATTAGGCAAGTGCTTTCCCTCGGCCAAAATCTGTTTATTTTAACTCACTGGTAAGTAACTCCATTATAAACTTCGGGAAAAATATTTCCATGTCCTATTTACATGTTCCCTCAATACAAGAAAAATACCTTAAAAAAACAAACCAAAACAAAACAAAAAACTAACTGCTTCAATTCCCTCTCCAGTTTCATCACTAGGAACAGTTAGTTACCTAAGGATGAGCTAGGAACGCCCTTTCCTATGAACAGCTCATCATTTTCCTGTTGCCATTACACTAGAGTTCAAAGCCGTTTCGTTTGTTTGTTTGTTTGTTTTTTGAGACAGGGTTTCTCTGTGTAGCTTTGGCACCTGTCTTGGAACTCACTCTGTAGACCAGGCTGGCCTCGAACTCACAGAGATCCGCCTGGCTCTGCCTCCCGAGTGCTGGGATTAAAGGCGTGCGCCACCACTGCCCGGCTCAAAGCCATTCCTTTCCCTCCATTTTGTTCCACTTCTTTGCTTAATATAAAGCTGGGAGACAAAAAAAAAAAAAAAAAAAAAAAAAAAAAAAAAAAAAAACAAATCCACTTATTTTCAAATAAAGGAGCAAGATACTCTCTTCCGGTTTCCTCAGAGCTGAACAAATCTGTGTGTGGTGTGTATGTGTGGCATGTCAGTGTGTTTATGGTGTGCATGCGTGTTTGTGTGTGTGTGTGTGTGTGTGTGTGTGTGTGTGTGTGTGTGTGTATAATTATAGAGATTTTTAATGGCATTCCTAGGCAGAGTGCTGGTCACTATTTTCTGCAGTACTCACCTAATGTCCCGTTACTGTTTATCATGTGTACACCTTTGGTTGGTCCCTGTGGTAAAAACACGCACACGAAAAGAACACAGCACAGGGCTGGTTCTGTATTCAGTAGTAAAGCACTTGCTATCACAGTCTGCATGGGACCCCCAGTTCCATCTCTAGCACCAGAGAGACACAGCTACCGATTTAGTTTTAAAATATATGCAAAGTTAACCTTCTCAGAGCATTTCTTTACAACTCCAAGCAGGCAGAGAGGACCCAGAGGAGAGAGAGGGCAAGGCCCACTGCACCCAGGAGGCTTTATGCCAGAGGCAGTCTTGGAGCCTGGGGGCCTGGCCTTGGGAAGAGAGGTGAGAGGTGAGAGGACCAGAGAGAAAGCCTGTTCTAGAGACAGGAGGAAGGGCAGCGGAAGGCGGCACACTTAACAAGACGTTAGGTTCGAGGACTTAGTGGGCTGACCAGCAAGGGGAGGGGCTGACCCGGAAGGGTTAAGAAGGATCAACCTTGTTTAGTGGGGTTCCAGAAACTAGACCACTCAAAAGAGAAATACTGGAGTCTCTGCATTTGCTGACCCCCACGTCGTATTGCATGGCTGCTACAATAAACCCCAAACCCTTGGATATTTTCAAATTGGCACACTTATTTTAGCACATCCTCAGAAAAGACGATCTTCAGCATTTTGAGTAGGAGGGAGACACCCTGGAAGAAGGCCAAACAGCAGAATGGAAACAGAAGGTCTTATAGGGTTTATTAAAATGAACCAATTATGAGTCTTAATTCATCACTTGATCATAACACCGATCACAAGGGAAACGAAGGGACCCATGAAAGATATATTTGGAAAGAAAGCCAAAGCCTGTTTGACGACAGGGTTTGAAGGGGAGGGGTCCCCGCTAGTGCAGGCTCTCCGCCGAGGCGGCAGGGGGATCACAGAGCACCGAGTGGAGAAAGAGGGGACAGGCAGAGAGCACGTGACAGCTTTCTTAAACACGCCAGTAGTTTTCACTGTGAAAAGCAACCCTGGGAAGCGGACATGTGGGGCTTCCAATCTGAGACTAAAGCGGCGCTGGTGCCCGAAGACGACCTGGTCAGGCAGTCAGGAGCCTGTCTAGGCCTGAAAGTCCCCTGGATTCCATCATGACCAGTTCTCAGAAAGCAGAAAGGGAGGGTGGGCCTGGAAAACCTCTGTGTGTCTGCTCAGGCCCCTAGCACTGTGCCCCAAATTCAACTGCAACCAGAAAAGCGCCGAAATGTCAAGGGAGGGCTTTCAACAAAATTAGAAACCACCTTCTGGCTGCTTGTGTAGTTCCCCCAACGACTCAAGGTTCACTGCCTTCAAAATCCCAGCCAGTCTGACCTTTGCTAGTAGGAGGCGGTAGAGAAAACGGGCAGATTTACAACTGTGGAGACTTGGTCTTGCTTCTGCTGTAAAGCTGAGCAGGAATGTCAGGTCTCTTGCATGGGGAACCACTGCACACTCACAGGCGGTCCAAGGGTGCTCAGGACAAATAAAGGACAAGATTGCCACGGGACCACTGGTAAAAGCAATGCTGGCCCATCAGTCTCAGAAACGGCGACTGGTTAGCCAGGCACCACAGAGGGCTGACAAGACTCCCTCCAGGGGGGAAGTGATGGATGTGTGTGAAGATGATTCAAAGGGAACTCACTCAGAGACAGCAAAAGACAAGAACAGATCAGGTGCCCAGCAAGATGTCCAAGCCTAAATCACCAGGCTCCAGCAGGCTGCACTGACCAGCGTCCAGTAGCCATGTCTCCCAGCTCTCGGCAGGAGGCAGGAGGCTGTATGTCAGTGTCAAGTTTCAGTCTCTCCAGGACAGATCCTTTACCTTCAGACAGGGACAAATCATCAGCCGGAGACACCAGGTCTGCTTGAGAAGGGAGGGCTCCACTCAGATGGGTCGTAATTTGATTCGTCAAGATAACCTGTGAACAGACAGGGAGAACAGAGCGGGGAGGGAGAAGAAAGAGAGAAGACCAAATTAATTATTAGAGCTATCAAAAGGCAGACTGTGGTTTAGGGGGAGAGTGATAAAGCCAGGTAGGAAAACCCCAGCTCTAACTTTCACCAGCTTATCTTCAGGCAGGGCCTATCGGTATTCAAGACCCAGAAAACAAGCAGGTGGGCTTTCTTCAGAGCCAGCATGGCTGAGCAGGCTGAGAAGTGTTACAATATTAGCTAAAGGCAGAAGACAAACCAGAATTAAGATGCACATGCACATTTTATAAAGTTTATCGAATTTTTGAAAACTGGGGTCCCAAAGCTAAGACATTGCTGGTACTGATTCTAAAGTAATCATTTAAAGTTTGGAGGCCAGTGGGTTCTTCCTGTTATCCCCAAAGCCAGTTTTATTTTCAAATGTATGAAACAGAAATAAGGTTCATCCCTGAAAGAACAGCAGAGGCATCTTTGAAATTAGTTGATGAAAGCAAAGAAGTGTAGTGTCACTACGCACTTAAGGCCTCAGTTAACACAATTTTGTTAAAAATAAAGTCCACGGCACTTAAAATCCCTGGGAAGGACTCTAAACCGCTTACTTCACATGACCCAATGCTATACAAAGCTTTTATATTTGGTGAGTCAAGACATTTTCTTTCCCTTCAAAAATTCCATTAGTAAAGTGTATTCTATTGTTTAACAATCTACAGAGAGAATAAAGTGCAGACACTCTGTTACCAAATTCCTAGAACACACTCATTTTCCAAAGTTCTCAGTGAGGTTCCCATCACGAGTAGGAACCACTGAAGGAAATGTCTCCTTGTGTACAGGCCAGTGTTCGGAACGGGTACCTAAAAGAACAGAACTGTCTTGGTCTGTTGACAGGGTTAGCTAATGGGTTTGCCATCCTGATATGAACAGCATCATCTCCTTTTAAACATTTCTCATGGTGCTGGGGATTGAACCCAGGGCTTCGTGAATGCAAGCCAAGTACTCTACCTCCAGTTCCACTGTAGGGCATCCACATTAACCAGCTTTTCTACCACACCTCTGTGACTGTCTCTTCAATGGGCCAGTGGCACATACAAATCCTGAACCAATGGCAGCTTCATCGGGGGACAGAGGGGAGCAGAGTGACAAGGTCAGGTTCAGCGATGAGGGCCTCTTAGCAGAGACAAGTCTCAGAGGCACCAGTATCATGCTTGGAGGCTCCAGCGACTCTGCAGTGCTGGCCAGGCTTTTAGGAGCCCACACGGTACTGGCCACTCCCAGACCTCATACTCCTTCTCTTTGCTACTTCTCATCTGGACTGCTAAGAGTCACACGGGCCGTCTTCAGTGAACATGCCTAAAAATAGCAACTGTTCATGCGAAAGAGAGTGAGTGAAGAATTATGTTGCCCTCTCACTCCATAAGATATACTGCAAACTTCAAAGTTTAATAGAGCTGGGTTCAAGTTGTGACCTTTGTTTTTTCTTTTTTTAATTGTGACTTCTGAGAAGTCTAGATATATAAGCCTTGATTTTATTTATTAAAAATTTTATAAGCATATATTCTTTGTACAAAGTGATAAGTTTTAAAATGACGTTTTCATTTTTCTTTTTAAAATTTATTTAGAGAGAGAGAGAGAGAGAGAGAGAGAGAGAGAGAGAGAGAGAGAGAGAGAGAGACTTATTATGTAGTTCAGGTTGTCCTGGAATTCATTATGGTGATCAGGCTGGCCTCCTGAGAGCCAGGATTAAAGTGTGTGACACAGGACCAGCCCAATAACAGCCTGTTCACTCACGAATATCACTGACCACACTCCATACCCCTCTGCTACATTATGCTTATTGGATGAGTTACCTGTGGACATGAAGGTCGTTTCCTCTGAATTATTTCAAGGTTATTTTTAGTTGGTTAGGTTTGGAATGAGGAATATGATAATAAAAAGTGAGCTTTCATTTTTGTGGGATTCTTCCAGATGATAGCTTGGTGAGAATGACTAGAACTCTAACAATGTGGTAGCAGTAAACACACACACACACACACACACACACACACACACACACACACACACGCACACACACACACATACACCCCACATACATATCATATATACAAACATTTCACCAAATATAGTACCTATCATGGAAAGCCTGTCACCACATACACTGGGGACATTAAGAGGAAAGGGAACAGCATGGCTTCTCCAGAACGATATAAGTGAATGAGACAGCATCAGCTAAAATAGTTCCATCTCTCTTTTCCAACATTGGTTTTGTAACGGAAACACGAACTGAGGTGATGCTTTTACTGTATGGAAACGGGTAACAGTCTGCAAATCTCCAGCGAGCTACAGATGCTTCAAAAAGAGCTGCCGAGTGGCGTTGCAGTTCAGTGGCAGAGCACTTGCCAAGCAGCTGAGGGGATCTGGGTTGGATTCCCAGCATAAGAACGGCAGGATGGGGAGGGGGAAGGAGGAGTAGGGGAGGGGAGAAAGGAAAAATACACATTTCCACTGAAGCAGACGGAGAAGAAAACCTTGCCTCTCTCTTCAGTGGCTCTGCCGATTATCTTTCCCTTGTTATCATGAGGCTTCAAGCCAAGGCGCTGAAGGCATCCACTGCCCGGAAACTTGGGGCTTGCTAATCACATCATCTGATGGAATTGTGCGGTTTTCTAAATCTGTGTTTAGCAAAATGATGGAACAGAAACACTTCCAAAAGCATCAATTACAAATAATCACAACTTGGACAGAAGCCTACAGATGTGTTTTTCTCTGAGGCAATCTGGAGACGTGAAAACTATGCTCTTAAAATAACTTATAAAATACTACTGCAGAGTTATAAACAGCGCCTTAACACTGTCTGGTTTCTGAAAATGAGTTCCGACTGCACTTCAGAGGGCTTTGCATCGACTCTGCTCAGCTGGAGCAACCGGGGCTTCTGATATGGGACACAAATCTGTGTGAGAGCAGTTTGCACAGAGGTCGAGGGCAGTGCTTCGGAATTAGGCAGACTGGAGTTCAGAGCTAGGCTCCACTGCTGCTGGTCTACAAGACACTGGCCAGTGTAACTTCTCTTGATGTGCTAGTAACCCCCAGGAGCTTGAAGATTAGACTTGACGATTTACTTAAAGTCTTTAGCACAGTACCCAACCTATGGCCAATGGTACCCCGTCACTGTCCCTAGCCATCCTTTGCTGATGGTGCTTTGCTTGTTCAGAAGTCTCACGCCCAACTTTACATAGTAGCCTGTTAGTATGCACATGTATGGGTGTTTTTTTTTTTGTATCTGTTAAAAATTGTAAAAATAGTTTCTCATCTTCAACAAAAAAAAATCACAAACAAAAGTCAGGGGCTTCTTTGTACAGCATATTGTTCGCTGTTGACAAAGAACATACATTTGCTATTTATATCTTTAAAAGCAATAAAACTTCAATTGAAAGTGCATCTGTTATTTTCACCATTTCCTTAAAAGCATGGCTAATTGAAAACACAACGTAAGTACATCAGCATCAACTATAACTACAAAGCCAGAGGGGGACTCCTGGACAAAAGGGAAGATAAGAGTTTTAATGATCATGGTTTCATCTGGAATCAAGAGGAGACTGAATCTGGCTCATTGTTTCCTTAGGAGACCACCAGCCTCCTACTGAGAAGGGGGACAAGAAGACCTGCAAGTTACTGAGTAACTACTGTCTTGACTCAAATTATTTTATGAAGAGATAAATGACTTGTTTTCTAGCACTGCCTTGGCTATTGGATGCATAAAAGCACATTTGTATACAAAAGGCATCCACATAGAATGGAGCATAGACCATGAGTCCCACTGCTAATTCTCTCCCCACACAAAGAAGGGGACATTTCTTCCTTCAAAGGTAAGTCGCCATGCCACGTCCACCATGGCTCTGGCAATGAACCTGACTAGAGTGGTGAGGAAATGAATAAAAGACAGACAGATGGGCACATGGACAGAAAACTGGGATAGGGCAGTCTGGGCTTCAGCTGGAGAAACCATAGCACCCCAGAATCTCATTGTGTTTATTATACACAGCTGAACAAGGATGTGGGGTTATTACATACAGATAAACAAGGAGGCAGTTTATGGAGTAGAGCTGGATCAAGGGGACAGATTTAGCTAATCTCCATAAGAGCAGTCTCTGGATGGGAGCAGTCTCAGACTGTAAAGATCTGCAGAGAGCAAGTTCCAGGAGTAGCCATCAAGGGTACCATAGCCTACCATGAGTATCAGCATCCACTGGAGAGAACAGAATGGAGGGTTACCAGGCCCAAAGGCAGAGCCTTTGACAGAAGGAGTGCCTTCTACTAGACTCTTAGAAGACAACCAAGAAGACAAAGCTTGTACTCAGCAAGGGTAGAAGAGGTAGAATGTAGTATCTGGTCTTGTTTAGCAGCAGAAGAAATAGTAATGGTCAGCAAACTAGTAACTCAATATTTGTAAGTCAATGAACTAGTTCTTAATTCTTTGGGAATTTCATACAATGTATTTTGATCACATTCATCTCCCAACACATTCCTCCCTGACCCACCTCCACCTCTCTACTCCCCCAACTTTGTGTCCTCCTTTAAAAAAAAAATTAATAACTGACTCCAATTGTGCTGCTCATATACTCCTGGGGTGTGGGTCATCCATTGGAGTAAGCTGACTACCAGTAACCAGCTACCCCCTTAAAGAAAAAGGACTCTCTTTTTCCCGTAAGTCATCAATTGTCCATAGCGCCTCAGGTTGGGGTGGGGACTTGTGACTCCCTTCTCCCTCCATGCTACAATGTTGACTGGCATGATACTGTACAGGTCTTGCAGGGACAACTCTAGCTGCTGTGAGTTCACGAGCACGACCATTCTATCATGTCCAGGAGACACCATTTCACTTTGGTCTTCCCTGACCTCTGGTTCTTACAGACTGTCTCCTCTTCTGCAATGGTCCCTGAACCTTGACAAGGGAGTGTGATCTAGACAGACATCTAACTTGTGGGGGAGTACTCCATTGACACTTACTCTCTACACTTTGACCAGCTGTGAATTTCTGTCTTAACCACCATCGAATGCACAAGGAAACTTTTCAGATGAAGCCTGAGAGTGGAACTAACCTATAGGTAGAGAGATATGAGTTTAGAAAACAGTTTGATGCTATGTCTGTTTAGAGAGAAAATAGTAGTAGGTGCACCTCTGTGGCCTGTGAGTACCCCACCATGTGTTCTTAGCCAGATTTACAGTACCTTGCATGTGTTTCCTTCTATGGTGTGGGCTTTAAATCCATTAGAAACTGTTGGTTACTCTATAACATTCATGCCACTATCGCACCCATGGGCATATCTTACCATGCGGGTCATTAGTTGCCGTTCCAAGGGTTCCCAGCTAGGTAAGACTGTTGATGACGTTTCCCCCCTCAGTGGCCTACATAGCACCTGACAGCACTATGAAAGCCAGCCAGCAGAGGAAGCTTCCTGGTCTGACGTAATTTCTCTACATCCTATGAACAATGTGTGTAGTGTCTTCAGCAACAGGGTCTTATCATCAAGTTCTGGTGGACAGCTAAGAGCAATGGCAACAGGTTGTATTCTTCTGGGCGTCTCTAGGATACCTCTGATCAACAACTTGAGGGGAGGGATCCTCTGGGCTTTTTATTTGGCTTCTGAGATGAGCATAATCCCTTGCATACATTAAGTCCAATCTCTCCCCCCCACCCCACATATACACACAAAGATTATAAAATAGTAGGTTCCACATGGCTTTTTCAAACAAATCAGACTTTTTTCTAAAAAAAAAAAAAAAAATCACAAATATGACCAATGCTATTATTAGCTTCGTGTGTGGGCATGTTAGAGACAGATTTTATCATCTCCATTTTCCACTGAGTGAAGTAGTCACCTTGCTGAGTTCAACAGTCCAGAGGACAAGAGGAGCTTGTAGGTTTACTTGACTCTTTCCTAAAGCAACAGTAGGAAGAGGAGAGGGGGGTCTCTGAGCCCAGGCCTACTTAACAGGTGGCTTCTCCATGCCTTGATGTGCTGGCTTAGAGAATTCAATCTATAGAGTTAGTCATGGATCTCACTATAGGATCTCATGTCCAGACATGCACTAAAAGACTGTCCAAAGCCAGTTGATAACAAGCTACTAGTCATACTAATAAATAACTCTGAGTCACATAGGCACATAGGCAAATAGCTCCAATTTCCAGAAAGTCAAGCATGCAAGAGAGTCTACATAAATTATGTCAATCTTTCTAATATGTGCGATCAGTCATTTCTGAGGCCACAGGTATCTTGGAAACTAAACTCTTCATGGGACTTATGTCTATATGTAGCAGAGTTCCAAGTGTAGCCTGGCAAGAGAAACCAAGAGTGACCTCAGGAATCTTGGGGAGTTCTATGCCCAGAACACCACTTCCTCCTCCGCCCACTCCCTGGCAGAAAATGACCAAAGCCTGCTACACAGAATCAGTGAAGTTTCAAAATCACCTAACTGGGCCAGGAGGACTTCGTGCAGTGATTGTAAATAGGCAGCCCTGTGAAGAAAGGGCCAGCGGGAGAAAGAGCAGCTTGACGGGGCATCATCAGCCAGGCACAAGCACAGAGCTTTCAAAACGAAGGGCCACTGCCTTTTACGGGCTCCGAAGGCATCATCTTTCTTTCTTTCTGTACTGAAAATGGTCTATCTGCTCCAGGCAACATTATTGAAATATTACTTTTTGTACCTTAAACTATCCAAATTGTAGACACGACAGTGACCTGGCTTTTTTATCCAAACAAAGCCTTGGGTGAGTCAGACATACTGAATTTTGATCCCAGCTCTGTTAAAACTTACAGAATGCCTTGCTGTTAAGAAGACAGAGGCCGGAACTCTCCTGTGAGAAACTGTTCGGGTTCATTGAGTCCTTTCATCATGCCAAGGCTTGAGAAAGGCCCTGGAGTGGTTTCAGCACACTCTCCTCTTGGTTCCCAACCATGACAGTGTCTGTCCCAACTCTCTTGTTCCCAGAAGAGCCCTGCAAGAGGGAGACAGGAAAGAGAGAGAGAGAGCAAAGAGGGAAAGCTCTGTCTGTCTGTCCGTCTGTCTCTCTCTAGGTGTGTGTGTGTGTGGGGGCGCGCGCGCGCGCATGCATGTGTACGTATGCACACGCAAGAGCAGGGGAAATGGATTAGGAACAGGGTAGGCCCACCATGCAGGTCCAAAGGCTAATGTTCCCAGGCACAGGCTCCTACCCCTCCCACTCTCTTCCGACCCACCTCCAGCTTTGGAAAGAGATAACCAGCATTTGTTGTGAGGAAAAAGTCAGACTAAATATTCTGGAATTTGAGCATCACAAAAACAAATCTGGTTTTACTATTCACTGGCTTAGTTTTGCCAAGCTCTGGAAAATTATAAATCATTCCATGAAAAAAAAAAAAGATCATTTTCCTTCTTCAGCTCAGTGAGTATCAACTGTCTATTCTAGAATAAAGAACTGATAAGGCTTTAGGATATCGGTCTGCTATTCCCATCATGAAAGACTGACTGTAAGACAATGGTTATCTGGGAAAATGTGAATGCTGTCAGGACCTTTCTTTTTGAAATATTTGTCATAAAACATCCAGCTTCAATCTGGCCCGAAGAAAACACGACTGTGGGATTCCAGCAGCCTGCCTATATTTAGTTTTGGCTCTGACATTAATCTGCTGTGCAGTTCTGGGAAATGTGCCTAACTGCTCTGTACTTTAAAGTGTTGAGTCCACAAATGCTATGAAGAGAATTAATATATTCTGATGACTGTTGGTGAGGAGACTGCAGAGAAAAATGTTGACCATGTTTCAGTTCGAATCAGTTCTGGTGTTGGACTCAAAATTCCATGATCGTCACTGAGTCTCACCATCTTCCACCTTAAGAAAGCCACTCTGCCCAGAGATACTTGGCAGTGGCTGAGGAAAAGGGGAGGGAGACCCAGTGAGGGAGACAGCTTGGGCATATTTGTATTTATGGTGATAATTCTTTCACTCCAGAAAATTCACACTCTTCACACTGACCTGGGAGTGAAAAATCTCTCTAGTGGACTGGCTTCCTCAACTGTTGTCCTCCTGGAGGCCCAGAACCAAGAGGTGCTAATGTCAACCCATTGAGACTCGGGAGCAACACAGTGACTTGCTCCTGGAGCTCACCACGCCTATGGTCACAGCACCACGGCGGCTAGCCGCGGGCTTCCCCCGGAGTGTTTACCCTGGGGGAGGTAGGCCACAGCCATCCACAGCCGAACTGGAGACGTGAGCGAGCTGCTGATCACCAGAGTCCTCGGAGGAAAGACAAGCTCCATGAGAGGCAGGTACATGGAGGGAGGGTGACTCTCCTCAGCTTTTCATGCACACCTGTCCAGTCACAGAGGGCACCGCTAAGAGGCCCACGCCCACCATCTTGGGTCCATCGCCTCCACCACTGTGTGCAGAGGAGATGTACTGAGGGAAGGACAGCGCCTGCTGTTTGTTCAAACCCAGCACACGGTACTGCACAATGGTGAGGCTCTCTCTTTGGCCCACTTTCCCCAGAGTGTACATTCCAGGGGAACCTGCGGCCAGCAACTGGGGCGCCGTGGCCGTAGCCGTAGCCATGGCGATCTCTAGTTGCATATCACCGTTGTTCCCTGGCCCCAATAGGCTGACCTTAGCGCCTAGGTTCTAGGACTGGCGTGTGTGTGGGGTGGGGTAGCAACAGCGAGGAAGCCACAAGTAGCAGGCCAGTGTGCTGTTTCCACCTCTAGCCCAATCCGGCGGTGTTGTATCTGTGATCTCGGGCCCGCTGCAGGAAATGACACACTCTCTTGGTTAGTTGTGACAGGGTAGCCGCCGTGCCTTTCCATGGTGCATTTACCGACTATAAGCAATACTGCAGTGAGCACGGGGCCAGGACGGTCTGGCCACCTCGGTGTGGAAAGGAAGCAGGCAGACGGTCAGATGACTCTGAGCTTCACACAATCTGAAAGAAACTTTCCTACCAGCTGCGCTGCGCGTTTTCTGCCCCAGACTCACTTCTGCATGAAGCGTGCTGGGTTGTCTTTGCCCACTTCCTTGTCCCTGCCTACCGAGCTCTTCAGAAAGGCGGGGAGGTGAATTTCCAGAGGCCCCCCGAGTTTCTGATGACCTTTTTAGGTGTTTCTGTGACTTGTGGTGCTTTCTATTCACGTGTATGCCTTGGTGCTGGGGATTCCCCTCCCTTCGGTTTGCAAGGAGGACTAGAAAGACACAGCCCTGTGATAAGGACCATCGCAGACGAGTGGGACTAACTCACTTCCCCTCCTTACACTCATTTGGGACCAAGAAAAGAGTTCTATTGAGTCATTTGCTCCCCCAGGAGACTGAAAATATAGCTCTTGGGGGAGTCCAACTTTATCAACACCAACTTTGATCCCCCAGCCTCATCTATACTTATTGTAGTCAGGAGCTGAGCTCGGAGGAACCTCAGATACCTCCTGTGGGGAACAGGCCAGTGCTCACCTCCTTGTTGGTGTCTCTATGCTACCAACAAGAATGGTGTGACATCCTAGCCAGCACGGGCTCACCAAAGGCACTGACTGGACAGATGCAATTGTCTCTGTCTCCAGAGTGAATCTGTGCCATGAAACAAGCTCCATTCACCATCTGTTCACAGGTTGGTTAAAGGTCTGCCTAGAAATGCCCAAGTCAGCAGCTCTGTCAGATGCTCTCACACAAAACTAACTGTATGTCCTCAAAGATGGACAACTGTATAAGCTATTACTTTTTAAGGAGGCATGACATCATACTTCTATGTCCATATTTACATGATATCAATATAGACAAACAATAACAACTCATAATTAAACAGAGTCAACTAAGGAAAGACACAAGAGGAACAGGTCTAGAACAACCATATTAAGTGGCCAACTATTTACCTAGTGGCCCTTGGTATGGCACACTCCATCATGGCCACTAGAGAGCCAGTCGTATGTTACAGGCCCACTGAAGTGGGTATCCTGGCAAGGGCACATGTCACTTGGGGCACAAACCTCAGTGCCAATTAACAGACCAGTGTCTTCTCTCTGATACTCACTCTGGTGACTTGGAAATGGCCATCTGGAGCAACGTCTGAGAGGAAATGTGAGGCTCGATCAGATCTCAGAGTTGCCAGCGAGTAGGGCTAGGCGCCTGTAATGACCACTGGCTCAGTTTGTCAATGCTACATATTGGAGCCAATGTCTTGTACCTTCCCCTCCCTCCTCATTTTCAGGCAGCTATTGTCACCTCTATCTGACGTCACTAACATGAGTGATGGCACCGTGGTGTTTTATACTTGGCACGGTTCATTCACAGACCGGTCTCAATTAAGGGAAGCTGGGAACTAAGTCAAGCAGCCATTGTGGGTGGGTGGGGTAGGCGGGCTCTGGACTCCAGCATCCTGGCCTCCTTCTCCTAACAGTAGTGGAGTACCACGTCTACACTTCCTCAGGTAGATTATTCGCTCTGTCCATGCCTCATTTTCCTCAACTGCATAATTGGGTGTGTAATCATCCCTATGGTGAAGACAGCCAACAGCATGTAAAGTCCTTTTCAAAAAGGCTTGACACTTACTAGTGCCTAATGAATATCACCTTCGTTGTGGTATTCTTTTTCTAACCTGTTGATGTCTCATGGTTCACTTCCTCTGGTTCTCACTCATCCCATCCCAAACACCCAGTCTGAAAAACACCTTCCTCTCTTAAGCTTTCATATGTCAGGGTCCAGGTAAACTCTTGATTCTTTCATGAAAAATTTCCCAAGTATTTTAGCCTCAACTAATCTCTGAGTTCTTAACATACCTACTCCAGCATTAGTATTAAGTAACTTACTACAAGAATTTGTCTCAATGTTACATGTGTTATTTTTCTTTTAACAAGACTTAACAGAAATATTTCTTGGTCTCAGATAAGTCCAAGGAAGGGAAGTCAGTTAATACCAACCATCAGTGATGGTACTCATCATAAAGCTTTGTTTTTCTTAATCCTTGCCTACAGTGTAAACTTGAAGAGATTTGATGCCTTCCTGGGTCCCTGAGCCTATTCTAAATGAGGGAAGGGAGAACAGAAACTAGCTTTAATTCAGTACTTCCCACCTACAGACTCCACGTTGAACACTTGTCTCACATTTATTTAGCTCATTTCATCCTCTGAGCTCAGCGAAGTCAACATTATTAGCCTGGTTTTAGAGATGAAGAAACTGAGGTTCAGAGTGGTCAAGCAGTTTTCTGAAATCAAACAGCACCATGGGTCAGATTCAAATCCGTTCTCTATGGCTCTACTGGGTCCTAGTCTACACTGGTTCTGCCAAATAAAAGTTCCTTGCTTGAAAACTCATGGCTTCATGGACATTTGCTGATCCAGCTCCTCAAAGCAAGGCATGCTAACATTAGATTAAACAAGTTCCATGTTGCTCAATGCAAAATCATATAAAAAAACAAAACAAAACAAAATAAAAAAACCCTGGGAAGATGTCTCAGGGGGTAAAGTGCCTGCTGTCCTAGCCGCCTGACAACTTAGATTCAGATCCTCAGCTTCTATGTAAAAACCAGTTATGGAGGCTTGAGGCTGTAACCCCAGTGCTGGGAGGCTGAGACAGGAGGGACCCAGAGGGCTTGCTCTCCAGCCAGTCTTGCTAATCAGTAAGCTCCAGGTTCAGGGAGAGACCCTGTCTCAAAAAATAAGGCAGAAGCACCACATGAACCATAGCCATGAACCACAACAATGATCAGCAATGGTATGAGATACCTAAATGTGCAATTTTAACACTCACATCTTAGTGGTAACCAACAGATATGTAATTGGACTGAAGGCCTGCTCAACAGGAGGGGAATCATGTCTGGTACAGGAAGCCTAGTTAACTACCTGGGGCTAGTGAAGTCATGGACCTTAGAGGAGAACCTACTGTTACCCTTTACTAGACTAGCATAATTCCAAACTGCATTCTAAATACTTACCCTTTACCCACAGATAAGTGTAGTTCTCATCAGAGAAGCTCCTCTTTGCAGCCAACAGGGGCCATCCCAGAAAATCACAACTGCTGTGACCGTGTCTCTTGGAAATGACAGGGATGCTACACCCAGGACACCCAAATAACATGCTACCTAATCAAGACCCTAACAATGGCAATACAGACATGTTAATAAAGAAAGGGGAAATATCAAGGGGCCTCACCCCCTAGACAAAGAACTACAGGCAACTAATTGCTGCTGCGAGAGGGAGAATTAGTCTTCCCCAGGAATATATCCCTAACTAATTATGTAATACCAAGTGATCAGCCTTGAAATCATATACCTACAAGCAACACTAAACACACTCAGCAGCTGAATCACACACACACACACACACACACACACACACACACACACACACACACTGATAATCAAAGAAATAGAAGTCATGAATTTGAGAGGGAGCAAAATGCAAGAAGGCATAAGAGGGGTTGGGGAGAGGAAAGGGAAAGGGGAAATGATTTAATTACATTTTATTTATGATTGAAAAAGCAAGGTGCAAAGTGATAGAGGAAGAACTGACATCAGCCTCTGGCTTCCACACATGCACATACACATACAACATGCATGCACATAAGAGAGAGGGGTATATTTACTTTTTTTTTTTTTTTTTTTTGGTTTTTCGAGACAGGGTTTCTCTGCGTAGCTTTGCGCCTTTCCTGGGGCTCACTTGGTAGCCCAGGCTGGCCTCGAACTCGCAGAGATCCGCCTGGCTCTGCCTCCCGAGTGCTGGGATTAAAGGCGTGCGCCACCACCGCCCGGCGGGTATATTTACTTTTAAACAAGATGTTTAAGAATATAACAAGTTTTCAGTAGGAAGGAAGGGAGTCAGTCAGCTCCTGTCAGTAGTCCCTGCAGTAGACCTGGAAACGTTGAATTTGCAGGCTAGGGAGGAACCATGCACTGATAGGTGTGGCAAGGGAAAGGACACAGATTCCAGGATTCTATTTCTGTCTCAGCCACTAACCACTCTGCTAATATTTTCACTTCTGCTAAAATGTGATGACGGGAGTTTAGGAAGAAAAGCTGCTACATCAGAGCAGCCAGCCAGGCAGTTAGCTGGTTCCATGTGGTACAACCTCACACAATACTGGGGGGTCTGTAGCCGGAGTTCACAGCTGGGGGAGTTCACAGCTGGGGCAAATTCCATGTGGGCATTTGTCTTTCCAGTTTCACCCTGACCGGTAGAGGGTATCTCACTTAGGATCTACTTGAGACTCTTGGATTTCTTCTTCTTTCCTTGTTTGAAGTGGCGTTTGTACTTTTCAGACTGGTTACTATATACAGTAACAATGCAAAATAATAAAAAAAGATGGATTCTTAGCATGTTTAAAAATCAAGTCATGAGGGGCTGGAGAGATGGCTCAGAGGTTAAGAGCACTGGCTGCTCTTCCAGAGGCCCTGAGTTCAATTCTCAGCAACCATATGGTAGCTCACAACCATCTAAAATGAGATCTGGTTCCCTCTTCTGGTGCTCGGGCATACATGCACACAGAACACTGTTTACACAATAAATAAATAAATCTTAAAAAATGTAAAAAAAAAATCAAATCATGAAATATTATATTAGCACCTCTGCACCCTGATGGGCCCTCAGCCTCATGGTGAGAATTCAGCTTGGATGGGGGTGGCAAGGCAGAGGTTTGCCCTTGGCTTTTTAATTCACTCATATCAAGACGCCAGTGGTGGATTATAGCTGTTTTCTTTTATGGCATATCATGATCCCTTTTTTTTAAAAAAAAAGTGGCAGGGAGCTGGGCGGTGGTGGCGCACACCTTTCATCCCAGCACTCAGGAGGCAGAGACAGGCGGATCTCTGTGAGTTCGAGGCCAGCCTGGTCTCCAAAGCGAGTTCCAGGAAAGGCACAAAGCTACACAGAGAAACCCTGTCTTGAAAAACCAAAAAAAAAAAAAAACAAAAAAAAAAAAAAAAACAAAGTGGCAGGGAACCCATGGATAGTGACTGTCCATTTCTACTTAGCTGATGTCTCATGGAATTCTGAGTCCTAGTGTTGGGAATAAGTCCTATAGATGATTTCCTGGAAGGGATCACTGCTGAGGACAGATGTCCTACTGCTTTGGATTTGGGTGACAAGCAAGCTCTTTTCTCCCTGGTTATTGACAAAACAGTGCTCCTTCTTGTGGACTCCCGCCCTCCGCAGGACCACAGGGAAATGACTAAATTGACCTGTTGCTCCAGTGAATCCGGATAAGTGAATAAGTCAATTCTCTTTAACTCTGTGGTCTCAACTTCTTGTTGGTTTATTGCAAAATTAAAGGGCACACGGAGCAGACCCATCAATCAGTAACCAGGAGAGGAATGAGCTCTTTGTGGAATGCACTAAGAGCAGGAAAGATGAAGGAAAAAAAAATGAAAAGAAACCTCATGAAATGGTCATTTGTTAGAAGATCGGAGGGGAAAATTCCCCGTTCTCATGCAACATTATTTAGGAAAAGTCTTATTAAAGGTTTCCTATCTCACTAGGGGAGCAAGCCCTGGAATGCAAACAAAGTCCCTCAAATCATCTGCCCTTTATTGGTGCTGGTTTTGTTTTTGTTTTTGTTTTGTTGTTTGGTGTGTGTGTGTGTGTGTGTGTGTGTGTGTGTGTGTGTGTGTGTGTGTGTGTGTGTTTGCTGTGTCCCACAAGGCATAGCAGATATCATGAGCCAAGGGCTAGAACTGTGAGTGACTCAGCCCGCCCCAGACCAGGGGAAGAGAAGCCACTATTGTTTATTAACCAAAGAATGAACGAATGAACAAACCAGCAAATATCTTACCTGAACCTCACTCCACTGACCCCACAGCCTCTGCTCAAAGCTGGACTTCCCCTAGCACATCTCAATTCAGAGTTACAGTTCCCGAGCCCAGGCCTTCTTTAGAACACCCTACAAATGCTATTTGACGAGCCCCAAACCCAAAAGTGCTGGAGGAAGAAAACCAATATTTACAGGGTGCCAATCACCGTGCCCACTGTCTGTTTAAACAACCTTCTTCAGAGGCCTTGGGGTGGAGCCCAGAGATAAAGTGCTTGCCTGGCACACACAAGGCCCTGGTGCAAACCACGGCGCTGCAATAAACAAACGAGCGACTGTAACACCCATCGCAGCCCTGAGGTAGATGCCATTATCTCTCTATTTTATGGATAAAAAATAATGAGCAACTAGGTTGGAGAAAGAGCTCAGTTGTAAAGTAAGACTTAGTTCAACCCTCATATCCACATAAATGCCAAGTGTGGTGATGCCCACTTGTAACCCCAGCCCCGGGGACGTGGAGACTGGCAGACTCCTAAAGGCTTGCTGGCCAGCTAGTTTAGCCTAATTGACAAGCCGGAGGTCCCAGGAAGAGACTGTCTCAAAACACGATTGGGCATCTCCTAAGGAACAACACCCAAGGTGTACACACACACACACACACACACACACACAGAGAGAGAGAGAGAGAGAGAGAGAGAGAGAGAGAGAGAGAGAGAGAGAGAGAAACGCGCAAGCACAAATTGCTGAGCTTGTAGCAAGCAGCAACATCATGTGACTATAAAACAACCTTTCCTAACTTAGATGATCCCATTCAGGAAATCTACTGTTGTACCCTAAATCCCAACGGAAGAAAGGAAATCCAGGCGGTGATGGATATGACATGCTGGTGACTCATCAGCATATACTTTCCATGCTTCCTTTCTCCAGGACAATCATTTCAGAGGGTAGAAAGGCAAGGCACTAAGGGGTGTAGGGAGCCAACTGCACTGGTAGGCCGAAGAACCATTAGAACACAACATGGCCATCTTCTTACCTGTGAGATGCAACTTTGGAAACAATGTGGCCACAGGGAAGAATTCTTTAGGTTATTTTAGAATATTTTTAAATGTATAATACATGTGGATGAATATAAACTCTTACCTGAACCTCATTGTCATCAATAAAGTAGACATTACAATCAGAGAGAAAGAGAGAAAGAGCGACTTGTCTAGAGTCTACAACATTTAAATGGAACCAAACCCGGGTCCAACTGACACCGTATGCCACTGTTCTCGATACTCCTTGATCTCAAAGGGGAGCTCACCTCCCGGAGACAGAAAAATTCCACAAGGATGGGATCTCATTGTCTTGGATGTCAGGATGGGCTACCTGGGACCTGTATCCTCCTAGGGGAACTGGGTCACTGTTTCCCTGTTTTCTCTAACGGTTACTCATTATGAATAGCTTGAGAATACACATTGCTGCTGAGGTGGTCCTCTATTGCCAATATGAGGCTTGATAGTCATAAATTACCGCAAGCTGTCCCCGCAACTGACTTAGCCACAGAGTTCCCACGAGACGGCAGTAGAGGCAAGAGGGGAGAGACAAGGAAGACTGAGCAAAGGAAGACTCAGTCTAGGCTTGCAAGGGAGCTAGGAGGAAATCTTGTGTGTTTAAGTTACCCAGTCTTGTCCCGGCCCATTGTTCTCCCCCACATCCCCCCAAGCCCACTGTGCTCTCTGCCCTGAGCATCTCATGGATGTCATAACCCATCCTTCTCAGAGCATCGAA